>NC_061797.1:4188092-4505592 GCF_021462225.1 Girardinichthys multiradiatus
TCCATACCCTCAATCAAGGAACCTGCAGCAGTTTTTTCCTGCAGACCAGCTTGTTTTACATGCTGTAAAGCATTCACACAATAGTGTTCCTGTTTCTCTTTATTAATATTATTATTCTATATATTTAATACGTTTTATGGCACCTATCTCCTCCTTCATACTTTGTGCTATTTCAGCCACTCAACTTTTAAAATGTTCAGCTCATTTAGGACATTCCGGAAATGACTTGTTGTAGTAATATTTTTTATACTTTTTAGAATATTCAGCTTTTTGTGCCAATTTTTAGCCCATTGAAATGAATGGAAAATCTCAAAAAGTCTGCAAAATTCAGCACTTTCACATACTTTCAGCTAAAAACTCCATTCAATGTTTAAATGGGTCACAAGACATTAAGCTATCTTAAAATGATTTAGCTTTTTGATATCCCTTATGGTTTTTCTAAAATCGCAATTTAAGTTTTATGCAACTTTTCACAAGATTTAAATTTTACAATGTAATCCAATGACGGAATTCTCCTACTGTCACAGTGCACACTCTAGCTTTTCTCGGTTTTTGAAACTTGACTGAATTTTCACGAACAAATCGCTCTTGTTCTTACAGATTTCACTCTACAGAAGTAATTTATTCATCAAAACGTAGCTCTGCCTTTCTGCTTTCAGGCAATATAAGTGTCATTGCCGTTTGGTTTTACGATTTTCTTTAAACCCTCCCTGAGTGCAGGCATGTCACACCTCCTGACCCATTGGGATCAATACAAAATCTTAGAAAAGGAAGGACTGTGGGTTTCAGTGAAAAGGGTTGTTTTCGAATGGCCCAATCTCCTAAATGACAGTATGTAGAAACATGAGCCTTGTCAGCATTTTGCTTGAATGGGTCCTCTCAGTCCTTCACCGATTTCCCGTGAGATAGGTTTGTTTCAGAGTAAAAAATCTGCCTTCACTTAGGTTAAAATGTTCAAAATGATCCACTTTTTTACAGGGTCACATCTCCTACACAGAGTTTTGAAGAAACTTGAAAAGCTTCATGCAAAAGCGTGCAGATTCATACTGTACATGAATCAAATCGATAGCCCTTATAGTTTCCGAGTTATTCAAAGTTGTTCGAGAGCATGTTCAGGCATTTTTGTCTTTTTCTCAATTTTTCCCTTTCTTTTTACCTATTGTTGTGCCTTTAATAATATTTTGTCAACAAAAAAAGATCGACATTATCGTTCTCCTGTCCGTTCTGATAAAAATGGTCAAAGAATGACATCGATAGCCTTTACGGTTTCCAAGATATTAGGAGTAGGTCAGGAGCATGCTACTCTATGTTAAAAAGGCTGGCCAGTTAGAGGGTAGAGTGACGTCCTTCATTAGAAAAACAGCAGGTGTTGAATTTCACTGACACTCGATGTTGATTGGCTAATCCATTGCTGCCCTTCGCCCCTCCCACACACACAGACACATAACTATATATATGTGAGTCGTTTGACAGGAGATGATGTAGCAGTTCACACTAACAATTACCAGGAACAAACTTCCATCAGACCCAGATCCAAATTCCATCAGAACCAGGAAGAAACCTCTATCAGAACTATCAGAACCAGGTCCAAACTACATCAGAACCTGACAAAAAGCTCCATCAGTACCAGGAAAAAATTTCTATCAGAACCTTGCACAATTCTTCATCAGAACCAGGTACAAACCTGTATCAGAACCAGGTACAAGCCTGTATCAGAACCAGGTCTAAACTCCATCAGAATCATGAAGAAACCTTAATCAAAACCAGGTCCCGACTCCACCAAAACCTGGCAAAAATCTCCATAAGAACTTTGAACAAATCTACACCAGAACCATGTACAGGCATCCATCAGAACCAGGTACAAATCTTCATCAAATCCAGGAAGAGCCCTCCATCAGAATCAGGACCAAACTCCATCAGAACCAGAATGAAACCACTACTCTGTGACTTATGATGATAAGACCATCTTCATAGGTCCCAGGGGAGCATCAAAACAGCGACCATTTGATGTCAGCTATTTAAACAGCTTCTACTGCTGTTCCGACACCTGAACAAGAGTGAATAATTTTAAAGGGCAATTTCATAGACTTTTGAATAAAGGCTGTAGTAAGCATTAGCATTTTAGCTAATTTTAGCTTATGCATTGCTTTTTGTAGATGGGGTAAATTAATATCAGCCTTCATGCTAGTGATAGCCAATATGCTAATGTTAGCATTTTAGCTTCTCTTTCTACTCTCTTCGCTGAAGAATGCTTTTGCCTTGTTTAAGCAATTTTTTGTTTGTTTTTGTGTTTCTTCAGCGTATTTGTTGTTAGTTCATTCTTTTTCTGAATTTTCTGCCATTTTATATATATTTTAGCAATGACTTCAGCTTGCATTCATCTTGCATTTCAACAACTGTTTCAACAAGTAGTTTTGAGATAACATGACATTGTTATGGTGTTTTATAACTAATAGTCTTTCTGCTTAAACAGATCAGATAACAGTTCTTCTTTGCTAATGTTTCTGCTATTTCTACTAATTTATCAGATTTCACCTGATATTCTGCTGTCAACATTAGCCACTTTCTGCCAGCTTTCAACAGGAGTTTAGCATTTCTGTTTTCTTCTAATTCATTACATTTCAGCAGATTTTCTGCAGTCAATTTCAGCTGGTTTCTGCCAGCTTTCAGGTAAAAAATTCAGCTTACAGCATTCATAAGGCTTTTTTGCAGGAAATGCTAATTTATGTAGTTAAAATGGAGATTGCATAAATGAGTTTCTATGCATTCAAGTCCTTAAACTACAGTTTTCTTCCTTTCAATCAGCTCTGTTTGAGCAGGTGGATCAAGTTTAAAGCTACTGCAGTTAAATGAATAATGAGGAAAGATGATGAGTCAGACTGCTGTGCTGATGCTATTTGAGAAACCCTGAGGGAGTGAAACCATTTGACTCACATTGGAAGCACAGACTTCCAATTCATCACAATTCTTCTCCAAAACCTTCACTGCCAAACCAGTCATGCTGAAGGATGTTGCAGGGAGCAGATTGCTCTCCACAGTGTCTCCAGACTCTGTCACGTCTGTCACATGTGCTCAGTGTGAACCTGCTTTCATCTGTGAAGAGCACAGGGCGCCAGTGGCAAATTTGCCAATCCTGGTGTTCTCTGGCAAATGCCAAGCATCCTGCATGGTGTTGGGCTGTGAGCACAACCCCCATTTGTGGACGTCGGGCCCTCATACCATCCTCATGGAGTCGGTTTCTAACCTTTTGTGCAGACACATGCACATTTGTGGCCTGCTGGAGGTCATTCTGCAGGGCTCTGGCAGTGCTCCTCCTGTTCCTCCTTGCACAAAGGTGGAGGTAGCGGTCCTGCTGCTGGGCTGTTGCCCTCCTATGGCCTCCTCCACATTTCCTGGTGTACTGGCCTGTGTCCTGGTAGCGCCTCCAGGCTCTGGACACTACGCTGACAGACACAGCAAACCTTCTTGCCACAGCTCGCATTGATGTGCCATCCTAAATGAGCTGCACTACCTGAGCCACTTGTGCGGGTTGTAGAGTCCGTCTCATGCTGCCACGAGTGTGAAAGCAACACCAACATTCAAAGCCAACATTTATTTTTGTGAGTAGTGTATATGTGTGACTACGATATGTGAGTGCCAATGTACGTGAAAATATGTAATGAAAATAGTGTTGTATTATACGGTTGTATATTGATACAGTGATGATAGTGAGATTTATTAATTTTGAGTTTACTTGGTATTCCCTTGGTATTGGTATTACTTGGTGACCTCTGTGGTCACTAACTAAAACAAGTCACATTCCTTTCAGCTCGAAAGAGGCACCTGTCAAAGGTGTTCCCTCTCACCATTGCTTTTCACTCTAGCCGTTGAGCCTTTGGCAATCAGTATAAGAGAAAATAAACTTATTAAACCATTCATTATTGATGGTACTAATAATAAAATATCACTCTACGCGGTTGACATCACAATCTTTTTGACAGAATCCCGAACAATCTGTTCTGCACTTGCTTGATTTGATAAATTAGTTTGGCATAATTTCTGGATATGCTGTACATTGGCCAAAAAGTGACCTTTTGTCGCTCACAGCTGATCAAGATCCCACATTTCAGACCACATCTCAGTTCAGCACTCTGAAGGATAGTGTTAAATATATAGGTGTCAAACTCACAAAAAAAAGTTACTCTTTAAATATAACTTCATGGAGAAATTAAACGCTCTGAAAAAGAACACTGAAGAATGGAGAACATCGCCACTATCATAAATAGGTCGTATAAATACAATTAAAATGGTTTCTCTACCAAGATTGCTTTGTTTATTTTTAAAACATCCAGATTTTTATTCCGATGTCCTTTATAAGACACGAAGAATCTCTAAACTATATCTACAGAAGCTAAAGGAACTTGGGGGCTTTGGCCTTTCATGTTTCTTATGTTATTATTGGGCCACTAATAGCAAAGCGATGGTATATTGGCAACTGGCTGATAATCCTGATTTACTGTCTGAGATACCATTCTGGTTAGCAATAGAACAAACTCTGCCCCAAAAAAACCTCCCTCAGGGCAATTCTTTTTTCAGAACCAAGGTCGAGAGCCTCCTGCAAGGAAGAACATTATACGATAAATCTGGATGCATATCAGAAAATTTAGCCAACTTCCAAAGACTTCCAAATCAGTGCATGCTCCTATATGGCATAACCATGCCTTTCTTCCTTTAAATACAGATGCCGTTTTTAAAGAGTGGAATAGGAAAAGAATAAGGTCAATAAAAAGATATTTATGTTGATAAAAAACTTTGTTTATTTAAATATTACAAACAAATATGACCTACCAAAACCTAATTACTTTAGGTTTTTACAAATACGTCATTATATAAGACAAAATATTTAATCATCTGATTTTTTACCAGTAGAAAGCGATATTTTTAAGCTCTCACCTGGTCCACCAGAAACAGAAAGTCTGATTTCAAAATTGGTTCGTATTTTCTCCCACAAACTTGCACATCCTGCTTTTAAATGTAAACAAATATGGGAGACCCATCTTAATATCAAGATTCAAGATAAAACATGAAAACAAGCTTTAAATTACATTCATTATTGTTCAGTTAATGCTAGATTACACCTGATTCAATTCAAAGTCATACAGTACAGAGATTACATTACTCAAAGGTCAAATTACGCAACATCTCCTCCCAAATTTCTCCTCTATGTGAAACGTGTAAGAAATCAGATGGCACACTTGGTCACCAGTTCTGGTTATGCCCTTAAACTCAGTACTTCTGGGAATCGATCGTTAGATGGTACTCTAAGGCATTAAAGTGAACTTGCATCCCAATCCTGAAATTGCAATACTTGGCTCCTCCAATAATT
Organism: Girardinichthys multiradiatus; assembly: GCF_021462225.1. Classification (NCBI taxonomy): domain Eukaryota; kingdom Metazoa; phylum Chordata; class Actinopteri; order Cyprinodontiformes; family Goodeidae; genus Girardinichthys; species Girardinichthys multiradiatus. The sequence goes on from NC_061797.1 coordinate 4,193,458, forward strand.
TGAACAATATCGGTCAACATGTTACAATTGTAGTGACTTATGGTATGGTCATAGCAAAAAGATGCATTTTAAAAATGTATAAATCTGACTTACCACCTAAGTTTGAGACCTAGCTGAGAGAGATATGAATCCTTCATTGAAATATCTGACAATTTATAGAAATTCAAAGGCGTATGGAGACCTTTTCTGGAGTATTTAAACCTAGTTTACACCACTAAAGGGCACCTATTCTGACATATGTGATACAGGCAAGTGGACATTTAGCTCTGACATTACATTAAGCCCATTTGTATGTGATTCATTTTGGTATGTTGCATCGTGAGTTAAGTTTTTATTAATTTTCATTTTTATTTATTTACTTTCTCTTATTGTAGGTGCTTGTATGTTAGCTTTATTTCTTCATTATTATTATTTTCCCCGTCTCTGTATATTGTTTAATATTCTGAAAATTGAAAATAACAATATTTGGGGAAATATCCTTTAAATGCAACTACTTCCAACATTCCAGGTACTATAATGATAATCTGTGTATTTTCCAGCATTATGGATCACAAAGCCAAAGAACTGTACAAATAATAAAAAGCTTTTGTGTTTGTTGTGCATTCTTCATGTTCTGTGAGCCAGTGAGCCAAATTCTGCTAGGGGTTTGTTTCTGTTAAAAACTAGTCATTCCTCTCCACTGTTACACATGATTGCACATGATTGCACAGAAGGAGGGCTTGCTGCAAAGTCACTGATTGATGCAATTAGCTGGGCTTCCTTAGATAGATACCTTTTTAATAAATGGCATTACATGATCAGCTTTTTATTTGTTGAATTTGGTGACAATGCGGACATACCCCAGGCCAGAATTTGAATTAAGGACCTTCTTGTTGCCATGCAACTGTGCTAATAACTTCACCACCATCCAGTCCTAATAAGACTCAGTTTACCAATATATCCTTAATGATTAAAACCAAGAATGAACAACACATTTCACATATGAATCAAATGATAAATTTGGTCAAATGTCATCTTCAGGTATCCTGAGAAACTTTATTTTTGGTTTATGCTAGCTGTAAGCCACAATCATGATAAACATTGTCAGAAATAAATACTTGAAATTTATCACTCTGTGTCTAATAAATTTGTTTTTGTGCTGAAATCTGTTTTTAATAATTTTATGATGTATTTACATGCACCTTTATATAAATAAACTTAATTAAATGGAACAAGAGGCAGGTGGTTTTACTTTCGGTTTGTTTCCTCTGTGTGTGTGTATCCACTCCGCCCCTGGAAGATTTACTTTGTGCACAACAGCAACTAAATACAAAGGTTATGGTGAACAGAATTTATCCAGTCCATCACCTGAAACCAGTACACAACACAACTTACTCACAACAACCTCCCAGGTCATGTTCTTTGTGTTGTTTTAGTTGACAAAGCAGTGATTTTTAGGACACACACTGAAGCTGTTCCTTTCATAGACTAGGTCAAGAGAGTTTCCAGTGTCTGAAAACAATCCCAGCAAGTATGTTCAATAGTCATAATGAAAGCCAATCAACCTTTGGACAGTCATTGATAGTACTTGAAATCTGCCCCAGGTTAACATTTTTACCATCAATCAAACTCTTGCACTGTGTTATCCTGCAACCTGTTTGCAGATAAACTAGAAGAAGTTTAGATACTGTATCAGAGGGTATCCAGTGAAGGGCTTATATAGACATACAGCTTCCTTCTCTAAGACTACACCTGTCAAAGGTGGACATCGGCAGAGAGAAGAGAACAGAGAAACTTGTTATTTTACTCAAGGTGGCAAGAGCAAGAATAAGTCTTTTCTGGCCAGGGCAATTCATACTTTACAAGAACTCAAATGCAGACGTCCAAGTAGGTCCATTTTAAATATCTGACCAATCACACTATATTTGCTGGACACCACACAAAAACAAAGTTCTGACCAGAAGATATGTCGTGCTCAGGCTGCAAGCACTCCCAAACCAGTGCTATGGGTACAGAATGATGCCACTATGTTCTTGCAGCCCAGGGACAGAGAACAAATGGCCTTTAGTGAGCAGCTCTGAAGAAACCAATCCTGAGGAAGGTCTAAGTAACTCCTGATTTGGTGCACTTTGGTTAGGATGAACACATTGTAAAAAATAAAATTACTAAGAATGCACATTATAATAAACAGACAGTTGTCATTTGTTTGCAAATAATGCAGACAGCCTCCCTGAGTTCTGATCTTTCTCACTGAGGGTTAAAACCAGAAAGCTCTCTCAGTGAGCACAGTTTAGGCCATGAAAAAGGCGCATAGCAACAGTTTAGGATTCTCACTCTGATGGTTTCACTTCTCTTTTTGCTAAATGTAAGCAGCTTTGCTGTCCGTCCATATGCAGACACATTTCAGTTTTGGAGTTGCTTTTTTTCTGGAGGTACCTGATGAATCTTGCACTGCAGTATGAAAGCCTTTTCATACTGCATACTTTCATACTAAGGCTTTTCATACCAAGTGTAATTCTAAATTTAGAGAAAATAATAAAACAATGGAAAATGACTCACTGTTTCCTTGCTCCATGTTGCTGGGAGGTTTTCCAGTTTCTTTGGAAACGCCAACAGACCAGTAGGACATTCCTACTGAAGTCAGTGGTGAAGTTAACCACAGTCAGAGTACAGGTCCTTCAAATAGATGTAATCGACAACCTGCACAAAGAAAGCAGCAGTAATGAGGAACAACTGAACCGAACTGGCCGATTTTAGTCATTTTTAAAATATTGGTATTGGTCTGATAAATAAACTGGGCTGATATAAAACATTAATATGTATTACCATCTTGTTGCTGTTTGTGTATGTGTTTAAGGAGAGGAAGGGGTGGCTGTTGGCCATGTGGTATTTGTTTAGGCGTGACAGTGAAGCAGTGCAGGACAGTAGGGTGTTTAACTGAAGCACAGAAGCAATGTCAACAGTGTGGTTGTTTTTCATGGTGTCAAAAGGGTAGTGAGATATACAGCATATAATATATAGTAACGTCAAATATCGGTTATAGGCCAGAACAGCGATATTAATATCGGATATCAGTATCGGCCTGAATTTTCAAATTGGTGCATCCCTAATGTTAAACCAAATGAAAGACTCCAATTAAACAGTCAGTCAGTCAGTCAGTCATTTTCTACCGCTTATTCCATAGTGGGTCACGGGGGAGCTGGTGCCTATCTCCAGCAGTCTATGGGCGAGAGGCGGGGTTCACCCTGGACAAGTCGCCAGTCCATCACAGGGCAATTAAACAGTCTGTTCACATATTCATCCATCATCTCCCACTTATCCAAGACCAGGTCATGGGGGTAACTACTCCAGTAGGGAAACCCAGACGTCCCTCACCCCTTGTAATGCATAATTGTAAAGTGGATGGAAAAGGATATATGGTTATATGCATGAATGTGTATTTGTATTCAGCCACTCTGTATCAGAACATTGTAGAAACACCTTTCACTGCAGTTACATCTACAAGCCTTTTGTGATACTTTGCTTTGCAGTTCTAGTCTCTGGTCCAAAATTCAAATGGCAACACTCAAACTAAGGTTTTGATCTGTAAAACTGATTTTATTAACATATAAAAATAGAAAGAACAAACAATGCAAAAAACCCAGTTCTGGAATTATTAATAATGTTCTAACTGTATAATAATTGGTTAAAGGTGTTTGGTAATCGTCTAATAATCAACAGCAGCAATTGCCACCTGTAAGACAGATAAAGCTTAGCAGAAAAACAGTGTTCTAAAATGCAGTTAATCAACAAAAACAATAACTGAAAACCAAAATAAATAGGGTGTTGCAATAGTCCACAGACCACATTGCAACCTGACTAAAAAGTTAGGTGGGATCTTATGAGAGGTGTGTAAAAATGTACACCAGCAGATCACAACGAAGTGAAGGAATGGTGCTCAAGAGCAACAAGCCGATTCATCTCACACATTCAGGATGTGAAAGACTTTTAAAGCCAATCAACTGCTTCAGCTTATTGCTAAAGGTTCTACAAAGTCCTTCATTACAGGGTTTACTTTATTTACTGGCTAAATATTTCTTTAATAAATATTGGTAGTGTGTGATTTCTGGTGTGCCTTTGTGACTTAAGGTTGGATTGAAATCATTTTAGAAGCTGGTATAATTTGATCAGTTGTATTATGTCTAGACTCAAAACATCCTAGGACAGAAAGGCATAGTTGTTTTTCTTTTTACCATGATAGCACATATGAAATTATTTGTAAATGTTTATTTGAAGACTGGCTTCATATAACATAAACTGTCCAGTTCCTTTACTGGAGCAGGTTATGTTTCCAGCTTTTGTTTTAAACAAAGCCAATTTTCTTTGCATCCCTACAGCAGTTGGTCCTTTTTCCACTTCTTATTTACCCGGGCCTGCTTATGTTCGGCTCTACATCAGTGAAGCATGCATATAGCCTTCCGTTCATATGCCACGTTGCACAGTAAATTTCAGTTCCTCTAATTTTACGTTCTGTGGGCAGACTTCAAAACAATTTTTTTCACAGACATTTACAAGCACAACCCCTCTTCTCTCCTGCCTCTTCACTGACTCCTGAAGGTTTAACCCACAATTCCCGGTTTGCACTAGTGGCGCACGAGGGGCTGCCATGTTTGGTTACATATTAAACTGTCGCCTTCACCTTTAAAGTTTGATGCGTTCACTTGCCGTTCCTTGGTTTGACAAATCATGTAGCCAGTGATGCCTCAGGGGCAGTTGTTAAGCATATGATCCACAGTGTTTCAGTCATCCTGAAACCTGTTATAGGAACTCCAAGTCTTTTCAAAACTGAAAGTTGTGTAGTGGGCCGCCAGCTTTACCTGCTGTAAATAAAGCTGTGGGTATACCTTCATGCGTCAGATGTCTCCAAATAATTTGGGACGTTCAGAATGCCCTTTTTATTCCCTTGCATGAGGTGGACAGCATTCACAGCAGTTCCTGTTTTAAACACTGAATGTAGCTGCAGATCAAGCCTCTGTGTAATTATCAAATGGTAGCAGAAGTGAATCTATAACCTGAAGAGATGCACTCCTAATGGCCAACTCTAACTACAAAGTCTGACTTCATAAGTATTACTTCTAGGCGTTTATCGAAGAGCATGTACATTTTGGCAAAAATATTCTCTCCAATTATATTCATTTATTTTCAACATAAGATTGTGAAAAATGTATGTGCTTTCAGACTGTATCCTGCCACTCTTCTTGCTTGATGAGTACCATTCACACTGCCTGTGGAAGGTTACTAAAATGGCGCGCTTTTGTTGGAAGATGATTCCATTTGTGTGGAGAGAAACCAGGTATAGTCTATTCAATTCAGTTTATTTATATAGTGCCAATTCACAAAACATGTCATCGCAAAGCACTTCAACCGAACCAATTGACCAGCAGGTACATACATTCCAATTGATCTTAACTATCAAACAGCGCAGTCAAATTCAGTTGGTTATCTTTCTCCTGTCCTCTGCACATGACAACGATCCATCAAAAACAGGATTGTTATTCCTTTTCTGTTAACACATCTGTTACAAACTCCATGCACACCATAGAAAATTTAAAAACGGTGTAATTTCCCTGGCACGCCACTAGTAGGCAATATGTTCTTTGAAACTCAACATGCTCATGCATACAAACACTAACAGGGACGTTTTCAAAACGTTACACTGTGGAACCTGTTTTTCAGATCCTGCCATTTTAAGGGAAAACGTATGCCGTTGTGGTGTACATGAATACCAAGAAACTTTGTCATGTACACCGGGCCTTAATGTTTTAATTTTTAGAAAACAAATGTGATTTACAGCTAACTATAAGTTATAGCAGCTTTAACATAAAAATGTATTTCAGCAATGTTAAAACAAAATGATAGCAGTAATACGTCTGCGATATTGCTGGAGGAACAATGTAAGAAAGCAGTTCTAACTAAAACAAAAAAAAAGTTCTGTAACCAAAACAGTTATGTAAGCGTGGGTAAGACATTTACTCCACATAACCTCTCAACGGAACCCCATTTAAAAATAATTAAAACCTGAACTATCCCTTTAATATCCTGGAATTTAGGAATGCCCCAGAATATCACACCACAGTGCATTCTGGTATACTGAACAGGTCGTTTTCAGTGGTTGAAAGAAAGGGATAGAAAGAAAAAGTGACAGAGATAGAGATGCCAAAAAAAAAAACAAGGTATGGAGTAAAAATGTATTTATAGTTAGAGGTTGTCAAAAAATCGCAATCTTCAAAAGGACTTTTTTTGAGTCGGATCCATTTTTGATTCCAAAGTTGGGCATTTATACCTTTTTTATATATGTATACAATTCATAAATACTGTTAAACTATGAACTATTTTTATGTAGCATTGTCTGTTCTTTTAAAACACCTGGATTTAAGCAAGCTGACTGATTGTTTCGTAATAATAAATAATAAAAATGATAATAAAATCTAAACATTTATCTCTTTTTGTGCTTACTTACTGATGACACATTCCATATTTATATATCCTAGTTACAACACAAATCCCTGAAAGACCACATTTGTAAGTTTTTTTTGTTTTTGTTTTTTTGCTGCCTATGGAGAGAGATAGCGTAGAGTTACATCACAAGGACATGACAACGAGATCCTTCACAGAAATGCAACATTATTTCTGATTCTGGTCTATAACAATAAAATATTACATACTAACCTGTAAAGTTTTATGATAAATAATAGAATAATATATACAGGTCCTTCTCAAAATATTAGCATATTGTGATAAAGTTCATTATTTTCCATAATGTCATGATGAAAATTTAACATTCATATATTTTAGATTCATTGCACACTAACTGAAATATTTCAGGTCTTTTATTGTCTTAATACGGATGATTTTGGCATACAGCTCATGAAAACCCAAAATTTCTATCTCACAAAATTAGCATATTTCATCCGACCAATAAAAGAAAAGTGTTTTTAATACAAAAAACGTCAACCTTCAAATAATCATGTACAGTTATGCACTCAATACCTGGTCGGGAATCCTTTTGCAGAAATGACTGCTTCAATGCGGCGTGGCATGGAGGCAATCAGCCTGTGGCACTGCTGAGGTCTTATGGAGGCCCAGGATGCTTCGATAGCGGCCTTTAGCTCATCCAGAGTGTTGGGTCTTGAGTCTCTCAACGTTCTCTTCACAATATCCCACAGATTCTCTATGGGGTTCAGGTCAGGAGAGTTGGCAGGCCAATTGAGCACAGTGATACCATGGTCAGTAAACCATTTACCAGTGGTTTTGGCACTGTGAGCAGGCGCCAGGTCGTGCTGAAAAATGAAATCTTCATCTCCAAAAAGCTTTTCAGCAGATGGAAGCATGAAGTGCTCCAAAATCTCCTGATAGCTAGCTGCATTGACCCTGCCCTTGATAAAACACAGTGGACCAACACCAGCAGCTGACACGGCACCCCAGACCATCACTGACTGTGGGTACTTGACACTGGACTTCTGGCATTTTGGCATTTCCTTCTCCCCAGTCTTCCTCCAGACTCTGGCACCTTGATTTCCGAATGACATGCAGAATTTGCTTTCATCCGAAAAAAGTACTTTGGACCACTGAGCAACAGTCCAGTGCTGCTTCTCTGTAGCCCAGGTCTGGGGAATGCGGCACCTGTAGCCCATTTCCTGCACACGCCTGTGCACGGTGGCTCTGGATGTTTCTACTCCAGACTCAGTCCACTGCTTCCGCAGGTCCCCCAAGGTCTGGAATCGGCCCTTCTCCACAATCTTCCTCAGGGTCCGGTCACCTCTTCTTGTTGTGCAGCGTTTTCTGCCACACTTTTTCCTTCCCACAGACTTCCCACTGAGGTGCCTTGATACAGCACTCTGGGAACAGCCTATTCGTTCAGAAATTTCTTTCTGTCTTACCCTCTTGCTTGAGGGTGTCAATAGTGGCCTTCTGGACAGCAGTCAGGTCGGCAGTCTTACCCATGATTGGGGTTTTGAGTGATGAACCAGGCTGGGAGTTTTAAAGGCCTCAGGAATCTTTTGCAGGTGTTTAGAGTTAACTCGTTGATTCAGATGATTAGGTTCATAGCTCGTTTAGAGACCCTTTTAATGATATGCTAATTTTGTGAGATAGGAATTTTGGGTTTTCATGAGCTGTATGCCAAAATCATCCGTATTAAGACAATAAAAGACCTGAAATATTTCAGTTAGTGTGCAATGAATCTAAAATATATGAATGTTAAATTTTCATCATGACATTATGGAAAATAATGAACTTTATCACAATATGCTAATATTTTGAGAAGGACCTGTACAGATTCAGGGGCGAATGCAGGATTTTATCGGAGGGTACACACAAAACCATGACCGCCCCGGACCCACATAACCACAACCCTGACGCACATCATAGGCCTACGCGTGGCGCACACACCCCAACCTTACACCTGATCCACACAAAGACATGCGAGCTGCGCGCGATGCGCGTGGCACACAAAAACCGCGCACCTGACTGTCAGGTCCTGACCTACACAAACACGTCACAGGAGCCATAAATGGCCCAACACGATCAGCGCGAGCGCGCGCACACACACATACATATACATACACACACACTGGCGATGTTGATTTTGGGGTGAAGGTTCAACAGGGCCAGAGGAGCGAGCCTGGTGTCCGACATGTTGCGTAGATACGTTTCAAGGCGCCTCGGCATACTGGAGGTCCGCTCTGCTGAGGCAGTGGACACTGGCATAGTCAGCAGAACTTTTACTATCTATGTACATTAGGAATAAAAGGCGCCACCAGCCAGATAAACAAAAGTAAACTAACCAATGAAATTTTAGTTTAGGACGCACGTGCGCCCACCCTTACAGACGCACACAGTACGTACAGGACGCTTTGACATAAAATACCATTTCTTATTTTATTTCGTTCACAATTTTGGTAAGAAATCAATAAAAAGTGAAATAATTATAATAGATTTAGCAAGGCATGCTTATTACGTACAGCCGTACAGCTGCAGGCGTGACTGCACAGATTAAAAACACAAAAGATAAAGCTTGCAGCTCAGAGACGGCTCACAAATTATTTCTTCCATATGTTTTTATAACTATCTCCACAATACAGTTATTATGGGTTGTTTATGGGACAGGTTCCTAGCGAACTAGATGTATTTACAGGGGACAACTTCTGCCTGACGCGATTTTGCGACCGTATCGATGCGCACATTAACTGCGACACTTTTCCAGTTCTATAAGCAGTTAATACACCATCCGATATCCAAGATAGTTGCAAAGTTGTCTGATTAATGGAGTACAAATGTGAATAACTACTGAAAGTTTCTGGAAAGTGATCCCGGAAATTGTAAATCTGTTACATGTTTTTAATCGATTTAAACCTTACCTACGTCAACTTGCAAGCCAGCTTCGTGCTTCAACGTCAATAGAACTCGAAATATAAACTGGAAATCACCGCGTACCAGTTTATGGTTGCTGTACCAAACCACAACATTTCCTCAGACTACCAGTCAGAAACACCCAGCTTACCTCATGCCTGACAGGTCCAGCTTTCATCCCGACACGACAGCATTATACCCGCAGTGCTGCGCAGCGCCAGGTGGTAAGCCGGACCTTTTCTGTCCGGCTCTAAACTTCCAGTCCACTTCCTAAATCTCAGATCCAAACTCCCCAACCCGGACACACTGCTGCTACACATGCGTATACGCAGCAGAAGCAGGGCTTCAAAACAACAACTAGTTCCGCTAATCATTCCCAAAATAACACCACGCCTACAGCGTTATAAACAGCCTTTCTTCAACAGAACCTTACAACTCCTGCTGGTCAGTGAAGCAATAAATTTGTTGGGTGATTCTTAACTTAATAAACGGTAGCCTACTTTGTTAAAGTTACTGACTTTCATAAAGATACTGAGTGTAAAAACTACTGCTGGAAAGGAAAGATAAACCAGTAGGGGTTGACAATCTGCATGAAAAGTTGTTCAAAATTGTAGCAAACATAATTGCACTTCCTATTTGTCATGTGTTATGGTTAAGTTTGGAAAATTGTGAATTTCCAGCATGGAAAATAGCTTAAATAATGCCACTGCCCAAGAACATAACCGATGCTTTTTCAGGCCCAAACTGTCCTCCAATTAGTCTTTTACCTGCAATAATTTTTTATTAATCTAACAGCAAGGTCTTTCCTCTTTACCTAAGAAAGAGATCCCAGTTTTTGATGGAGATCCTCTTCAGTACCAGACTTTCATTAAATCATTTGAACACAACATCAAAAGCAGAAATAAAAATCCTGGAGATTGTCTTTATTATCTGGAACAACACACAAGAGGACAACCAAGAGAACTTGTAAGAAGTTGCCTACATATGTCTTCAGAAAGAGGATTCAGTAAGGCAAAGTCTTTATTAAAGCAGCATTTTGGCAACAAACACAAACTTGCCATGGCATAAATGAACAAAGCTCTCTTATGGTCTTCAATAAAATCAGAGGACACAAAAGCTCTTCAGGCATACACAATATTTCTCAGGGGATGTTGTAATGCTATGGAAGATCTCAGTAACTTGAATGAACTTGATATGCCTGCAAACATGCTTGCCACAGTAAAGAAGTTACCCTACAGACTGAGAGATAAGTGGAGAACGACAGTCTGTAATTTTCATGAGATAAATAATTGACAAGCTAAATTTAAGGACATGGTGGATTTTCTGGAAAAACAAGTGAAGATTGAATCTGATCCAATGTTTGGAGAAATCAAAGACATCCGCACGACAAACAATGACACAAGAAGGCTTAAGTCACAAGTTCATGCAAGATTTAAAGAAAGTTATTTTGCTACTTCGGTGACATCATCTGAAAAGGAAAATAATAAAGTTAAACCAATGGAAAACGTCCCAGAAGTGAAGAATTGCTTGTTCTGCAGAGGTGATCATACCTTAGAAAAGTGTCAAGAGTTGGAAAAGAAAATGCATAAAGAAAAAAATCACTTTTCTAAAAGAAAATGTAATTTGCTTCGGATGTCTTTGTAAAGGACACAGAAGTAAAGACTGCAGAAATCGGCTCAGCTGCAAGATATGTGGTTTAAAGCATCCTCAAATGCTACACATCTATCAAAGGAAGATGAACAAAGAACAAGAAACAAAGGAACTGGCTCAAGACCAGCAGTTTAAAACTGATTTTCCAGAGTGTGCAAGAGATGAAAAGGAAGTTTCTAAGGAAGATCAGCAGTTTTTGGATAAAGTTTCCAATTCTGCTAAGTTACATGATGGTCATTATTACATTGGGCTCCCATTTAAACATTCAAATGTCTGCATGCCAGATAATAGAAATGTTGCTGTACAACGGCTGCAGAATATGAAGAAAAAATTTGTGAGAAATCCTTCTTTTCGTCAGGAATACAACAACTTCATGTCAGACATAATCTCTGAAGGTTATGCAGAACGAGTACCAGATGACGACTTGGGGCGTACTGATGGCAAGAAATGGTATTTACCATACCATGGAGTCATGCATCCACAAAATAAAAAACTAAGAGTAGTGTTCAACTGTGGAGCCAAGTACCAAGGAGAGTCATTAAACAGTCGGCTCTTACAGGTTCCCAACTTGACCAGCACATTGATTGGAGTCCTAACTAGATTTTGTAAAGAACCTGTTGTCATTGCTGCAGACATCAAAGCAATGTTTTATCAGGTCAGAGTACCAGATGAGGATCGAGATGTGTTTCTTTGGTGGCCCAATGGAGATTACACTCAAGACATGGTTGAATATAGGATGACTGTACATGTTTTTGGAGCAACATCATCTCCCGGTTGTGCAAATGTTGCACTAAGAAAATGTGCTGAAGATCATAAACAACAGTTTAGTCTTCAAGCCAAGTCTTCAAACACTGTGGACATGTGTGGTGTCCTCTAAAATGTCAGACTCTTGGCTAAAAGCTGATATACACCACCTCTACGAACACCAAACACAACTACAGACAGTTCATTCAGAAAGCAGCAAACTCAACCAGCAGAAAAAGAAGTCCAGAATTATCACTCACGATTGAAAAACATAATTTGCTCTCCCAAATGTATAATAATTTGTTTCATTTTATCGAGTAACTAAATTTCCCAGTGTGCTTTGCAAGCGGTTTTAGCACATCACCTGCTTCCTGGTTGTGGATGCGCGGACTTGATTGTAAGACTGCAACATTCACTCAGTCTGTGTCACATGTCTTCGTCTTTCTACAGCTGGTGATTGGTGGGACTGAAGTCAATGTATTCAGTTTAATCTGATTCTACTGGCTCTACAAAATAAAAGGAGTGGTTATTTGTCCACAGACGCACACTGATCAAAGGCTTCAAGCAGAAGGAAAATCAGACCAAAGGATGTCTGGACAGAGCCAATGAACTGAATACATTCTTCAATAGGTTCAGTCAGAAACAAGCTCAGCATCCTCGTCTCCTGCTCACAGCCAAACAGACATCCCACCCTCCTTTGACCCACAGCTTTCCTGTCACACCTCAAATGTATTTTCTTCTACGTCAGCCATGGAACCTTCTGCTTCTACATGTTTGCCTTCAACCAAATCAGAAGATGCTGATGCTCTCTTGGCCTCCACCTTCCACCTGTGTGTCTCAAGAAGTCAGTTGAAGAGACAACTGCAAAGACTGACCCGGAACAAGGCTGCAGGTCCAGATCGTGTTTCCCCTAGAGTCGTGAAGGCCTGTGCAGAGCAGCTCTGTGGAATTCTGCAGAACCTCTTCAACCTTAGCCTGGCCCAGAAGAAGGTTCCAGTGTTGTGGAAGACCTCCTGTCTTGTTCCGGTACCAAAGAAAATTCACCCATTAGTCCTCAATGACTATAGACCTGTTTCCCTGACATCCCACATTGTGAAGGTCCTAGAGAGACTCCTGTTGGCCCACCTGAGTAAGCAAACCGTAAACCATCAGGACCCCCTTCAGTTTGCCTATAGCAGGGGGAGTTGGAGTTGAAGATGCCATCATACACCTGCTTCAACAACCCCACTGTCATCTGGACAAAGCCAGCAGCAACATGAGGATCGTGTTCTTTGATTTCTCGAGAACATTTAACATAATTCAACCTGATTTGCTTTGTCAGAAACTCCAGAAGACTCAGCTGGAGGACTCAACGATCTTCTGGATCAAAGACAAACAGACCACAGTTTGAGAGACTGAAGGGTTGTGAGTCTAACCAGGTAGTCAGCAGCACAGGAGCACCACAGGGGACTGTACTCTCACCATTCCTTTTCACTCTGTACACCTCAGACTTCCAGTACAAGACAGACTCCTGTCATCTGCAGAACTACTCGGATGATTCTGCAGTCGTGGGGTGTATCAGAGATGGAAAAGAAGCTGGGTACAGTGAGCTGGTGGACCACTTTTTGGCATGGTGTGGAAACAATCATCTCATCTTGAACGTGACTAAAACAAAGGAGATGATTGTAGATTTTAAGAGAAACAAGAATAGATCCAACACTATTTCCATCATGGGAGAAGAAGTGGAGGTGGTGGAGGAGTATAAATACCTCGGTGTTCACCTGGACAACAGACTAGAGTGGAGATGCAACTGTGAAGCCGTCTACAAGAAGGGACAGAGCAGACTGTACTTCTTGAGGAAGCTTAGGTCCTTTGGTGTTTGCAGCAAGATGCTGCATATCTTCTATAAGTCTGTTGTGAAAAGTGTGATCTCTTCTACCATCATCTGCTGGGGAAGCAGCATCAGAGCCAGGGACTTAAAAAAGCTCAACAAGCTGATAAAAAAGGCTGGCTCTGTTCTGGGGACTCCTCTGGAACCTCTGGAGATCATTGTTGAAAGACGGACTCTTCATAAAATGAAGAACATTATGGAGAACCCTGAGCATCCTCTTCATGAGACTGTCCTACAACAACAGAATGTCTTCAGTCAGAGGCTTCTTCAGATCTGCTGTAAGACAGAGCGCTACAGGAGATCCTTCCTGCCCACAGCCATCAGCATCTACAACGGCTCTTTGAAGAAACCTTCATAATATGTGCTACAACAACATTTAATTTCCCTTTGAATTAATAAAGTATTTTTGAATTTGAATTGAACTTGAATTGGGTACAATGTCTGGCTACTCTACTAATGTGGATTTACTTCACTCATGAAAAACAATGATGTTTATACCAAAAAGGTGCCAAAGACAAACGGTTTAACAGAAAGCTAAACTACTGGTATGTACAAAAGCTTCATTGTTCCAGTGTCATTTTCTATCTGCTGAGCCGTTCGGAGGTCAAATGAACAAAATAAAAAGTATGGAAGTAGTTTTCACTTTATAACATATATACAAACCTATACATACCTACTGTATGTGCTGGCTTTATAAGTCTTATGTTATAAAAAATAAATTTGGAAATGTTTCTTTCTTCTGATTGAATTTATTATTTTGTAATGTTATTCATTTGTACACATTGAATTCATTAAAATAACTAAATTTGCACATGTGTTTTCATTGTGATAATTTTTCACACATTAAATCTGATGTTATGCTCAGTTACTCAGTACTTATAGACTTTTCACCAAATACCTTTCTAACCCAGTAATTGTTTGGATGACTACTTTTTGCTTTTACTTGAGTAAAAATATATTCAAGTATTGTTACTCTTGCTTGAGTACAATGTTTGGCTACTCAATCTACCTCTGTTCATATATCAGTGGCCATAGATTAAAAAGAAACTGACATCACTCGCTACCCACAATGCATCCCAAAACATTTGGCCAGATTGGCAGACGTAAAAGCAGTTGTACAAATAATGCTGCATTCGTGGGAAACAAATGTGCACTTATAAGAGGCATTATTGAATTATGAAAGTTAAAAAAAGGGTTTTCCATATACAGGACATCCACTGTATGTTATAAGTTGGCTGTTGGACCAAAATGAAGACAAACAGCGAGGAAGCCACAAGGTGAGTAAAATTGTCTTTAATAATAATCAGTAGACTTACAAGGCTGATACAGGACTCAGAACACAGGCAGGGTGACAAACATAAAACAGGAAGAAAACAGGATCGTGGAATCAACGGGCATAGAGCAGGCAGCTAACAGGAGGAGCCAGTAGAGAACAATGAAAACCAGAGAGTATAAGTAGTGAGGTAGGGTGGGAATGGGCCACGAACACTGGGAGCTAACCAGGGAGGAATCAAAAGCAGCTGGTGAGGCAGGGAAAGCAGGCAACTGATGGAGGGTAGCTAATTAACACGGTTGAGCAGGAATCCAGGGGAATAACAATTCAGAATGACAGCAATTCAGCCACAAGTCTGGGCCCATGGAAAAACTCTAGCAGTGGAGAGCACTGTCTGGCAGCCCAAGTTTGGCTCTAGCAGCTTCCAGGAAAACAGCAATTGTCTGCCTGCATTGTGGCAAGTGTAATGTTTAGTGGTATGGGGTTGTTTTTCTGGAGTTTGGCTCAGCCTCCTAGTTCCAGTGAAATAATCTATTATTTAGAATAGATTATAACAAAATATTTTAAACAATTTCATGCTTCCCGACTTTGTTAGGAACAGTTTGAGGATGGCCCATTTGTGTTTCAACATGACTGCACATCCGTGCAAAGAGCATGGTCCATCAATACATGGCTGAGTGAGTTTGGTGTGGAAGAACATGACAGGCCTGCAGAGTCCTGATGTTATCATGATAAAACACCTTTGGCATAAACTGGAGCAGAGATTGCAAACCAGAGACTCGCAAGACAAACAACCATGGATGAAAAACACTCACTCATAAAGATATAATTGTCTTTATGAGTGACATGCATAATTTTGACTTTTTTTGTTCTTCTTCATAAAGTTCACATAGTGAGTGTTTGCAGCAGAACCAAAGAGCATACAGTATGGCAGCTGCATAGCATTTAGAATGCTTTTATTGAGAAGAGGAACAAGAAACTTACAATGAAGGCATGAGGGGAACATAACAGCAAACCAGGATGAATGCAACAGAAGAATCCAGCACGGAGCAAAGGAAACCAAGGATCTTAAATACAGAAGAGATGGGAATAATGACATGGGAACCAGCTGAGCCTAGTTGGTAGAATAATGAACACCTGAAGAGGGGTGCAAGCAGGGACACTGAGGAAAGGAGACCAATTAAACAGAGAAACACAAACCAAAACACAAAGGAACTACAAGGCTAAAATAAGAGAATAACCTAAATGCACAAACAGAACATCAGAAATAAGTAAGACTGTCAGAGATCCAGTGCTGGTCTATCTATGTACTCTCTGCCTCCCTCTACTGGTTGCTGTAGATCATTACGGAGGGTTTGCTGAGCTCCTACACACCTACAGCTAATCATCAGTTTCTGCGCTGAAGAGGATAAGAGGAGATGACTGCCGGTGATTTGACACCTCAGGGTCAACCATAGTGGTTACCTCCTGGTTTCCCATTGCCTCCTTCACCTCTGAAGTTTTAGATTCTTCTGATTACTACCTGCCCGCCATCCAACAAACATCAACCATCTGCAAGCAATATTTCCCATGAGCAGACCTCACTGGACTCGAGCTACTTCCCCCAAGTTTGGACCTCCGCAAGACTACAGTAAGAACAGTCATCATTTGAACTCACTCCACACTGCTACCATCTCACCATTCACCTATTTCCCTTCCCCTCTCTCTCAGTGGATATTCCCCAGCTGGATTTCTCTGGAGCTCCTCCCTGGTGTTCCCGATAAAAATACACCTTTAAAACTCGTGCTGTCTACAGAGTGTTTTCTGCATGTGGGTTAGGAACTTGCTAAAAACTATGACAAAGAATCTAAACACAAAGGAATAAACTAAAATGACAGGACCTAAACAACAAGGAACACATAAATGAAATGGATATGGAGAGGCATGAATAAAAGATAAAAGAAGTGATCTGAACACAAACACAAATGAAAACCAAAACCCAAACAACCATGGATCACAACAAGAGTCATTTGCATGAATAAGAAAAAAAGATTCAATTTTTATTATACTTTTGTTAGTTTCTTTAGTAACAAGGACAAAAAGGAGTGCAGGAAACTTATTTTATGTTTTAAAATGCATTACATTACTGGCACCTGGTCAGTAGTCCATATAAATAGCAATGACCGCTTTCTGGAAAAATCAGTTCCCACCAACTAGGAATTGACTGGATGAGGTATAACTTCATCATTCAGTATTAAGTTCTACTTTTTTTCTAGTTCTTGCAACTACTTTTTTTTTTTTAATCTCAGTTGTATGTTTGGTTGTAGAAAATCAATCTAAAGAAATGCCCCATTTTGTCAAGATTATCTGACCTGCTTTGGTCTGTATGCTGGTTACAGATACACAAAATTCCAGTTTCTCTACATCCGGGGATGTTGAGCAAAGTACAATGCTGGAATACAAACTGTGGTATATACCAGTCAATACAGTCCCACGGCTTCCCTTGGAGTCCTGTTTCCATTTTATGTTGTTGAACTAGGAATTAAAACAGCAATCTGACAAGTTATTAAACTTTAACTAAAATATTCAAAATTCTTCCAATAAGTTTAAATTTAAACTTAGCACAAAAAGTAAGGAAAATTTTGATTTTTGTCCAGTTCATAACAATGCTTCTTGGCAATAAATGGTGCCACATTTGTAAAGAAAATGCATTTGTGGATTTGTGCTAGTTGCACCCATGAAAAGTTGCCAAATCCTCTCTGCCAATGCCAAAAAGCTTTTTGTGGAGGTAGTGTGATGGTGTGGGATGGTATCTATCTCACTGGTTAACCAGTGTTGTGGGTTCTTCCCACATATACCAATGCTTCTATTTGTTAAAAGAATAAATTGTTAAATATCTTGTTTCTTTAAACTTCAGTTATCCAATACAATAATCAAAACCAAAGAAGTGCCAATTCTAGAATAGGTTATTTGGCATTGGTAGAAGGAATTTAACAAATTTCCATGGTTGCAATTAAGCTTTCAGGTCCTAAAAGAAATTGTGTGGTGCAATTCACTTTTACCACCAACAACATGCCCGCAGTAAAGCATGATGGTTGCCGCATCTTGCTCTGGTGCAAAACAACAGCAAAATACTCTGGAAAGCTTTCAGGAAATTCACAACATAAACATTTTCAGCATTGCAAAAACATTTCCTGTACATACTTTATCCAATCTTGAGTTTTAAAATCCTTGGTTCACAATAAAACATTTTTTGGCATTGTCTATGTTTGAAACGTGTTAATTAAACAAATTGCATTGAAATGAAAAATACTAAAGGAGAAGAAGGTACTATAATGTGTTTGAGATATATTTGCATTAACTGCATCCTTCTGTACAATCGTTTAGTGAAAAGGTGAACAAATGATCAGATTTCTATTGATGGCTACATTCTGGATTACTAAGAATACAAAGCAACCTTTCTAGTATTTCATTTGTTTTAGATGGGATGGTATAGTGATCACAAGAGATGACGGCAACAGGAGACTGCAGATTGGAGACGTCTGAGATGGACTTTCCCAGCTCCCCTCATATGATTTCATTCATCCTGAAGGTCAAAGTTTTTACCTCAGAGTACTCTGCCAGGGCATATTCTCCACTAGAGGAATCAGACAAATCAGAAAAACAAAATGTTCAGTCAACATGGTACAAAGTTAATGAAATATGATCAAAAGCTGATGTCTCTTACAGCTCTCTTCCATTTCCTGACATCTTGTAACCACCAAATGGAGTCTGGACATGCAGGGCGTTATAGCAGTTTATCCTTGACAGAGAGGGAGAGAAGGAGGCCTCAATGATCTTTTTATTTTAATCTTTTCATATTTCACACAACAGCTGCAACAGAGCCAATTTAATAGAAACCTTTTGACTGTTTTGTTCAAAGTGTGTTTTACTTAATATAAAGGAATTCAGAAGCTTGTGTAAGTTCAATTCAATTCAATTCAGTTTTATTTATATAGCGCCAATTCACAACACATGTTGTCTCAAGGCACTTCATAAAGTCAGGTACATACATTCCAATTAATCCTAACAATTGAACAGTGCAGTCGGAGTTAGCTTTTTATTCAAATTGGATACAAAGTTTTTCTATCTAAGGAAACCCAGCAGATTGCATCCAGTCAGTGACTCTCCAGTCAGTATTATATATTGTAATACGAGAATGAAAAGAAGCTGACCAGACAGTTCCAGTCTCCATGGCTCCAGACACCAACAGAGCTCTTTCCATACTTGTTGTGAACACTGCAGACACCAGGCCATACCGAGAGTTGTTTGCTCTCTCTATCGCTTCCTGTTGGCTCTTAAAGCTGAATATACAAAGCACAGGCCCAAAGATCTGAAAGCACAAATATATAAATGAAGAGCAGTTAACATAAAATGCCCCAAAAAAAGCTCTGATGTATGTAGTCTTCTATATCTTAAGAGCTAGACAATACTTTGTCTTCTCTCTTGATAACTTTCCTTTGCTGTGCTGTTGTGCATCTGCATTGTGTGGCAGCGTGGTGGCGGCATTAGTATGTGTGTGCATGTGTAGGCCGGTGAGCGGGTGGCGGGGTGACCATTCAAACACTGTCTGAAGTACCACAACACAGCATTTGAAATACTACTATTCAAGTAAGTGCCTGTTAAGCTTGTGAAATGGAACAATAAAGACTACACAGTAATGATTCAACACCTCTTCAGTACACCATGTCTCAGCCTGCTGTGTCGTTTGGTCAGATGGACTCGAACCCGGGACTGTCGCTTCGAGATCCAAAGGGTACATGGGTGGCATGCTTAAACCCCTACGCCATCAGCGATATAAACACTGGGGGCTTTAGCACAAATCCAAAATATTTAGATTTCAATAAGACAATTTATAGGTCATTTAAAGTTAAAAGAATATAGGACATATTGTACCAGTTCTCTGTCTTGGCTGGTTTTAGACTGAATGTAAATTATTGTGAATCAAACAAAAAAGATTTGCAATAATTATACTTTTTATTTTTGTTAGAAGGTGAATGAAGGACAAGAAGAAAGTTTAGGCCTGATGAAAAACCATTTTGCTGAAGCAAATAATGACACATTTTGAGGTATTTAGAAAAGAACTTAATCTGAATTTTTGCTGACAAAATGTTTTCTTAAACTCAGAGATGTTTACTATGGGCCAGATAAATGTGCTTCTTTTGTCATCTACATAAATTACCTTTTATAAACATTACATTCTCATCAAAGTGTTCCACTCCTGAGGCTCCATTGTCTTTATTCTTACAATTCAAAAAAGGAAACTAATATAAAGTTCATTTTCTTAAATCTTAGTCAAATGGTAAAATCCCAAAAATACATTTATTTTAATTATGCCAATAGCTTTCGAAACATTTTATTAAAATAGTTAGTTCTGTCATGAACCTGTTCTCCTTTATCGCCATCTTTTCAGCCCTTCATTCCACTTCTGAAGAAATTTGGTCTGCCAAAAATAATAACAAATAAGAAACATTTTACAACCCAGTCTTTTGTTCTGCACTGAACATGTGAGACATTAGTACAGTTCTTACTATTAAACACTGAGAGGAAAGGGTGTTAAGTTGTGGTGTTTAAAATAGAGCATAGAGCCTCATCCTGGACCTTATCAGTACTAATATTACAGTTATTAATAACTGTATGCATATGGTATGTATGTCTCACCTTCAGTAAAACTGTATCCTTGTTTAATTAGTTTAGTTTATATAATAGTACATGTGTAATAGTTAACTAATTAATGGTCCATCTATGGTAAATTTCTATGATTTATTTCTTAATTATACTGCTTCTTTAAAGCCAGAGCTGTATGTTTAGAATCAGCACAGAAGATATGAAAGAGAAGAGGGAGGCTATGCTCTTTCTACTACGTCTTACTGGAACCAGGAGATATTTTCCTGGTTTATTGAGCAACCCTTTTTTCTGTCTACATGTAGAACTAGACTATAAGACTGGCTGCAGCAATGAGATCAATGTGTTGATCTGAAGGACCTTTTAATGTGATCAGCTACATTAGGATTAAATGCTTTTATTTTGACTGAAGTAAAGGACCAGATATTTTCACATTATGATGAAAATTCAGCTAGAAGTTCACAGAGACGGTTGCTACTGTTTTCTATCACGGCCAGATCATTTAACTTCACCTGTAGCTCAGGTGAAAGTACCTCTGCTCTCTATTCCTCATCATGACCCTGATTGATGCTCATTAGAGTGAACTTCCACCTCATGTCTTGCTGGGTGAATCAGTGATTAGCTGTAACTTACAATTAGTCCATTCTGAGTCAGCATTCAGGTTGAACCGCTATCTTCACCTGGGTTATACCGCTCTGCTTTCACCTGTTCCTGAACACACACACCAGGCTACCACTCTCCAGTTGGCTCCGCAGCTGCTCTGAAATGATCCCTGTTCGAGGCGCTCAGTGTAACTTTTCAGGTAATGAAGGAGGCAGGTCGACCTGGAGTGAACTGTTGTTCTGGACTTCTCCAGAATGGAGTCTCTCTCTGCCTGTGCGCGTAGTTGCGCATTCGTGGTGCTGGGAGTGCGCAAATAGCTAATTTTTGTCTTCTCCTTTTAACTCATTGTCAGATTAGGTGGAGCAGGATGTGATTATATGGAACACAAATGAAAAAATGTGATTGTTTTTATATAAAAACTTGAAGTTTTTTGGCTGCATTTTTTTAATACTTGTAAATTTTTTCTATCAAGAAGTCTTGGGCTATATATATATATCTATATATATATATATATAGATATATATATCTATATATATCTATATATATATATTTAGATATATATATATATATAGATATATATATATATATATATATATATATATATATATATATATAGATATATATAGATATATATATATATATATATCTCAACTGTACAATGCTCAATGGGATTTCTTTATAAAGTTTACACTTTGCCAATGGATTTTTAGGGTACCACTAGACCTGGGTTAGCTGAGACTCCATTACCCAAATGTTTCCATCTTAGACAGTCTGGTGTGTTTAACTGTAAGCTAGTGACTAATCAGCCTGTCTTTCTGTTCTGGCTGTTTTCTTATAACAATGCGTCTTATGTGACTTTTCTGTTACACAATTTCTCTTATACATCAGTGTCAGATCCCTAATGCAGTGCAATGTGCTGTAACCTCTTCCTTGGCTATTCTCATGCCGTCTTTGACCTCGGAGAAGATGGTGGGTTGAATAAAGAGGCTTTTTGCATCCAGTGCACCTCCTCCGTATTCCAACTTGGCACCTTCTTTTTTCCCGCTCTCTATCAGGTCCATAATTTTGTCAAACTGCAGTTGGTCAATCTGGTAACAGCATAGAAGGTAAACAAAAAGCAATTAATTACAATTATTTTAATTATTAAGTTTTAAGAATAAATCCCTTTTAACCTTTAGGCCCAAAAGTACATTTGACAATTTGAGATGTGCTTCACAGTAGTTGTCCCACCTTTCAAACAACTACCCATTTACAGTTGAAACCAGATCTTTACATGAACTGTCTAAAAAGATAGAAAACATATACCTCTTACTGTCTAATGTTCAATCAGACTACATGTTTCCTATTTCAGTCCAGTTAGGCTTATCGAATGTATTTCTATTTGCTAATTGCCAGAATATTGAACAAGATCTTTTTGTAGAACTTCAAATTCAAACAAAGTTTACATATATTTCCAAAGTACTTGTTAGAATTTCCTTTTAAAATGGATGACTTGGGTGAAATATTGGTGAAGTTACTTCACAAGCTTCTCCAACAGTGCTGGAATTGTGTCCCGATCTTCCTGCATTAACTGGTGGAACAGAATCAGTTCTGTAAGCCTCCTTGCTCGCTGCCAAAGTTGTGATGGTGTTCTCTTGGCTTGCAAGTTTCATCCTTTATCCTCCAAATGTACTGATGGTCATTATTGATGAAAATTCAGACTATTGAATTTCAATAGTCATTCAGTACATGTCAGCACAAAACTAGTTTCAATGTGGTTAATGACACCCACTGATCAGCATCTTCACAAGGTCATTTGCTGCTGTTCTGGTGTTGATACAATTCACACCAAACACTTTGTAGAACACAGACCTTGTCTCCTTTCTGAACATACCGTTCAGAGAAGGATGTTTGGACATTCCCATGCTGTTCATTCAATTACACTTAATTGAATGAACGGAGAAGTAGCTTCTTTAGGCATCTGGAACTTTACCCAATGATGAACCAGACTTGTAAAGGTCCACAGTTCTGATTTATTTAGAGTAATACATATGAGTTGCCTAAAAATATACAGGTGTTCCTCCATTTAACTTAAATGTTCTGAATTAATCTTTCAGTTGCTTGCAAAGCCATGACATCATCATTTAAGTTTTTTTTTTTTTTTATTGTTGAAAGCATATTAAGCTTAGTCAGTGGTAAATAGACTCAAGTTTTTCTAGTCGCTGTTCATTTGAAGTGCTTTACACTAAGCCACATTACCTCAGTCACACTCAAACAAGCACTCATCCACACAAGTTTACAGAAACTTCCAAATTTAGAGAAAGTAACAAAAATGACTTATTCTAACAAACGGAAACATTTTTTGTAATTCCACCTGACCTAAAATCGAAAAGTTTAGTTTGATAATTATGTCAGACACAGGGAAAAAATGGTAATGTGTCATTTTATACAGTGCATCTAAAGATCTGGGGCCTCATGTACAAAGCGTACTTACGCACAAAAATCTTGCGGCGCAATATTTTACGCACAAGTCGACATGTACTAAAATGAACGTTGCGTGAAAGTGTGCGTAAATCCACACAAAATTTCGACCTGCCGTGAAAATTTGCAGAAGCCACGCAAACTTTTTCAATCGACAATAATAAACTACAGAGAACTAAATATTCCTTAAATCAACTAAAATATGACTCCAGTCAGTTTTATTTAATTCATGAAGCATAAGCCTGATGTTTTTTTCATGGGTTTGGGCTTTTATGAGCGATCAAACTGAATTACATTTAGGCTTATAATATAACACAACACACCTGTTTTTGTCACCTGTAGATGGAAATGCTCATTGGTCTGTGCTCTGAGGAGCATAACATGCATGGAAATCATCTAAGGGGCATTTTCATTCTCAATGAAAAAGAAAACGGTGTCTCATCAACAGATTAATTTCAAACAAATCAGGTTTGATTATTCCTATGGTGGACAAGCTGGAGACAATCACATGTCCATAAATAGTTGCGTAAAGTTGTGTGTAACTGTGAAAGGATGACAGCCTGGCTCAGCTGGAGGATGGAAGAAGTTAGAAGGAGGGTTTTATTCAGAGATCGTACTGACCTGCTGGCACATGATGATGTATGGCTTATCGACCCGTTTAGATTGCCCAGGGCAAGGAGCTGGCCTCAGTGTTACAGAGAGAAACCAGGAGGAATTTCCGGTACCAGTTCCAGTTCTCACTACCCTGCGGTCCTTTCCACCAGAGCTTCTCAGATGGAGCTGAGATGGAGGGGGGTTTTAACAGTCATCCCTGAGCCGGGCCATGCCAACCATATGGGTCGGTCTCATCCGTATGTTGCTTATTTATAAAAAACTCTCCTAAACTGTGGCTCTCATTTGCAGCGTTGAGCCGATTTCTGAATGTAATCAGAGCTATGGACTGCACTCATACTGCTATAAGGGCCCCATCTGTAAGTGAATATCAATTTATGAATATATCATTCAATATATGCATCTATTTATGACGCGTGATTCCTTTATACTATAGTAATTATAAGTGTTGGGAACAAAACTCAAGCAGACTCCGTGCGCGATGGCTGGGTCCTATAGGTCTATTTTTTATGTAGCGTTCTGGACGGTTTAAAAATTCAAAGTACTTCACATAGTGTGTGTGGTGACAGTCTTCCTATTAGAAATATGGAAAGAATATTCACGTCATTATAATGATTGGCATTGAGCTGTGATTCAGCTTAGTGCAGCAGCTAGAGTGCCGTGTGGGTTTGATGCAGACATGGTAGAACTTAACGGGTTCGAGTCGACAACCTTTTTTTTCCCCCCCAGAGTCAAGTTTGAGTCTCTGATGTCATTCAAGAAGTTGTTGCTTTGCTGTAATTTATTACAAACATCCCTCGTGGTGTGTAAACACAGTCTCTCTACGCGTTTTTCCGCCACAGGAACCGGTTCTTTGACTGTCAAAGCACCGTTGCCATGGTTATTTGGACACGTCATAGCGGACTTCCGGCCACTTATACTACTTTGCAAATGTATTCAAGGGCGGGACCGGGACGGTTCAAGCGCCACGTGCACGGCAAATTGGGATGTATGAAGGTTACGTGTGCGGTAACGTGTACATCTGATTTTTTTAATGCGCCGCTGGTTACAGAATTTCTCCCTGCCACAAACGTTTAGTATCAAAGTCTTTCGTACACGAGACCCCTGGTTCCAACTGTGTTTACGATTG
The DNA here is from genome assembly GCF_021462225.1 of Girardinichthys multiradiatus. Taxonomy (NCBI): domain Eukaryota; kingdom Metazoa; phylum Chordata; class Actinopteri; order Cyprinodontiformes; family Goodeidae; genus Girardinichthys; species Girardinichthys multiradiatus. The sequence continues at coordinate 4,218,811 of NC_061797.1, forward strand.
ATGGATGGATGGGTTTGTCAATCTGTCTGGAGACCAGATTTTTATTTCAGACATTTTTCTTTGAACAGGAAAGTGTCCAAAACCATAAAGTTTAGCTTTCAAACCTGTGGCCCATGCGTTGTCTGGGGGTCCAGTGGATCTCCTATGACGATCTTCTTGGCGTTTTCTATACTACGACGCACAAACTCCGCATGGATCATTTCGTGCACAAAGACACGTGATGCAGCTGTGCAGCACTGGCCTTGGTTGTAAAAGGCACCTTTTTGAATTTCCTCCACAGCCAGCTGCACTGCACACACACAAACAGAGACAAAAATAAACTTAAGAAGAAACTGCATCATTTATAGGTAACAATTGAGTGATCTTCAGTGTTCTGAAGGAATTTGGTCATCAATATAATATAATATAATATAATATAATATAATATAATATATAATATAATATAATATAATGGGGGCCTAGAGGTTAGGGTGCAGGGCATTTGCATCCTGAGGAGGCCACAATTACCCTGGTTTCGAATCCCACAGCCTACCAATCTGGGTCCCTGAGCAAGACCCTTAGCCCCCGAATGCTCGCTGCACCATGGCAGCCCACTGCTCCCTAAGGGATGGGTTAAATGCAGAGGACAATGTCTCCATTGTGAGATTAATAAAGTCTAAATTATTATTATTATAATAATATTTTTATCTGAAAGTTATTAAACATTAAAAGGGGACATATCATGCTTTTAAATCCTTCCTTTTCACCCTCAAAATCATTCAGCTATGGTCTGTATAAAGTGGAATTACAATACTTTGGTCTGAACCCCTTGTTATTGTAGGCTCCTCTTTTACCTGTTGTGTCTGAGAGCAACTCGTTTTGGTGCCGTCTCTTTAAATGCTACTGAGGCACCTCACACCCCGCCCCCCTTCAGGTCAAAGAACACTCCATGAACGCTCCAAGAACTGCAAAAACAATGCAAAACTGTTCATGCAATAATACTATTCAAAACATGCAGTATGGTTTTATCCTCAAGGAGCTAAAAGCAGCACACAGCACCAACATAAGCAGAAGGCACGATGCTACTGCTATCAGAACAATGGCCAGGAGGTCAAGTCAACACACAATAAATTTATGTCTAAAATAAAGCTGTTGTCATTTTAACATTATTTGCAGATTAGCGCTACATCCTTCTTGATACTTAACAACTCGTTCTTGAAGTGGGGGAATACGAATTTCCCCCGGAAAACCGGCTGTTCAAAATATGTTTAAAGGCTAAAAAAGTGGATTTTGCATGATATGTCCCCTTCAAGAACTTTCATCAATTAGATTGTTTTCTGGCAATTATTTCATAAAGTTTAAGACCCCTCTGCTAATATAAAGGAGAAAAAAAATGATTAAATCAGACAAAGATTACCTGAGCATACACAAAACGCAATTTTCAAAAGATAAATTTCATTTATTAAGAAAAAAGATCCATATCATCCTGGCTCTATGTAAAAAAGCAATTGCCCCCTGAACCATATACAGCAACTGGTTGTGCCACTGGTTGGTGGCATTAACTGCCATCAAGGATTTGCAGTTACTTGCAATGAGAATTTTACATCACTGGAACAAAATTTGGTCTCTTACTTGGATAAATGTTTTAATTCAACCACATTGGTGGGTTATCAAGCATGAATGACTTGGTTAAGATTTTGTCACAAAATCTCAATCATATTTTTTGTAAAATGGGAGTTTTTACTCTCTTTGCTCCCTGTGGACAACCAGGTCCGTTTCTCTCCAGTTCCGAGACCCAACCAGTAAAACCAGCAAAGTATTTACCTTGTGAAAAAATGAGAAATGGTTAAGTATGAATTCAAGATTTAATGCCAAAATGATCAGTGTACAGAGTATACAATTAAACAGATACATTGACATTCACCTTCGGTACCGGGCCCCCCTCAGCCAATCTTAGGGATGAACCGAGAGGAGCAAAGAATATAGTGTGAGTCCTGCTTTTATCTGTGCCTGTTCTTAACCCTCCTAAAGGGTGTCATCCTCTTGTATCAGTTTATCTTTGACTATGTGTTGCATCTTATGTGAAATCAACAGTTATGTTGTGTAAGCTGTAGCAGTGAGCGGTGCGGCAGATAAGCAACAAGGGCAGATATATTTATTTAGGGCAGCAAAGAGATGTTTAGAAAAGGCCACAGAATCATACATCCATAACATATTCAAGCCTGGACTCTGGCTACACCACTATAAAACAGTCAGTTTTTTTCTTTAGCATTTCAAATGGGGACTTGGTATGCTTTGGATCACTGTCCTGCTAAAAAAAAACAATGTGCTTGAGCTCAAGACCACAAACTGCTGTCTGGACATTCTCCTTCAGGATTTTCTGGTAAAGAGCAGAATTCATTATTACTTCAATAACAGCAAGTCATCCAGGTCCTGAAAAAGCAAAGCAACCCTGGACCATGTTGGACTATCAATATGATTTTTTTTTCTGAGATTCTCTGATAGTTTTTTTGGCAGATGTAAAGGGACTCTCACCTTCCAAAATGTTTAATCGCTGTCTCTTTAGTTCACAGAATCTTCTCCCCGAAGGTTTGGGGATCATTGAGACGATTTGTGGCATATCCGACCTTTGAGTGGTTGCTGCAGTGTCAGCAGTAGTTTCCTATTGTTGAATCCCACTCCCTCACCCCCCACATGGCATGCACACCATAGGGTGTGACAGGCAGAATAAAACAGTAGAGATCACTTTACTTACAGTTACAATCAGCAAACACAATGCAGGGGTTCTTTCCTCCCAGCTCCAAAGTCACTCTCTTGAGATTACTTTTGGCTGCGGCCTCTTGGACCAGCTGACCCACCTGCAAGCAGTTGGTAAAGAAACTATTGTTATGTTGCAAACACAGATGCCAATGCAAACATCAATGCACATCAGTGCACATCAATACATTTGATTGATATAGATGAAAATAAAAGCTATTTAAACCACTGATAGAAAGTGCTGCTAGTTTTACATCAGAAAATTCTTTAACACTGCAGTGCAAACTTTTTCATACAGTTCAAAGTATTTCATAACTCTAAAGTGGAAGGAAAAGGATAAATGTTTTTTCAAACTGCTTTACAAATAGACATTTTTGAAAAGTGTGGTGTGCATGTATTCATCTCCCAATACTCCGATACCACTAAATAATATCCAGTGTAACCAGTTCTCTTCAAAGGTTGTGTAAATGGAGTCACCCTGTGTGCTGTGTATCTTCATCATAAATGTAGCTGTTCTGGGAAGCAGCACTGGACTGTTGCTCAGTGGTCCAAAGTACTTTTTTCGGATGAAAGCAAATTCTGCATGTCATTCGGAAATCAAGGTGCCAGAGTCTGGAGGAAGACTGGGGAGAAGGAAATGCCAAAATGCCAGAAGTCCAGTGTCAAGTACCCACAGTCAGTGATGGTCTGGGGTGCCGTGTCAGCTGCTGGTGTTGGTCCACTGTGTTTTATCAAGGGCAGGGTCAATGCAGCTAGCTATCAGGATCTTTTGGAGCACTTCATGCTTCCATCTGCTGAAAAGCTTTATGGAGATGAAGATTTCATTTTTCAGCACGACCTGGCACCTGCTCACAGTGCCAAAACCACTGGTAAATGGTTTACTGACCATCGTATCACTGTGCTCAATTGGCTTGCCAACTCTCCTGACCTGAACCCCATAGAGAATCTGTGGGATATTGTGAAGAGAACGTTGAGAGACTCATGACCCGACAGTCTGCATGAGCTAAAGGCCGCTATCGAAGCATCCTGGGCCTCCATAAGACCTCAGCAGTGCCACAGGCTGATTGCCTCCATGCCACGCCGCATTGAAGCAGTCATTTCTGCCAAAGGATTCCTGACCAAGTATTGAGTGCATAACTGTACATGATTATTTGAAGGTTGACGTTTTTTGTATTAAAAACTTTTCTTTTATTGGTCAGATGAAATATGCTAATTTTGTGAGATAGGAATTTTGGGTTTTCATGAGCTGTATGCCAAAATCATCCGTATTAAGACAATAAAAGATCTGAAATATTTCAGTTAGTGTGCAATGAATCTAAAATATATGAATGTTAAATTTTCATCATGACATTATGGAAAATAATGAACTTTATCACAATATGCTAATATTTTGAGAAGGAATTTTGAGAAGGACCTGTAAAGCTCGGATTTTTCTGGCAAGGTACAGAAGATGAACCCAGACCACAGTGTTGTGTGTGGAGAAGTGGTTAGTAATGAGTCTATGAAGCCAGCACACCTCAAACGATACCTTACTACCAAACATGCTGCTTTGTATTAGAAAATGGAGGGAATTACAACAGGCAAAAACGACAATACAGTTTAGCAGCACAGGTATAGCAAAGGGACGAGAAGCTTCATATTGTGCAAGCCTCTGCATATCCGCACATATTGGGGAAACAACATGTTTACCCCTGGCCAAAGAGGTGGTACGCATCATGTACAAGATGTCTGATGCCATTATAGCATCAGACATTAGACATCTTGTTAAAAGTAATCGCTATTTTGCTATTCAACTTGATGAGATGACAGATATTTCATATGTGGCCAATTTGCTGGTGTACATTAGATAGGAATTCACAATCAAAGCACAGGAGGAGTTTCTATTCTGCCAACCACTTCAAACAAGAACCATATCTTCAATCTCCTGAACTCATTTGTACAAGAAAACGGACTTGACTGGAACAAGTATGTTGGGGTGTATACTGACGCCGGCTGTGCTCTGGCAGGGTGACACAGCAGAGTAGTGGCACGGATACACGCTGTGGCACCAGAGATGCGCTGGACTTGCTGCAGCCTTTAACACGAGGCCCCCGCAGTGAAGAAGATGTCAGACGTGCTTAAAACTATACTGGACTCTGTAGCAAAGACTGAAGTTTATTAAAGCCAGACCTTTAAGTTCTCACCTTTTTCATGTGCTGTGTGATGAAATGGGCAGCGAACCTGTTCAACCTCTGCTACACACAGAGGTACAATGGCTTTCAAGAGGGAGGGTACTCACCAGGCTTTTCAAACTGCACAGAGAGGTCTAGCTGTTTGGACAAGACAGACCTTCTTGGCAGATGTATTTGAAGACATGGTGTGGCTCAATCAGCTGGCTTACTTGTCAGACATTTTCTCACGTTTAAATAAATTCAATCTGGGACTACAGGGAATGTCTGTCAGCATTTATGATGTGCAGGACAAAATTAACTCTATGTTGAAGAAACCAAGCTTGTTTGAGAACAATGTCAGTGCAGGTGATGTGCTGTTGAAATATTTTCCCCCGATTACAGAGAACAACTGGATGAGACTTCGTTTTAACTCTGACTTGTCTAACATGCCAGAAAACCTCACAGGAGAAGAGCAGGAACGTTTAGTTGAACTGTCCTGTTATGAGACACTGGTGTCTGCATTTAAAAAGCAAACCTTGTTGGACGTCTGGATAGAGAGACAACGTGAGTACCATGCCCTTCTCTACAAAAGCTGTGCGCTTTTAATGACTCAGTCCAGTTGTTTTTCTTATTGCCGTGCAGTTCATATTACTAAAATCACTAAAATCGTATTCATTGAAGTCATTGTCCACAGTGCAAATTGCCTCATGTGTTTCTTTGCACAACAATTATAATTTTTGGTTGCAATGAACTGCAATGTACAATATATATTTAATTTATATACCTCATACATAAAATGTGTGTAGCTGTAGATGTTAAGTCATAATAAACAGCATTCAAACTATAGGTAATAAGCAGCTGTGTCCCCTTTGCAAACCACTTTTGTAGCAAAAAGGGGGAAGAATTGCAGTATTTTATTGTCTGATATTATGATGGTACCTGAAGATCCCACATACATTTAAGGTGGTACTCGGTGAAGAAAGTTTGAGAATCACTGTGTTAGAGGCTGCAAAAGACTTAAGACTTGCGCAAAGCTTTTTTATTGTGTATGCTGCTGGCTGTCACTATGGAAAGCATCGGGAAGCAGAGAGGCTGTAAAAGAAAGATGAGTTCAAAGCCATGGAGTTGGAGGTAATAATAATAATAAAAATAAATTGTATTTATATAAGTATCTGAACATGATACAAAAGACAGAGAATCAAACGAGGCGTGAAAATTTTGACATGTGGGCGGGACTTCCGGTGGCTGGGACATCCTAGGGCGGGACTTCCGGTGGTGGGCCTTCCTGTGACATAACCGGATATCATCATTAGTCGGATGTTGTCATTAACCGGATGTTGTCATTAACCGGATGCTGTCATTAACCGGATGTTGTCATTAACCGGATGCTGTCATTAACCGGATGTTGTCATTAACCGGATGCTGTCATTAGCCGGATGTTGTCATTAGCCGGATGTTGTCATTAACCGGATGTTGTCATTAACCGGATGCTGTCATTAACCGGATGTTGTCATTAACCGGATGCTGTCATTAGCCGGATGTTGTCATTAGCCGGATGTTGTCATTACAAGGAAGCGAATCTTTCTAATTGTATGTTTTTAGATGTTTTTCACATCTAAAAACAAAACATGTAGTTTATCCACTTTAAAAGGTTACTCAGGTTAATGCAGGCACGTCATACAAAATTCTGATAAAAAGAGAGAACCTGACAGAATTGTAAATTCATTTTGTTTTAACACATGGGTTATTTAGATGTTTTTACATCTGAAAAACAAGGAGACAAAAAGTAGATACAGAACCTTTCTTCCTCTGCTCAAATGTTTGAGTAATCTAATCTGCACCAGTAACTTGTAGAGATGATCTAAAACAGAGAAGTAAATAAACTGAAAAAAAAAAATAGTTAAAAAGTGACAGACATGTCACTGTTTATTGAATTAAGGCATCCACAGCTGTTTCTTGTGTATTGTCTCAGACACAGTTTTCACACTGACAGTGCTCTTTTCCTGGGCCAAAATGTCGACCATTGTGTCAGACAATCCACATCCACTGTTTATTGAATTAACACGTCTGTGCTGTTGCTGAGGTGTCTCGGGGGGGTGTGGCCAAGGGGTGTAACTATGCGCGCTGAAGGTAGCGTAGTCAGTCATCCTGGTTCTATCGAGAGATACAGCGCAATCTTTACTGGGAGATCGGCTTCAAATCTGGTAGCTAAAAGTTTATTTTTAACCAATTACACTGAAATATTTTTAGAACACTTGTAAGGAGAAGCAGAAAAAAAAATGTCGGAAAATATTTCAGGGAACGAAGAAGGTGGTGAATATTCTGGTTCTATCGACAGATACAACGCAATCTTCAGTAGTAAGTATTCATCTTTAAGAATTCTTTAAGTGCTTGTGAATGCTCGTTGGATAATAATATTGATTAACTTATATTCTTTAGAACCCACGAGTGATGAGCTGGATGGTATCGTTTTTACACAGTCTGACTATGGTAATTATTAACTGCAACAACATCTGGTTTAGTCAACTGGTGAATGCTATTTTGTGATTTAAAAAATAAATGAAATAAATTCTACTTACAGATTTAACAAGAGACGTATTCCTGAACGTTGGAGAGGTCAGCGTTTGTAACCGTCTGCCTCCGAAAAAATCAAAGCTGAGACGGAAACTTGTCTTTAAAAAAGAATCCGATCCCAGCTAAACATGAAATAGAGCGCGAAGCCATTCCTGCGCCACAGTCCCCTGACCGTGCCCCGGAAAAATTAACAGCTCCGGAAGAGGAGAGTAAGTAAAAAAAAAAATATATATATATATATATATATATATTTCTATGCATATGTTTTCACAGGTCTATGCGATATTGCAGGCTTGTTTTAACCCCTGATAAAATATTTTACAGATATATCGAATGATTTAATCCAGAGCCCAAGCCTGGAAAACATTCAGCAGAACTGTACCAGTTCAGTGCTAGAACCGCCCAGAACCGTTCAAATACCTCATGTACGGAGTAAGTTATAGTTATATTCAAATTCTGTTCTATCCAAATCTTCACAGAACCAAGATTTGTTTTTTTTCAAAAGTTACCTGCATTGTAAGGTAACTTTATTTTGTTTCACAGAATATCTTAAATTGAGGAAAAGACGGCGACTCTGTGCTTTGTATACCAGGGCGAGGCTTGTTAGAGGTTTATTGAATGGTAAGTTTAATTCTTCTTATACTCATTTCCCTACTGAATTAATTCGCATATTTCATTAATTTATTTTTTTCTTTATCTTTCCAGAAGCAACGTTGATGGTGGAGCAGATTTCATCGAGACCTGGACAGCAACAGCGCAGACAGAGAGTTCCCCTATCCTTACGTGACCGTTGTAATAAAGCATCATGTTTAACACTTCTGGCTGCATGTCAGACATTGTTACTAAAACATTGCGCTGATATCAAGGTAATTTAAACTGATCCCTGGGTCTTCTTCTTCTTCTTCTGATGTTAATATGGAAAGCCAGATCACACATGCGCTGAATGAGATAAGGAATGTTGTTGCTCATCTTAATAAAATTCCTGTTAATGCTGATGTAGCAGATAACATCGGGTTAAATGCATCTCCTGCTAACAGTGAAAATGTAATAAATCAAAATCTGTACGGTAACGTTTTAAGCTCGCTAGAACAGGCTGTTGAAGATTTAAATAGAACACCGTCTCCACCCAGCGTGAACGTTTTAATAACATTGAAATAAGGAGACCTTTTACCATCCCGCCTCCCTGCCCTGGTCATGTTCCTGATCTTGCTACAATCTATATAAACATCATGCGTATTCTCAGTGAATTAGCCGATACTGCAAGATCTTTAACCAGACGTAAGGATGTTGTGCAGCTAGAATTAGTCGGGGAAAATCTGAACCGTAACGTCACGTTTACCATTAACGATGATGGGAATGTGATTCTGCCTGCTTTTGAGGATTTTCTGGATGAGTTAGTACAGTCCAACGCTGAAATGCCTGCAGATAATAACCTGGAATTTGTTCTACAGGTAGTTAATGACCCTGCAGGAGGGTCGAAACGTAAGGTTAAAGGAACGTTAGACTGTGAACTGATTAATAAGAAAAAGCGTCACCTGTATATTGTAGATAATACAGGTAATCAGTTATGCTTTGCCATAAGTCTTGCACACGTCTCTGACTCTAACCTCACTGATAATCAGGCTTTAGAGCTGGGGAGGGAGTGGCAACACAGGGCTGGTTTAGATGATCAGACAGCAGTAACTTTCAGCGACATTGGTAAATTTGAAAACATTCTAAAGAGAAAAATTGTAGTGTTTCACAGAACCGTTACAGACTCTGCAGCTCTGTGTAAATTTGAGACCAGTTTCCCTGATCGATCAAACCCTCTCTTTCTGCTGTTATTTCAAGGTCACTACTATGGGATAAAAAATCTCAAGGGCTGTGCAGGTTGTCAGAATCTCGTAACTCTTCTTGTTTCAGTAGACACAGGGAACCCCGCAACAGACCTAGTGCTGACAGGCCTATGAGTGACTGTGAGTTGGTAAAACTGTGCAAGGTGTGCAAAAGGATATACGTTAATCCAATCAGCAAGCAGGATAAACCACACGTGTGTAAAATGCTGTATTTGTGGTGAGAATATACCTCCTGATTTAGATGTGACGTGCGATGGTCATCTGTGTTACATTCAAACCGCCCAAGCCTGTAATCAGTTAGATGATAAACTGGTTTTTTATGATTTTGAATGCTTCATTGACGAGAACGGTGTGCACATCCCCTTTCTGGTCTGTGTTAAAATGCTGAAAGGTGAGGAATGGCATGCTTATGGATTGAATTGCACCCAAAAATTACTTCTCCATTTCAGGAGACCGTTGTACAGAGGCTTTACCTAATAGCTCATAACGCGCGTGGATATGATAGCTACCTGATTCTCCCAGCTATGCTGCAGTTAGGCATTAAACCTCATCTCATCATGCAGGGAAGTAAAGTTCTCTGTTTAACCGACCCTGATTACAGGTTAAAATTCATTGATAGCCTGTCCTTCATGTGTATGAAGCTTAGTGCGATGCCGAAAGCATTAGGTTTTAGTGATAAGACCAAAGGTTTTTTTCCCCACCTATTCTCCTCTGAACAACATCTCCAGTATGTGGGGTCTTTTCCTCCTCCATCCTCCTACGCTGTAGAACGCATGAGCCTTCAAGAACAACAGGTGTTTAACAGCTGGTACAGAGAAGCGAGCAAAGGGGTCTTTGACTTTGAGAAGGAAGCTCTTCGTTATTGTAAAAATGATGTGGACATTCTTTATCAAGGTTGTGTTAAATTCAGGGATGGGTTCTTTAAGGAGACAAGTGTGGATCCGCTTAAATGCGTCACGATAGCCTCAGCCTGCATGAAGGTTTTTGTAACCAATTTCCTTCCTCCTAAAACCTTGGCCATCCCCTCACCTCTGGACTACAGGCGTAGTAGTAAGACGTCATTTTGGCTGGATTTCAGACAGCAGAAAAATTGACATCAAACATGCATTAAACATGGGGGAAAGGAAAATTGGTCCATATTCTGTGGATGGGTATGCAGAGATTAACGGTGTCAAAGTTGCGTTTGAATTTTACGGCTGTTTTTTCCATGGGTGTAAAAAGTGTTACATGCGTCATGACAAGTGTCCTTTGAGAGGGGTCGCATTTGAACAGTTTTATGCAGCCACTGTTGAGAGAAGCAAGGTACTCCAAACTGTGTACGGCCTTCGTCTCGAGGTCATCTGGGAGCATGAGTGGACTGAAATGAAAAAAATCAGACCCGGGGGTGATCAGCTTTCTTGAGAAAGTTAATGCACCCGAACCGCTATCACCCCGAGATGCTCTGTATGGTGGACGGTGCCCTATGAGGTTGAGGTATACAGCGGGGGCAGGTGAAACTGTACACTATGTGGATTACACATCTCTGTACCCTTATGTAAATGCTAGCTCCGTCTTTCCCCTCGGGCACCCCACCATCATTTACAAACATTTATATGACCCCAGCAGCTACTTTGGCCTCGTCAGAGCTGTGGTCTACCCCCCACGAGGGCTCTTTTTCCCTGTTTTGCCTTACAGAACATCCCAAGGTAAACTGGTGTTTACTCTCTGCCGCACATGCGCTGAAATAAATAACCAGTCAGGTCCCTGCAGGCATAATGATGAGGACAGAGCTCTGACAGGTGTGTGGGTGAGTGTAGAGTTTTGTAAAGCGTTGCAGTGTGGTTATGGCCTAGCTAAAATCACTGAAGTTTGGCATTTTGAGAAGACCAGTGACACAACCTTTAAAGGTTACATTCACTGCTTTTTAAAGGGTAAGCAGGAGGCTTCAGGCTACCCTTCTGAAGCGGTGGATGAGGAGAGCAGGTCAAAGTATGTCGCAGATTACAAACTCCACCAGGGTATCCAATTAGACGCAGGCAAAATCGAGGTGAACCCTGCCAAAAGACAGGTAGCAAAACTGTGCTTAAACAGCTTTTGGGGAAAGTTTGCGCAGCGAAGTGATCTGTCTCAGACCACAGTCATCACTAACCCTGATGAGTTTTTCAGCTTCATGTTCTCGAGTAAATACAGGGTTAACTACTTCCATTTCTTCAACCCTGAAATGTGTGTAGTGCAGTGGAACTACAGCAAACGTGTCATCTCTCCACCAAGCAAGGTAAACAATGTGTTTATTGCTGCATTCACCACCGCTTATACGCGTTTAAAACTTCTCAGCAGCATGGAGCAATTGCAGATTGATTTATATTGACACGGACAGTTTGATTTATGTGACAAAAAGTGGTGAAACTCCTTTAGAGTTGGGGAATTATCTGGTGATCTTACTGACGAGCTCGCGGGAGACAGCATTTCGGAGTTTGCATCAACAGGACCCAAGAGTTATGCATATCAAACCAAAAACCAGAAAAAGCTAGTGATATGTGCTAAAAGTATCACTCAGATGCATGAATGCAGCGAGAGGGTCAATTTGGACAGCATCAAAGGGCTGGTTGAGGGTTACTTAGTGGGGTCCAATGAGGGTGTCATTGAAATCCCTCAGCACACGATCAGGAAGGATAAAAAGAGATTTCTCTTAAGAAATGCTGCATTTGTTAAAAGGTTTCGGTTGGTGTATGACAAGAGATACCTTTTTTCTGACGGGACAACTCTGCCTTTTGATTATTAGAGCATAAGAACAAGAAGAAGAAGAAGAAAGATAAAATAAAAAAAATAAAAATGTTGTATTCTGCCGATTTACAGGAGGTTGATTTTGATCCTAGATTTAGAGCGCCTTTCTCGTGTATAATAATAGGACCCAGTGGTTGTGGAAAAACCTTTTTTGTAAAAAGTGTTTTGCAGAATTGTAACCATGTCATGGATGTTGTTCCAGAAAATATTGTGTGGATTTACACATCTTTTCAGCCGATGTATGCTGAATTGCAGAAGATGAATAAAAATATAAAATTTGTGGAAGGATTGCCTCATTCTTTTGAAGATGAAAACTTGTTTCCTCCTGATCATAATCATCTGATCATTCTAGACGATGTTATCGCTCAAGCCTCAGATGATGAAAATGTGATGAAGGTCTTTACCCAGTTTCGTCACCATCGTAATATGAGCGTCATGATGCTGACTCAGAATGTTTTTCATCAGGGAAAGTTCAGTAGCACTATTAGTTTGAACTGTAATTATATGGTGTTGTTTAAAAACCCAAGAGATAAACTGCAGTTGAATATACTGGCCCGTCAAATATTTCCATCGCAAAAGGGTGTCTTCCTGGAGAGTTTTGAAGACGCAACGAGAGAAGCTCGTGGTTATTTAATTATCGATTTCACGCCTACCTGCCCAGAACATTTCAGACTGAGAACAGGCATACTTCCTTACCAGTGGCCTGCTGTGTATGTGCCCAGAACAAAGTAAGTCATCATGTCTGCACGTATAAAAAGGAATGTCCCATTATTCAGAGCTTTGTACCAGGCCTGTCCACAGAAACGTAAGGATATTCTCGCGCACTGCTCACCCGACTTTCTTCAAGCTCTGTGTAAGATTGCTCTGAATATTTTAAAAGGTAACTACCACCCTCTCAACACCGGAAATTGATTGTTGGCTGATAAAAGAACTGGTATCAAGCGGAAACAGCTGGCACTCAAAAGTCAACGAGGTGGTTTTATTCTCCCCATCTTAACGGCTCTTGCTCCCTTGATCAGTGATCTAGTGGGTGGTATAATCAGGAGATAATGTCTCTCAGAACATCGCAGAAGATGTTTCTCATTTCCCCTCATCAATTCAAGCGTCTGACCCAGTCAGACACGTCCATCAGACAGACGGCGGAGGAGAATTTGGATGCTGAAATGAGAGCGATAATAAACGAGCCCAGTTTGACTTCTTATGAAAAAATCAAGAAATACGATGCGCTTTTGCAGAGGTATCTGACTCTACTCAAGCAAGGTGTGAAAGAAGAACAGCAGGTGAGCTTGACGCTTCAGCGTGACACAGAGGTTCCTGAGCATGAGCAGTCCAAAGAAAAACAAGGCCCGGGGCAGGACCAGGTTGCTTCGGATCAGATTGTTACGGATGTACTGAAAAGCCTACCGAAGCATAACCATAAAAATGCTGAGTACATTTTGAAGAAATTATCCGAAAGAAGTGAGAGTTGGACTTCGCGAGGTGAATTTGTATATAAAGGGAATGTTGTAAAGGGGTCCCACATGATTGACTTGTTGAAAAATCTCATCCTTCCGTTTAAAAAATCTGGAGCATGGCTACCCCAAGGGTGGTCAGACTTTCTACATAACTTGTCAGAGGTAAACATCCCCGTATCTTCAGTCATTAACCCTTATGCTCTTGAAGAATATAGACAGTTCAAAACAGGGGGTACATCTATTTAAAATGGGGGTACACCCCCCAGCATTAAGCAGAGAAGAACAAGAAGAAGAAGGCAGATAACTCATTCTCCCCATTGGTCGAGATCTGAGCTGGAAGATCCAAAAAATGCTGATGGGAAGTCAAAAAAGTCTCTTCGTAAGACGACACTACCACCCCGATGGATTACATTTTCACCATAAACCATTATAAGAAAATGAAACATGTAGCCTATTTCTTTTATTCAATAAAATATTTATTATATTATATTTTCAAGTCTAACTTCGTTCTCTACTTCACACACTAACATATGATGTCATTACACAAATATTAAATCATAAGAAAAAACAATGGGAAAAAAAAAAAAAGACAATTTAAATTCCATAACAATCCAGAAACATCTCCAAAGAGCATGTTCCGTGAGTATAAAATGTACAACTTTGATTAATGACACATTTCTGATATTTTTTCACAAAGTTAGATACTATTAAATCATTCTTAATCACATCTCCAGTGTATATTGACAACACTTGCTGCAGTGATAATCCGCACGCTCTATGACATAGATAAAAAATGCAATGGTGACCGCACACAGTGGACAGAGTGTTTTGAAGCTGATTATTATGATACAATATTTTTGAGGATCTGTCTTCTAAAAATGTTACGATGCTTGACGGGTAGAACTCAAAATCCGGAGAGAATCCATAAGAGTCAAAAAAGCTGGATTGACCATTCTCATCCAAAGTCAGAGCTAACCTGTGTTCTCCAGGCATGTGTGAAGGATGTGTGTTCACAATAAAGTAGGCCGGCCCTGGGAATTTGTCAGCTAGCAGCAGGAGCTGGTCGCACGGCCATACACCACAAAACAAATCTCCCAGCAGGTTCTCAGTTTCATGATTATTCATGTCTGATTAGATTAATAATAATCCACCAGCACAGGCCTCTTTGAATCAATCTCTAAAATAGAGCCATAACAAGCGTAGATGATCAGCGTGGTGGTATGAGGCAACGGGTTTCTGAAACGCATTTCCAGTCTTAAATTCCCACTGGAAACTGGAGATAGAGCATTTGTGTCCTCACCCGGGTTAAGATTAAATGCGAATAGAAAGTATCCTTGACTAAATTCCTGACGTGTTATACTCAGCGGAAGATCTTTTAGATGTCGTCCTGTAGCCGTAAACAAGTTGTAATACTCTCTCACTGATCTACCTTGGTTAAAATTGGGCTGGAAGGCCTTAGCTGGAATTTGTCTGCCATCCTTACACAAAGCTAAATATTCCATATCAAAATGATTAAAGTCAAACGGATTGAGATTGCGTGTTCCTGTAAAAGCATCATGATGCAGTAATGCAATCACCACATACTTGGGAAAGATACCTGAGAAAAGATTCTCTTGGTTGCACACCCTTGAATTTTCAGGGATGGAATATGTTTTTACAGTCACACGTGAAAGTGGATACAGAGCATTTGCTTTCATTAAAGCTGTAGTGTGACCCAGTCGTACAGCTGGAGAGACGGTAACTTTTTTGATGAAAAGAGATGCTCCTTATATCCTGAGTTTGAAAGTGGAGTCTCTTGCGGCCATGAGACAAAAAGAATCGTTGGCTCTTGTAAGTTTAATGTTGAGGTCAACAGAGTTTAAAAGAAGTCTCTCGCAGAAAAATATGTCTGCATGCAGGGGGCCTAGGAGATGTACCTCCCTGGAATTTTCCGTAAAGCCTGCTCTGCTGTTAAGACCTTGGTTAGGGCCGTTAGTTGTAACAATAGAGTTCAGAGCCCCTGCAGTGTCTTTATAAAAAAGACAAGAGCTAAACTGGCTTTTTAAAGAATCATCAGAAAAGTTTAACATTGTCTCAATCATGGCTCTATATGGATGTGTAGCGCTGGATTGTGAAATCAATCGATCTCCGAGAGTGACGTCACACTGACTGAAGATGGTGTTTAACGGGTAGTTGATGAGCCCTACAGGTGCATCATCCGGCAGGTTTGTTCCATCCTCGTTAGTAATTTTCACTCTGAGATGCAACAGCGTATCGTTGAGATCTAGATACTTTTCTCCATCTCCTGGAATGAAAAACTCGACCGGGCCTCCATCGGTGATTGCTGATAAAGGCTGGATCTCGGTGTAAATTTTATCTTCAATCGATAGCTGCGCCATCGGGGCAGAAAATAAGTCCAACTCTGCCAGCGTGCACTCTGATGATTTGTTATGTAAAAGAGCCATTATTTAAATATATCAAAACTTGCGGATGACTTCCTTCCTCTTCGTTTGTCTGCTCCAACTGATCTCCTTTTTCGCATTTGTCGTTGTTTTTTAACCGTCCTTAAACGATCACCAGGGGGTCTTATTCTGGGTCTTTTGGATAAAACCATAATTCCTGAACCTTCTTGACCTTCGGTGCGTGTAGAACCACTCATTTTACTCACGGCTCTACCGATGACATCCGAAGCGATATTTGATGCAGCCGTTTTAAGATGGGGTTTTGCAATAGCAAATCCTTTTTTAACCAGAGGGGATACGAAGCGGAATAATTTTGAAAATAATGATCCAATTCCGCGTCCGTACATGACCGGGGCCCCATAAAACCCTGGCAGATTACCGCCTGATTGACTTACATAGTAATTTACAAAGCGATTTGGATCACGTCTCAGACTTAGATGTGTCATGTTCTCTCTTGCCTGCTTGATGCAGTATTGAAGGACCAGGGTAATATGAATGATAACCAATCAGTCTTAGAGGTTATATATATTTCTGTTTAAACAAATAAAATTTATCTCAGGCTACGTTGTGATATCACCGGTTTGAAGTGTAGTCTTACGATGGTCTTACCATAGACAAAATTTACAGGAACATTTTGGTCCGATTTAATTTCTATATGGATATTTTCGATATGTCTTCTGGAAACTGGAAGGTAGTGGGCGGGGTTAAACGTCAGAATAACCATATCACTGAAGTCGCCTTGTACTTTGACGGTCCGCAGTAAAGGTGCAAAAGTGTCGCCTACTATTTGTGGGCTGACCACGTCGCTGTAACAGTATAGGTGATAGAAACCAGCCTTTATATCTGCCGGAAAAGGAGCCAGTTTTGGTTCAGATACATGAATCCATTCCCCTGGTTTCACGCCCATCATATCAGCTAGAGTGTTGAAGAAGCGTATTTTATACGGACCGCTTGCTTGAAATGCAAATTTCTTTTGAACTTTGCTGAATTTAATGCGGATACCCGAGTTCATTTTTTTGAAAAACAGTTCCATCTCTGTCTCGAGTTGAATAACGCTGTTATAGTAGCCACTTCTGATCCTTTGCGTATTGATCTCCACATCACCAACCTTCCTCCATTCAAAGTAGGCATCATAATCCGGTAAATTATGCCATGTATGAGGGTATGAAATCTCTGCTAATGCAACCATCCATTGGCCTTCTAAATCAATATGTTGAGCTAAATGTACACGGAAACTCGAACTGGTATTATTTTTAAACACTTCCATGCTAGCGTTAGAGGGAAGGGTAACGTAAAAACCGCCATCCTGTGCCTTACTGTCCATGATGCTGTATGAATTGTTAGGTTTTAGCACACACCTATTTTATACATTTCGTAGTTCATCAAACTTGATCCAACTGTTGAATTTCTCAGGCCAATTTTTCCAGCGTACAAAAACCTGTTTGACACCCTTGATGGTGCGTTGATTTAATATTTTCTCCACTTGATACATCTTGTCCTTAAATATTTTTACTTTTTGAAGTTCGTCAGCGTAAAAAGAACCCTCAATAGGTTCTCCATCCAAATCTTTGAGTTTGTATACACGAGGAGATCGGGGTATCCGCTCATACACTGTAAACACTTCATCTGTAAAACTCTGTTTGTATTTTTTGTCAAACACTCCACGTACCTCGGATATTCTGACAAGATCCCCCTGTTTAAACATTGTCACTGAGGCCCTGCAATATCTGTTGGAGGTAACATCGTACAGATTCTGAAACACTTGAAAGGCATTTTCTGAGGTCACTTCCATTGGGCTCATCTTAATGCTGGTGTGGTAGGTATGGTTGTAGCTTCTAGTTAAATTTTGCAGGACGTCAATGTACCGCCGGGTGTTGTTAGCAGTAAAATATCTCCACATCCTTGTTTTTAACGTATGGTTAAACCTCTCAACCACAGAGGCTTTTGCTTCCCTTGCTGTGGCAAAATGTTCAATACCGTGTTTCTCCATTAGAAGCTTAAATTTCTTGTTAAAGAATTATTTCCCTGCATCAGTCTGAAGTTTTTTTGGGACCTGATTCAAAAGCCTTTAGCACCTCTGCAGCAGTTTTCCTCTTCAAAACACGTACTTACGCCCTCTTTGAAAAGATGTCAATGACTGTTAATAAATAATTGTAACCGTCATTTTCCTTGGCCAGAGCTTGCATGTCACAGAGATTGGCTTGGAACTGTCTCAATGGTCTGGTGACAATAACTCTGTTTCTCGGGAACTTTATTCTTGCAGGTTTATGTAGAGTATAGGTATATTCTCCCGATAAAAAATCTTTAACTTTTTCAACCGCTACCTTCTTCCCCGTTTCATCTTGCATAATCCTCCTCAACCTTTCTAAACCCCCTAAACTTCCAGGATTTGATGGGTTGTAATATACATTTTTCATGATCTTTCTTTCAGACATCCCAGTCTTATGCTCACTCTGACAACTACTTGTTAAATAATGAAAAAAACAAACACCTGAGGGTATATTTATACTTCTTTTTTTTATTTTGTACCCGTATTTAATAGAGAAACAGAAAAAAACCACATTCAGATAATAAAGATCAATTCAAACACTGCAATCTTTAAAAAACAAAACTGTTATATATATGTATACCAGTAGAAACCCGAGAGAGAATACAGAAAAGACAAAACAAGTCATCAATCATCTGAGATTGGATAGTAGCACTCTGAAGTGCTACGATCCAATCTCAAGTTAAGCTGCTTGAGACAGTCATTACCGCTCATCTTCTCGTACATATCAGTGATTGCACTATGGAAGCCTTGTACCGATTTCAGTTCATATAAAACCGTCTCTGCAATCGTTTTCAATCTGAAGTCATCTGCTTGTATGCGTCGAAGTGTCAGACGTTTCCGAATAGCAGGAAGGAGCTTGGGGTTTACGAGTCGTCGCACGATGCGTTGAAAGTTGATTTGGTAATACTCCTCCTCCAATATCTCCAGGCACTGATGCTGTCGTTGGCTCGGGTGGTTCGTTATGCACCCATAACAGGTTTCTTTGACATAGTTCAAACGGGTTATGTTGAATAAATGAAGTATTGCTGTTTTCACCGTATTGATGATAGCGCTTGAGATCCAGCCGTCAATTTCATCACCCTGATTACTCTCCTCCTCTTCTGGTGAAGGCTGAGGGGCAGGTATCGGGTCTGGAGTTTGTGGGGAGGGTGAGTAGCTGATGGTTGCCTCGTCCTCCACGATCACCCTCTTGTCTTCAGGTGGATATCTGTGTGTACAGACTCAGCCACGCATAGCGGTGAATAGAGGTCGGGTGAAGGCGGATGATACGATCTGAGGTTGTATCCTGTCAGTGTCCCTGGACTGAATAGGGACTCAAAGAGCTGCGACAATGAGGTGGCTGGTGAGTAGAGGTCTGGAGAAGGTGGATGATACGGCCCGGTGTTGAAGCTTTCATCATCATGATTGGGAGAGAAGACGGTCTCTTCTTGCTGGTTGTAGAGGTCCCAGTATGGTGTTTTCCCGTACGCTCCATACATTCTCAAGGTCTGCCGCCCGCCGTTATGAAGAAGAAGAGTCTGTGAGCTCGCAGTTAGACCCTGATATATAGCGCAGGAAGGTGGGAGGGTCCTCAAGAAGGGGAGTGGGTCCTCAAAAGAGGGTGGGTCCTCAAAAGAGGGTGGGCTTTAGATCCACAACAGGGAACATCAGGATTCTTTTCACTGACATAACATCAATCCAGCAGCGTGCGTTTTCGAAAAGGTTGGAAAGACGCTGTCCAATTTCCTTCATCTTCTCAACCCAAGCATCATACGGTAGAGCCAGCACAGTCTTGAATACACTGCAATTCTGATTGAATGCCTCCAACACAAACAGATCTGAGGGGGCCGTCTGGTTATTCTTGCGTTTGCTTGCCTGAAAAGACCAGCGGCCATTTGCTGTGGTTTTTGACCCCCACACTGCACTAAAGAGAGGTTCTCTCGCAGCTATTTCAACATCGGAAGGACACATTCTCATCCTTTTTGCTGGTCGAGGAGAGCTTTCATCTTCATCCTCCCTTTCGTACACTGAGACTGATTCAGGGTTATCGTTAAGGTGTGGGATTGCCAGCCGTAACACAGCCCAGTCGTTGTGGGTGAGAGTACACAGAGCCAATGATCCATTAAATACCTCGTCTTGATCCAATTGATACAGGCAGAGCTCTCCTATTTCGTACATGAAAATATACCCCCATCTACCACTCAGTCCATATGGTTCCAAAGACCACTCTTCCTGCAGAGTGTCGAACGGAGGCCTTTGTA
Source organism: Girardinichthys multiradiatus (assembly GCF_021462225.1). Taxonomy (NCBI): domain Eukaryota; kingdom Metazoa; phylum Chordata; class Actinopteri; order Cyprinodontiformes; family Goodeidae; genus Girardinichthys; species Girardinichthys multiradiatus. Next base: position 4,239,054 of record NC_061797.1, read on the forward strand.
CCTTGCATAGGTAATATGTTGATTTCTTCAGGGCATCCAATTCACAGCGCGTATGCCTGTAGACGGTTACTGGGGTTTCACACAGAAGAGACGTACGTCTTAGCTGACCTGAGGCCTGTTTTTCATCCATTGTTGTTGGTGAAGTTGAATCATCATCTGCAGAGTATGTTACGATAGGAATTCCGATAGGTATCTCAGACGAGGAAATAGATGATGTAGATGGTTGTTCATCTTGGCACACCTTGCTTTTCTCCCCGGTTTGATGAAAAACTCTCTTAACTCTAACCATTGTTCAACAAGCGTTCTATTCCAGCAAATGCTGCAGATAAATTGTTGCGTTTTCCGCTAGTATTTAAAACAAACACTGAAGAACGCCCCTCTGTTTTTTTAATTAGTTGTTTCTAGATGCGCCCCCTAATGACGAAATCCTATCAGCGTGCATAGTTATGCCCCTTACAAAACAACAATAAAAACATTTAGAAACAAGAAAATACTAAAAGCTACATTCAAACCATAAAATACCAATTATGAAACTTAGAAAAGCTGACAGACCCCGTCAGACTTACATCGAAACACAGCTCAAAACAGCTGTATTCACCTCCACCGACTCATTCAAATGCCCCACTCCCATTGAATACAACATGAATGTTCTTCGTACAGAGCTGTAAGGGAACACCGAGGGAGAAAAAAAATTAAATAATCAGGGCAGTTTTTTTCATTATTTGTTTTTCCTTCAATGCCCCTTTGGCTCTGATGGTTTTCTGGTCTCTGGTGGCTGTTAATGTTCAGTGTTGTTGTAAGTAACATGTTATGACATTTTTGAGTGCACCTGCCTTTCAAAAGTGCTAAATATAGACACAAAAACATCACCCGCAATCTATTTTAGGTTTGATAAATTGCATTGTGGTTAGTAAGGAATTACTTTGGCTTATCCTCCTCCCATAAATCTGCTCGTTTGGGTTGCTATCTTATGTTTTGCATTTTCATGAAGGCAAACACTAAAACGCACGTGATTTTACACACGCAATTCAAATTGTACCTGGTTTGTGGATCAACTTTGCACACTCAAACCAGTTTGCAAGTGTTTTTTTTGCAGGTCCATTAAATTCTCAGTCACAGCACCACCTAGTGAAAACAATAGGTCTCTTCAAAGTGTCAAACATTCTATGATTTACACAGAACTTTCAAATGTGCAAAAATCAAAGCTATGCTCCTGCTTCCCGTTTTAATTTCTCTGGTGTTGAATTCCTTTTGAATTTGTAGAATTTACAACAAAAATTTAAGGATAAACAAAGAATCTTGTAAAAAAACAACACCTAAACACTCAAAATGGCTGATGAATATTAAGTCACCTAACAACCTATTTAAGGTATCAATTATATCTCAAAAGCATGATTATGTCGTGGGAACATTTTCTTATGCACAGACCTCTGTGGAGCCGGTGAAGGCCACTTTATCAATGCCACAATGGCTTGCAACCGCGGCTCCTGCTGTGGATCCAAAACCTGGAACGATGTTAACAACTCCAGGAGGGAACTCTGCCTGAAATTAAAAATCCAGAGAACATGTTATTGCAGGAGATTAAAATCTATTGTCTACAACAACACAGCTATTGATCTTAAGTCAGGTGAGGCAAAAACTCTTGTAAGACAAGGAAACCCCTGTCTACTTGTTGTTGATATTAGGACTTTGCACATTACAGCAGACCAAGCATACTGCCTCATTACAACTGCATATTTATGGATGATTATACCTTGAAATGAGTAGTGTTTGTCATCAGAATGCGCAACATAGAAAATAAAACGTATAGAAAGCAATTCATCTTTCTATGCTGTGCACTAAAAAGTTTCAAACAGCTTTAACAAGATAAGACAGGGATTAACTTTTATTGTCTGGTTAGCATTAAACTGCATAGCCTAAATCTGCATGGCTTTTCCCCACAAAAAGCATTTAGCAATGGTGAACTCTGCAGCTAGACGTTCGATGCCCGACCTCTTAACAGCGTTCTAATTCCTCCAGTCTATTAGCAGCTTCCCAGCAAGGCAACAACCTCAACTTCCCGCTGTCCAACACCATTGGAGGTCGGACACTGGGAAGCTGAGGTCATTGCTGGCCTGCCAAGTTCGCCGTTGCTAAATGCTTTTTGGTGGGGAAGAGCCATGCAGATTCAAGCTATGCACGCTAAAGCTAACCCACCAATAGGCAGAAGTTGACACGTGAAGACACAGCCCCTCCTCATTTGCATAATGAGGCAGAAATGCATATGGAAATATAAAAACACAAGCATAAATAAATAGCATCGAACAAATAAATAGAGTAAAAAATACAAAGGAAAAATAAAAGACCAAAAATATCAAAACATACACATAAATAAATATATTTAAAAATAAGTAATTAATAAATAAAGATGAAAATTCTAATGGATAATAAATAAGGTAATTATTACAAAAGGTGAAAAAATAAAGAAGCTAATTAAATTAGATATTTACATTTATGTCTCATTGAATAACTGAATCACTGCCTACATTTATTTATTAACAGCATTTTTTGTGTATTAAATTGTATGCTTATTTATTTTTTGACCATTTATTTATTTCTGTCAATATTCTTAATTATGGCATGATTGGTCCTTCATAGAAAGGGCCCCCTTGGATAATGGTAGGGGAAATGCTGCGGACATGCTTGATTGCTTTTGAGCTCAATCAATTAAACTTGGTCCACTCTGTTAGATTCCACCAAATCTGTACTAAAATGCTTCTAGTGGTGGTGATGGTCTTAAGGCCCCACACAACCTTGGGTCAGTCCTGTTCCTTTTCATGTTTGAATGTAAATGTCTGTCAGAAACTATATATTAAGAAAAAAAAAAGACAAATAAAAAATACTGTTGAAGAAATAATTCACTTAATGTGATCATACTATAATGACTCAAGCACATTATTAATTTAAGGGTCAAGAACAATTTAGAGTTTCACTTGATTTCTCCAGAAACCGTGAGATGAGATACATGTGTTCTCTTTTGCTGCAAAACATGACAGAATCTAATAAAAAAAAGAAATCACTGGCATTTTCCCAATTAATGTTTTGTTTAAAAAATTTTTTTAAAACAGAATATGATCTTTTCTCAGTTTGCTTTGAACCCATTTGAGTTTTGCAATCAGACCTCTTTGATCAGTGATCCAATGTGGAGAGCTGTGAGAGGTGTCTGCTCTGCTGGTTTAATGACCACAGTGTTTCCACAACTCAAGGCTGGTGCTAGTTTCCACATGAGCATCAAGAGAGGGAAGTTCCACTGGCGGAAACAAAAAAAAAAATTGGTGAGAGGTTTTAAGAGTGGCAGCAATATGTAGTAAACAGCAATTTTCCTCTCAGTAAATATGCGTTAAATGCACTTATTGAAATTCATTCACATGTAGCAACCAATCTAATTCAGGTACAAAAAGACACACTGAAATTGGACAATGGAAGAAAGTAGAAGGACACAGGGAACAAGCATTGAAAACAAAAATGAATTCCTTACTTTTTAGCTAAGCCTTGGTAGGTAATAACTGTTTTGAGATGTTTTCTGTACAGAGACATTTGTCATCTATATTGCTCTGTTCTTTTACATTTACGGCCTTCCATTCTTGAGGATTCTGTTCTATGCACTCTGACCTTCAGTTCTTTCCATATTTTTCTAATTGGATTATAGTCAGTATAATTGGATTATACTGGGCTATTGTAGCAGCCTTATTTTCATTCTCTCAAACCATTCAAGGGTTTTCATATGTTTTGGATCGCTGTCTTGCTGAAAAGTCTATTTTAATTTCATCTTAAGCATCCTGGTAGATGGCAGCAGATTATTATCAAAAATGAGTTCACCCCTCACGTTTGTAAATATTTTACATATTTTCATTGCACTAAGGATATAACACTTTGTGGATCCAAGTACATTTTAACAAAGTTAAGTAATGACTTGCTGTTAGAGTACCCAGCATTGATTCATAAAATGGGAGTAATAAGACAAGCGTGGCTTGACTTTTCTTTGAGGTCTGCAGAAGCAACAGGAGCTCCCAAGAGATGTCTCGGTGTGAAGTGGTTTTCCACTTTCTGAAAGAGGACAATGGGACTCCAGCATCACCAGCCTTCCCGCGTGCACATCCAGGTTGCGAGAGCTACCGTGCCGCACCGCAGTTGCTGAAGGAGCCGCGACGTGCCTTTGTTCTACAGTTCAGTCGGGCCGGCTATACAGGTCCTTCTCAAAATATTAGCATATTGTGATAAAGTTAATTATTTTCCATAATGTAATGATGAAAATTTAACATTAATATATTTTAGATTCATTGCACACTAACTGAAATATTTCAGGTCTTTTATTGTCTTAATACAGATGATTGTGGCATAAAGCTCATGAAAACCCAAAATTCCTATCTCACAAAATTAGCATATTTCATCCGACCAATAAAAGAAAAGTGTTTTTAATACAAAAAACGTCAACCTTCAAATAATCATGTACAGTTATGCACTCAATACTTGGTCGGGAATCCTTTTGCAGAAATGACTGCTTCAATGCGGCGTGGCATGGAGGCAATCAGCCTGTGACACTGCTGAGGTCTTATGGAGGCCCAGGATGCTTCGATAGCGGCCTTTAGCTCATCCAGAGTGTTGGGTCTTGAGTCTCTCAACGTTCTCTTCACAATATCCCACAGATTCTCTATGGGGTTCAGGTCAGGAGAGTTGGCAGGCCAATTGAGCACAGTGATACCATGGTCAGTAAACCATTTACCAGTGGTTTTGGCACTGTGAGCAGGTGCCAGGTCGTGCTGAAAAATGAAATCTTCATCTCCATAAAGCTTTTCAGCAGATGGAAGCATGAAGTGCTCCAAAATCTCTTGATAGCTAGCTGCATTGACCCTGCCCTTGATAAAACACAGTGGACCAACACCAGCAGCTGACACGGCACCCCAGACCATCACTGACTGTGGGTACTTGACACTGGACTTCTGGCATTTTGGCTTTTCCTTCTCCCCAGTCTTCCTCCAGACTCTGGCACCTTGATTTCCGAATGACATGCAGAATTTGTTTTCATCCAAAAAAAGTACTTTGGACCACTGAGCAACAGTCCAGTGCTGCTTCTCTGTAGCCCATGTCTGGGGAATGCGGCACCTGTAGCCCATTTCCTGCACACGCCTGTGCACGGTGGCTCTGGATGTTTCTACTCCAGACTCAGTCCACTGCTTCCGCAGGTCCCCCAAGGTCTGGAATCGGCCCTTCTCCACAATCTTCCTCAGGGTCCGGTCACCTCTTCTCGTTGTGCAGCGTTTTCTGCCACACTTTTTCCTTCCCACAGACTTCCCACTGAGGTGCCTTGATACAGCACTCTGGGAACAGCCTATTCGTTCAGAAATGTCTTTCTGTGTCTTACCCTCTTGCTTGAGGGTGTCAATAGTGGCCTTCTGGACAGCAGTCAGGTCGGCAGTCTTACCCATGATTGGGGTTTTGAGTGATGAACCAGGCTGGGAGTTTTAAAGGCCTCAGGAATCTTTTGCAGGTGTTTAGAGTTAACTCGTTGATTCAGATGATTAGGTTCATAGCTCGTTTAGAGACCCTTTTAATGATATGCTAATTTTTTGAGATAGGAATTTTGGGTTTTCATGAGCTGTATGCCAAAATCATCCGTATTAAGACAATAAAAGACCTGAAATATTTCAGTTAGTGTGCAATGAATCTAAAATATATGAATGTTAAATTTTCATCATGACATTATGGAAAATAATGAACTTTATCACAATATGCTAATATTTTGAGAAGGACCTGTATAGCCGACCCACCCACAGCTACTGAGAGTAGCTGCAATGCAAGTCCCTTCAGAACTTCTTCTTCAGAGACGGTTCATGTCAGAGCTAGTGTTTTGGCAGAGAATATTAGTTCAGAATGAAATAATCTAAATAATGTTAGTTTCATGACATTTGTGTTGAAAAAAAAAACAGACTAGCTGCTCAGCTAATCTGAACAGACAGTTAATTGAAGCTAATAATCTTGTTCTGTGTTGTGTTTTCAGGTTAAGAAAACTTTATTTAAAGTTTTTTTTTTCCAACACAGATCGGTCATAACACACCATCAACTCTTAAGCATTTTCATCCTTGTATTACTTGTATTTGAGGGACATGTTTGACTTTAAGGAAGCTATAGGCTTTCCTTTTTAGCTGAAACCGCTAACGCCAGTCAAGTTAGGGGTAACACGTGACTCACTGCCATCTTATGAGTCCATAGACGTTTAAAATCATTTATCCACATAGTTCTATTAATGAGATGTATAATGAGATGATGAGAATAATGAGATGTTAATCCTAATTTTTAGGGATTCCATGGTCTTTAAAAAAGGACATGAAACTTGCTGTGAAGAAAACTTTTCCCCATTTTTTCACTTCCATCTCTTATTTGAGTGGCAACCATGACCTGGCACAAAAATGACTGCTTCTGTGGGACGTGATTGGTGCTCTTTTTGTTTTTTTTTCCAGAATATAATCAAGATATTGTGCTGCTTAAATTATATGGAAGACCACAAGTGCAAAATGCTGGTAAAACAAAATGAACTGACAATGACACTTCCCTAATTCACCTGAAAGTTGGCAGAGGAGCATCAGATCAGTTTGTCAGAAATGAGCAACAAAATAAAAGATGAAAATGGATTGTCTAAATTATTGCAATAAAAAGGAAACATTTCCATGATATCTCATACTGAAAAAATTTTTACTGAATCCCAGCAGTATTTCTATAAAATATATAATTCACTTTTTTCTAATATTTTTGAATTTAAGATTGCAAATTGTGATCCCAATTAATTAAACCATTCCTTCATTCTCCGACATTCTTCCTGACCCTTAATGACTGTTTTGATCATCTTCTACAAAGAATGATTTGGACTTACTGGAATTATGGCCCCACAAACACCAATAGGTTCGTGTTTGGTTAGGCACATGAAGGCTTCATCTGTAAAGAAAAAAAAGTTATTGCAGCCTTCAGAAAGACATCTTCACTTGTGCCTGGTTATTTATGTCATTTCTTTATAACTTCATGTCCAAAATCATATATCCCATTTCACCTCTTGTAGATGCCAGAAAAATCGGTATCTTAATATCTAATTATATATAAGCTTAGGAAGCTTTCTAGGTGGGCATGATATCAGACAAATTTAATTGTTCTGATAATACTCGGTTATAGTTATCGATAAAGCCTGCCAAATCCAAAACTTATAAACAAACTGCTTATTTAGTGATTTATTCTGGATGACATTATTTTGGCATCCGGTTCTAAAGTGTAGAGCATTGATATTAACTAGCACATGTTCATTAACTGCAGCATAAACATGTTTTTAAGCTCTCCATCATCCACTGATGCAGTATTGTGAGAATTAGGAGCATCTCATCTTTGAGTGGATAGTTTTTTTAAGGTTTTTTATTCTGGAACACTACAACTCATTACCATCAGGATATCTAAAAAACTCACATAAAAGCCCTCAGCTAATGCGAATAAATCGGATTTCAAATCAGGAAGTTCCACTGCCTGTAACACAATGACACTATCCATAGTTATGCTTAGCTTAGCTCTTGTTTTTAAATCAGGCCAGCATCTTGGTCAAGTTTTCATTTGGAGTTTTGATCTTTAGTTCTCTTTTTGCAAATCTTAGTTACTTTTTTATTTTGGTAATATAATTCCTTTGATGTGCAGTGCTCTTGACCGGCTGTGTTCGAGGAAGGACCTAAGAGGAGAGCTTAATTGGCAAAAATTAAGTTTTAATAATAATAAAATACAAAACATACACACAGGCATGAAGAGATCTGAGCGTGGAGACAAGGGAAAAGAGAATATGAAGTGAACATGGAACAGGCAGGCAAACAGTAGAATCCAGAAGGGAACAAGGACAAAAAGAACCTAAACAGGTGAAGAAATCCATGCCCTGCGATGGATTGGCGACCTGTCCATGGTGAACCCCGCCTCTCGCCCTTAGACTGCAGGAGATAGGCACCAGCTCCCCGTGACCCATTATGGAATAAGCGGTATAGAAAAAGAAGAAGAAGAAGATGAAGAAGAGGTAAAGAAACAGGTGCAGACTATGGACTAATTGAAGCATCGCTTGTGTGCACAATCTACTTGGTTGCATGTGGCTGTGGGTGGAGGACTAAAACATGAATGGAGCTGAAGAATACAAGAAAACCCATGGAGAATTCCTAACAGAGGTCTAACAGGAAAATAATCTAAAAGTACAAAGAACACTAGAAGAAGTCAAACACAAAGAATGAACTAATAAGAAACACCAAACAATGAAAAGCATAGAGAAATTAACTGAAGAAGGTGCAATCTTAGGAACATACCAGGGAAGTGATCAAAATACACACACAAAAGAAAATTAAAACCCAAACACCTCTAGATCATAACAGTTCTATTTCCTTCCAGTTTTTCAATTAAATTCAATTCAGTTTTATCTAATAGCGCCAGTTCATGACATGTAGTCTCAAGACACTTTACAAAGTCAAGATTTCAAGTCCATACATTCTAATTGACCCTAATTATCAAACAGTGCAGTCAGATTCAGTTTATTATTTAATTTATTTAGAGAAATTTTTTATCTAAGGAAACCCAGCAGATTGCATCAAGTCAGTGACTTGCAGCATTCCCTCCTCCTGGATGAGCATGTAGAGACAGTGGACAGTCACTGGCGTTGACTTTGCAGCAATCCCTCATACTGAGCATGCATGTAGCGACAGTGGAGAGGAAAAACTCCCTTTTAACAGGAAGAAACCTCCAGCAGAACCAGAACCAAGCTCAGTGTGAGCGGCCATCTGCCACAACCGACTGGGGGTTTGAGAGAACAGAGCAAAGACACAAAAGTAACACGGAAGCACTGATCCAGGAGTACTTTCTATGGGAAGGAAAAGTAAATGTTATTGGATATAGCTCCTTTAGTCGTTTCATCTACAAAGAAAAAACAGATAAACTCTGAGCCAGTTTTCAAGGTTAGAGTCTGAAAGAGAGCACGTAGAGTTAGTCACAGTAAAAGTTCAGACAATTGCCATGTCTAGGAGAGAGAAAGGATTAAACAATAAAAGACAGGGCCATGTGGATCATCGGTAGAGGGTGAGCATTAAGTTGTTAACAGCAGAAGCTTGGACGATGCCCCTCTCCAGGAAGGTGTCACAGGTAGACACAAAGTCAGGCCAGGTGTAGCTTCTAGGAAGAGAAAAGAGAGAGAACATAGAGTTAAAAACTGAAATAACAGCAAATAATGCAAAATTGGAGAGTAGTATGAGAATGTAGTGAAGAGAGTAAAAGTGGTCATTATGTCCTCCAGCAGTATAAGCCTATAGCAGCATAACTACAGAGATAGCTCAGGACAACGTAAGCCACTCTAACTATAAGCTTTATCAAAAAGGAAAGTTTGAAGCCTACCCTCAAAAGTAGACAGGGTGTCTGCCTCACAGACTAAAGCTGGGAGCTGGTTCCACAGGAGAGGAGCCTGATAACTAAAGGATCTGCCTCCCATTCTACTTCTAGAGACTCTAGGAGCCACCAGTAAACCTGCAGTCTGAGAACGAAGTGCTCTGTTAGGAACATATGGACCAATCAGATCTCTGATGTATGATGGAGCTAGATCATTAAGGGCTTTATATGTGAGGAGGAGAATTTTAAATTCTATTCTGGATTTAACAGGGAGCCAATGAAGGAAACCTAAAATAGGAGAAATATGATCTCTCTTTTTAATTTTCATCAGAACTCTTGCTGCAGCATTTTGAATCAGCTGAAGGCTTTTAACAGCATTTTGTGGACATCCTGATAGTAAAGAATTAAAATAGTCCATCCTTGAAGGAACAAATGCATGGACTAGTTTTTCAGCGTCGCTCCTGGACAGGATATTTCTAATTTTGGCAATGTTCCGGAGATGAAAGAAGGAACTCTTAGAAACCTGTTTAATATGGAATTTAAATGACATGTCCTGGTCAAAAATAAAACCAACGTTTTTTACTTTATGACCAGAGGTCAATTTAATGCCATTCACATGAATTAATTGACTAAGCAGTTTAAATTTCAAAGACTTCGGTCCAAAGACGACAACTTCTGTCTTGTCTGAATTTATAAGCAGAAAATTTAAAGTCCTAGTTTTCATGTCTTCAAGACATGCTTGTAGTCTATCTAACTGGTTGGGCTCATCAGGAGTTATAGATACATAAAGCTGAGTATCATCAGCTTTATGTATCTGGTATCCCATGCTGCTTGATAATTTTACCATTGGATATATATATATATATATATATATATATATATATATATATATATATATATATATATACAGGTCCTTCTCAAAATATTAGCATATTGTGATAAAGTTCATTATTTTTCATAATGTCATGATGAAAATTTAACATTCATATATTTTAGATTCATTGCACACTAACTGAAATATTTCAGGTCTTTTATTGTCTTAATACGGATGATTTTGGCATACAGCTCATGAAAACCCAAAATTCCTATCTCACAAAATTAGCATATGTCATCCGACCAATAAATAAAAAGTGTTTTTAATACAAAAAACGTCAACCTTCAAATAATCATGTATAGTTATGCACTCAATACTTGGTCGGGAATCCTTTTGCAGAAATGACTGCTTCAATGCGGCGTGGCATGGAGGCAATCAGCCTGTGGCACTGCTGAGGTCTTATGGAGGCCCAGGATGCTTCGATAGCGGCCTTTAGCTCATCCAGAGTGTTGGGTCTTGAGTCTCTCAAAGTTCTCTTCACAATATCCCACAGATTCTCTATGGGGTTCAGGTCAGGAGAGTTGGCAGGCCAATTGAGCACAGTGATACCATGGTCAGTAAACCATTTACCAGTGGTTTTGGCACTGTGAGCAGGTGCCAGGTCGTGCTGAAAAATGAAATCTTCATCTCCATAAAGCTTTTCAGCAGATGGAAGCATGAAGTGCTCCAAAATCTCCTGATAGCCAGCTGCATTGACCCTGCCCTTGATAAAACACAGTGGACCAACACCAGCAGCTGACATGGCACCCCAGACCATCACTGACTGTTGGTACTTGACACTGGACTTCTGGCATTTTGGCATTTCCTTCTCCCCAGTCTTCCTCCAGACTCTGGCACTTTGATTTCCGAATGACATGCAGAATTTGCTTTCATTCAAAAAAAGTACTTTGGACCACTGAGCAACAGTCCAGTGCTGCTTCTCTGTAGCCCAGGTCAGGCGCTTCTGCCGCTGTTTCTGGTTCAAAAGTGGCTTGACCTGGGGAAGGCCATTTCCTGCACACGCCTGTGCACGGTGGCTCTGGATGTTTCTACTCCAGACTCAGTCCACTGCTTCCGCAGGTCCCCCAAGGTCTGGAATCGGCCCTTCTCCACAATCTTCCTCAGAGTCCGGTCACCTCTTCTGGTTGTGCAGCGTTTTCTGCCACACGTTTTCCTTCCCACAGACTTCCTACAGAGGTGCCTTGATACAGCACTCTGGGAACAGCCTATTCGTTCAGAAATTTCTTTCTGTGTCTTACCCTCTTGCTTGAGAGTGTCAATAGTGGCCTTCTGGACAGCAGTCAGGTCGTCAGTCTTACCCATGATTGGGGTTTTGAGTGATGAACCAGGCTGGGAGTTTTAAAGGCCTCAGGAATCTTTTGCAGGTGTTTAGAGTTAACTCGTTGATTCAGATGATTAGGTTCATAGCTCGTTTAGAGACCCTTTTAATGATATGCTAATTTTGTGAGATAGGAATTTTGGGTTTTAATAAAAGACCTAACATATTTCAGTTAGTGTGCAATGAATCTAAAATATATGAATGTTACATTTTCATCATGACATTATGGAAAATAATGAACTTTATCACAATATGCTAATATTTTGAGAAGGACCTGTATATATATATATATATATATATATATATATATATATATATATATATATATATATCAGTTTCCTCCGATGGGTATAAAAGCAGAAAGGTGACAGTCATTCCTCTAATGGCAAGGAGCAAAATGACAGCCCTGCAGCCAGTACTAGCACTGTGTCAGTCATAGAGAAGGACATCATTTTCTGCTGGTGAAAGGCTTAACAAGCAGGAGAAATGGAGGTCTGGCATCAATCCAGCATGGAAAGAAGCCTTCTAATGGCTGGAAATAACCACTGATGAAGCTGGTAGGTCTTCACATTGGGTTATTTGTGCTCACTGCTGAATCTTTGATTTTACTTTTATGCTAGCCGTGCTATTTTTTGCGAACCACTTCCATGATTTTGGCCTAACATTGACACATATTGATAGTTACTATGGTCTCTATTAGCAATGTATAATCTGCATTTCCATGGAAATGTCTACATTACATAGAACATTGTCTTTGGCACCCCGCAAAGAGAAAAGCATTTCTCTTTAGCATTCATAGCAGCATAATCGTCTTGCTGCAGCCAAGATTCTGTGAGACAAAATAAATCAATCTGTTTGTCACAAATCAAGTCATTAACTAACAGTCTTTGAAGAGAGACATCTTGTGTTCAATAAGCCCCATTTAATTGTTTTATTTTTGTTTGAGTCTGATTTGTGTTTATGAGATTTTCCTGATTTCCTCCTTTTAGATTCTTTTTTAATCTATTTAATTTTGGCCTTGGGCGAGACACTGTCTTAATAGGGTAATGGGTGGGTAGCAGTACAGAAGCTGCAGAGAGGAGTGTTAAACTACAACCCTGCTCCCTGGTCTGAACCCTGGGTTGTCGGAGATTTGGAGAACTAAAAATTAGGCCAGATTCCTAGAAAGAAGAGCTGCTCCATCCAAAGTGGGATGGATAGAAAAGGAAAGCCACTTTGGCATTGCAAAATGTCATACAGTGGTGTAAAGAATGCCAACATTGAACTTTAGAGCAGTAGAGATGTGTTCTCTGCAATGATGAGTGGTGCCCGTTTGTCGGCCCAACCTTTATGACCAAAAGAGCCATTTTGCTCCCTCTTCCAAAGAAAAATAGTCTGGAGCCGCAAAAGGTAATACAGCTAATAAACTTTGAATTGTTTTATTATTTGACCTGTTACAATAGAATTTAACAAACACAGTGCAGTGTGCATGTGTAGGGCTACTTAAAAATCAATGAAACACTGAACTAAGAAAGCCTTTTTAAGTCCTTTTTTTATTTGTACAGGTCCTTCTCAAAATATTAGCATATTGTGATAAAGTTCATTATTTTCCATAATGTCATGATGAAAATGTAACATTCATATATTTTAGATTCATTGCACATTAACTGAAATATTTCAGGTCTTTTATTGTCTTAATATGGATGATTTTGGCATACAGCTCATGAAAACCCAAAATTCCTATCTCACAAAATTAGCATATCATTAAAAGGAAGGAAAAAGTGTGGCAGAAAACGCTGCACAACGAGAAGAGGTGACCGGACCCTGAGGAAGACTATGGAGAAGGGCTGATTCCAGACCTTGGGGGACCTGCGGAAGCAGTGGACTGAGTCTGGAGTAGAAACATCCAGAGCCACCGTGCACAGGCGTGTGCAGGAAATGGGCTACAGGTGCCGCATTCCCCAGGTCAAGCCACTTTTGAACCAGAAACAGCGGCAGAAGCGCCTGACCTGGGCTACAGAGAAGCAGCACTGGACTGTTGCTCAGTGGTCCAAAGTACTTTTTTCGGATGAAAGCAAATTCTGCATGTCATTCGGAAATCAAGGTGCCAGAGTCTGGAGGAAGACTGGGGAGAAGGAAATGCCAAAATGCCAGAAGTCCAGTGTCAAGTACCCACAGTCAGTGATGGTCTGGGGTGCCGTGTCAGCTGCTGGTGTTGGTCCACTGTGTTTTATCAAGGGCAGGGTCAATGCAGCTAGCTATCAGGAGATTTTGGAGCACTTCATGCTTCCATCTGCTGAAAAGCTTTATGGAGATGAAGATTTCATTTTTCAGCACGACCTGGCACCTGCTCACAGTGCCACAACCACTGGTAAATGGTTTACTGACCATGGTATCACTGTGCTCAATTGGCCTGCCAACTCTCCTGACCTGAACCCCATAGAGAATCTGTGGGATATTGTGAAGAGAACGTTGAGAGACTCAAGACCCAACACTCTGGATGAGCTAAAGGCCGCCATCGAAGCATCCTGGGCCTCCATAACACCTCAGCAGTGCCACAGGCTGATTGCCTCCATGCCACGCCGCATTGAAGCAGTCATTTCTGCAAAAGGATTCCCGACCAAGTATTGAGTGCATAACTGTACATGATTATTTAAAGGTTGACGTTTTTTGTATTAAAAACACTTTTCTTTTATTGGTCGGATGAAATATGCTAATTATGTGAGATAGGAATTTTGGGTTTTTATGAGCTGTATGCCAAAATCATCCGAATTAAGACAATAAAAGACCTGAAATATTTCAGTTAGTGTGCAATGAATCTAAAATATATGAATGTTAAATTTTCATCATGACATTATGGAAAATAATGAACTTAATCACAATATGCTAATGTTTTGAAAAGGACCTGTATAACATTAAAATAAAACATAACCCACTATAATTAAAAATATATGTAGTTGCAGCTTAGTTGTTCTAATAAAGTAAAGATAACATTTGAAATGTTTTTTGACAAGTCCATTTCAGTGTGCTCTCATCCTCTTCGGGTTTCGTTCTCAGGCAGCAATCGAGCGAAGCCCCTGAACATGCAATAAAAAACTGCAGCAACCCCGCGTCTAAACTATCTGTTTTTTAAGGAATAGTGAATTAAATGCTGGTAGTCATACCCGTTTAATGTGACTTCTGTTTCTGAAGCTCCATGCTGATCTTCCCTATGTCGAGGCAAACGATATTCCTTCATGTATTCTCCATCTGAACGCCTTCACCCTCCTTATGATCTCATGGACTGCCACAAAAACTAGCAGCTGTTGTTGAATTTGAAGACTTGATCCACTTGTTACATTTTTATTGTTTACTAATTTCTCACCACATATCAATTTATATTTTTGAGTGAAAGTTTATAAAAACCTTTTTTAATTCAATGTTATTGTATCACCTCAAACTCCCACATCACTATGCATCAAAATCATAAAATATATATATAAATAAAAGATAAATTAATAAATAAAAAAGTTTTTTTTTTTTTTTAGGGCTGCACGGTGGCACAGTTGGTAGCACTGTTGCCTTGCAGCAAGAAGGTCCAGGGTTCAATTCCCGACCGGGGGTCTTTCTGCATGGAATTTCTCACCGGGTACTCCGGCTTCCTCCCACAGTCCAAAGACATGCCTGTTAGGTTAATTGGTAACTCTAAATTGCCCTTAGGTGTATGAATGAGTGTGTGCATGGTTGTTTGTGTGTTGCCCTGTGATGGACTGGCGACCTGTCCAGGGTGTACCCCGCCTCTCGCCCATAGACTGCTGGAGATAGGCACCAGCTCCCCCGTGACCCACTATGGAATAAGCGGTAGAAAATGACAGATGATGACAATTTTTTTAATTACATTTTTTTTTCTTTTGTTAAAAGGCAAGGGAGCCACAAAAAGGAGGCCGAAGAGCCACATGCAGCTCTGGAGTCATGGGTTGCCGACCCCTGGTCTGGCCATAATGGGCTAGTGTGGGTTTAGAAGTTGCCAGGAGAACAGCACTTGTCTGACTGCATTGTGTCAAGTATGAAGTATGATGCAAAGAGGATCACTTTATAGTGCTGTTTTGCAGGGTTTGGGCTCAGCCCCTTCGTTTCAGTGAAAGGAACTCTTAATGCTTCAGCATACAAAGACATTTTGGACAATTGTCTGCCCCCAACTTTATTGGAACAGTTTGGGAAAGGACCCTTCATCTAACACGAAATAGAATGGAGAATGTGAGCCACACCTTCTTGTCCAACATCCGTGTTGGAATAGATGGTCAGAAATTCCATATATATAATCTTAAACCTGTGGAAAGTCTTCCCTGAAGAGATCAATTTTTTTGAACTGTAAATATTGTGGATCAAAACAGGACGTCACTCGAGTTTATATGGATTTGAAGACAAACAAATGAATACTTTTGGCAGTATCCTGCATCTCTCCTGGTTCACTATTGTTCAACCTTTATATTTCTGAGGTTGGTTTTCTTGTGTTTGCCTCTGTCTGGATTTTTCTATATGCTCTGCTTTGTCAAGACTGTTCCAGTAAGTTCCAGTCATTAAAACCCTTTTTCACTTCACACTGCATTCTACAGACCCGTCTGCATTTGGGTCCTCCATAGGAACAAATACCTGACAGCAATGGGACAAAAAGATCCACTAATCACAAGAAAGAACATTTATACTGAAACGGTCTTGTAGGTTAAGTTGTAACCACAAATTGTATTGTTACTTTCTGCTGAAAATGGCATACGGATTATAGAAAGCATCACCAATGCGAGAACTAGAACTATCTTAGATTAAGCAGTTATAAATAGAGATGTGGCCCATAAATAAGGGAAACTGTCAACAGTAACCCAGTTACTGTTCCCCAGCCTTTATTCCAAGTCATCCCTTCTTATGCAAACAACAAAAGACGTCTCTTCCTTTGTGCCATGAAGCTCATGTGTGAGCAAACAATAGAATTACTCACTGTGTTGGCAGCAGCAATTTAACGATTACCTATGTACAACTGAACGGTAGAATAAAACAAAACTGGTCAGTCTGAGAACATGAGTTCATACTTGTCACTCCAAAACCTTCCTGTCATCGTCCTCAATTTTTTTTCCTCACTCTGAAAGTTTAAAGGCAGGTGACTTTCCTCCTGAAACAAGTTTTAAATCCATTGGTAAATATGCATGCTGGGAGGGATTTTTGAATATACCTTGTTGTTCCTGCAGGACAATTGTCTAACTCTTTACTCCAGTTTTGGAGTGTTTGGTCCCACAGTAGAGAGTATATATGTCAATATAAAATAATACTTGAATAATGTGTTTGTCTGGGCGCGGTGCTGGTGGTGTGGGGTTTGGGCGCGCAATCATGTGCAGGGACTGTGGTCCTCAAAGCGGCTGTCCCGGGTTTGAGTCCCGGACACAGCGACCTTTGCTGGGTGTCTCCCCCTCTCTTTGCCCTCTTTCCTGTCGGCCTACTGTCAGAAAAATTAAAAAATAAAAGGCCTCTTGTGCCGCAGAAATGAATAAATAAAGATGCGCCTGTCTATGATTGATGTAATTTTTTGATCTTGTTTAATTGCTTTTAATTCCATAAATGCGTTTCTAAAATGCAGAGATGCTGTGTAAAACCACAGTTTTTGATACAATTGAAGTTATAATTAGACTTTAAACAAGGATTTATCTACAGAACTTGTATTGAATTTTTCTATTCCTACTGACCACTAAGAGCGCCTAGAGGCACATTTACAAACACATTCACACACTGATGCATAGATTGGTAAGCAACTTAGAGTTAGGGGCCTTGCCCGAGACGGTACTGACATGACACAGGGAAAGTGGAATCAAGCCCACTTTTACCAATTGCACAAAGACTATTTCACCAACTGCACCCCTGTGGGGGATTTGTTCGTGCATGCACTGGACATATTGATATTCTTTTTGCTTTTAAAGCCTTGCGTAGTGTCATTACTTCAGCTGATTACATTTCATAGAGAACATTATTTTAACTCATCCCACTTATGTGAGTGATTTACTTTACAGTCAGAGGGGCATTTCCTAAGCAAACCAAAAACAAACTAAATGGGATTAACACCATATGGCTACTTTGTTTGAACCTACAAGCTGACAACTAGAGGAAAGATTCCACACACACTCACCAACAGGAACACTCTTGCCATGAATCTTGTCGGCCCAGCCTGCGTAGTAACGCAAGGTTTTGATGCTGCCTTCCAGGTCAATGAAGAAAGCATGGAGGAATGGCTTCCCTGTGTCTAGTGTCTCCAAGGTCTGCAGATTTAAGAAAAGAGGCAACTGTACTCAATGCATTTTCTTTTATTTTTTTTGTAAACGTTTTCCAAACAGTAATTACTATATTAGAGTCCTTTATGGAAATATCTCAAGTGTACAGCTTCCTAAAGCTGCTGCAGTGGGTTGAAAAGGGGTTTCCTGTGCAGTCATCATAAACAGTGATGATAAAGTGTGGGGAATTAGGGCATTGATCTGACACACCAGAAGCATCCAACTTGGGTTTTAAGATTGTTTATATAAAAAAGGACAGAAAACGCTAATAAACATCAAAACAGATGAATCTAAGTGTACCTGTTTTGACCAAAAGGCAGTTTTATTTTTAATCAGAAGACAATCAGCAGATGGGGTTACATAAAAAAAAAAACACACACACACAAACATTGGGCTGACCTTTAGGCTTCACAGCCTGAGCATGTGTTTCATCTATTAATCCGTCAGCCATCAAACTGTACCAAAACTCAAAATCTGCAAAATCCATAAGTAGTGTTCTTGTTTGAGAAATATATTTTAAAATTTTTTTCTTCCTTACAAAAAGTAACATCAAATCTGGAAACAGATTTTACATGTATTTAGATCTAGAAAGTCTGAAATGGTAAACTGTGAATATAGGAAGGCCCTTAAACAGCATTGAGGAGTTTATGAAAAACAAAATTGCACTAAGTCAGAACATTAGAAGGTGGCCCAATGATTTTGGACTAAAACTGTAGGCTGTTAAAGTAAACTTTGGGTGCAGAATGATGTTTACAGTGCTTACATAAAAAGATCATGCATGCCCAAACATTGTCTGCTGTCACATGTTTTTACCGCGAGCAGCAGCTGGTCCCGCTCCACCAGGTCCGCCAGTCTGTGCAGCAACCTCCCCCGGCGGGACGGCTCCATCCTCCGCCAAGCAGAGCCATGCTCCTTGGCCGCTTTGGCTGCTGCGACCGCCTTATCAACATCCTCCTGTACCAGGGGGAGGCCGTGAAGAATAAGCACATCAGTCAGGATTCAATAAGGCTGCCAGATGTTACCCGGAACTACCGTCTCACAGACTCACTTTTTCAGAAGATTTTAGTCCAGGTAGATTTGTGATTTAACCCCAGATTAATAGGTAGGCCACTCGTCTGCAACTTCCAGTTCTAGAGTGCCGCTGTCCTGCCACTTTTAGATACATCCTTGCTCCAACACAACTAAATAAAATTAACGGCTAATTATCAGGCCTTACATGCCAAGGAGGTAATTCAGCCTTTTGATTCAGTTGTGTTGGAGCAGGAATGCCTCTAAAGATTGCAGGACAGCAGCACTTTAGGACTGGAGTAGCAAACATCTGTAAAAAAGTGTCCCTCTTTAACAGTATATGGTCTAATGCAACATCAAGTTAACATTTGGCTGGTATTATCCCTTTACATTATGTGGACTTAGTTTAGTGTCAGACTGGTGGCTAATCTACATACTGTACAGTTGAATATTAAGATATGTTAATATGAACATTTTCAAGTGGCCCATCCAGAGTCCCGATTTGAATCAGATAGAAAATCTGAGCTAAAGATTAGGGTGATGGCAACGAGGAGTCCAGGAGCATAAAATGTCAAAATACCAGTGGAAACATGCAAAAAGCTGGTGAGCAAAAATAGAAAGGTTTCATTGACTGATTGATTTATTATCCTTTGAGAGATGCCTGCCTCGTTTCCTATCAGACACAAACATCTAGGTTAAATACAACCACTTTCAAATATAAATCTGCCTGTGGTATGAACATTTTTTAATTGTATTTTTGAGTGAATCTTCAGCGTTCTTACCTTGTCTGCTTCTTGGACCTCACAGATTATGTCCCCAGTTGCTGGGTTCCGAGTTGGGAACGTCCTCCCACTGATGGACGTGTGCCACTCATTGTTGATGAAAATCTGTGGAGAACCACATGTGCTTGTGGCACTTTCTTTTTAATTTTACATTAAACAAAAAGACCTCTCAAGACACTAGAGTGACTCCGAAATTACACAGATTTTTTACTTGTGAAGCACATCTCAAATGTGGAGCCACATTACCTTGGTGTGTCTGACCCGCTGGACTTTGACAGGCTGAGGTAAATCTGAAGCTGGGATCTTTTCTGGCACTACGTTCCTTGTCCCGCTCTGTGCCATGGTCCCAGTGCAGTGCAAACTGGAGTCTCTCTGCTGATTCTCCAGCTCACTGCTTTTAAAGGGTACCCCCCTCCTCACAGAGAAGTTCCTGGGAGCTCAGCTCCACCCCTTGCAAATCAAACAGGAACCTTGTTCAGCAGCAGTCTTTTTCATCTAAACCACAACGCACATTAGATTTTGAAGTTAGGGTTTAGTGGTGGGAACCTTTCTTTTTGAGTTCAAATATTAACTTGAGAGGATCTTCAGGGATTTTTCCAACCAGGAAAAAGGAAGTTTGAGTCTCTGACTACAAAGAACACAGCAGTATTCCTCACCTTGTTCCTGGAGTTCTCTATTCCAATTTGGATGAGTTAACAAGAACACCCTCTGATGTCATAATTTTGATTTTGAACGAAGTGCATGAAAATGTAAACGTTTCAGTGATAAACTGTATTTTAACTGCTCACGCATTAAGATAACTTTGGTGTGATATAATTCCCAGATCTGCATTCTAACAACCAAGTTATGTACATTAAACATGCTATTATTTCTTTATAGCAACTTTAGCAGCAACAATTCTTGTTACAATTGCTGCAATGAAAATAACCAACAGGAGTTCTTTATGGTCCTTTCAAACCATCAGGTCAGAAATTCTTTCTGAAATCTATTTTTTTTATCCGAGAGCGAAATGACAAGGGTGCCTTCATTTCTGTTTGCCTGGAATAACAAACTCACTGCTGACTGTTTCTTGGTTAAATGACTCAGTAATGAGAGAAGAGTCCATTGGGCTTTGAAATGTTTAAAAAATGGCGTAATAGTGTTTTTCTAGAAATTGTTTTCTTTTCCACCTGGCTCTGCAGAAACCCAACAGGGTGAACAAATGCTTGCAAAGACTTGTACTCACACACACTAAGCTATTGTTTCCTCTTCATCGCCTCTCATCTCTCTTTTTGTCAGTGTTTAATTAGAGCAACAAGCTTTTTCAATCCCGTTTTTCACTTCAGCAACTCCATAATGAGATACACAAATAGATTTAACTGATTGGCCAAATCAACAAAAAGACAGAAAAGAAAGGACAGAGAGATAAAGAGTAAGGTTTGTGTGTGAGAACATGGGTTAGAAAACCTTAGACCAGGCGTCTCCAACTCCAGTCCTCGAGTTCCGGTGTACTGCAATTTTTAGAAGCATTCCTGATCCAGCACAACTGAATCAAATGGCTGAATTACCTCTTGGCATGTCAGCAAGTTCTGCAAAGGCCAGGTAATTAACCATTCATTTTATTCAGGTGTGTTGGAGCAGGGATGTATTTAAAAGTTGAAGGGCAGTGGCACTCTAAGACTGGATCTGCAGACGCCTGGTGCCGTAGACGCAAGAATATAAGTATCGGGGGAGCGAAGAAAACATTTCCTCTAAAAGACTAATAGTAAAAAGAAAACCCTCAGTCAGTTAGATGGTTTTAATGGTTTTAGCTTTTTTTTTTTAAGAAATAAAACTAATGCATTGTGCTAAGACACTTAACAAACAAGCAAGCAAAATAATGATTTTAAATATGGATATGCACAAACTGCATTGAAGTAGTACATTTCTGTTTATGGAGTGAAACCATTAAATAACTGAAATAATGATTTTTTATTTTATTTTATTCAGTTTAATAAGTTTTAAATAAATAAAAATTAATGAAACATTTTGAATTTGTGGAATATTAAAGAAATATGTTGTTGGGAGTTTATATTTTGTTTAGAGTATGTTTTGTAAAAATATTTATATTGTCTGTCTTTACTCTGCTGTACTGTAATATGAGTATAGTAAAATAATAATAATTAAAGATATCATGATACATCACTTCTTTGTATAACTTTATTTTAATTGTGTCTGGGTTTGAAGTTATTTCTGATATATGAATACTGAAATGAAAAAAGATAGGTTAGACCCATAATTGGCTGCAGACTGGAGGGGTGTTGGAAAGAAGCTGTGAAACAAACTGTTATCTATCATGGATCATCCTGGTCATCTGTTACCACCACACTGTTCATGAGCTGCATAGCACCTTCTCAAATAGGCTGCTACAACTCTGCTGTTGTGGTAACAAGATATCTCCCCACTGACTACATAAATGATGCTTCTTTTGCACAGGGAATTTGTTTTTCTGTCTTTCTAATTCTATTTATCTTTAGATTCTAAATTAGGATTTTCTTTTGCATATTGCTATGCATCATTGTTATTCACAAGTGTATACTTTATACATTTTCTACATAACATTTTGTATTCTGTTCTACAACTGAACTATATGGATTCTGAACAAGAGGATATGAGCAGCTTCCAATGTGATATATGTAAAATACACACAACTCTTCTTTTAGGAGCCTCTGAATTAATCTAAAAGTAAATTAGGGGCAATAAGGCCACTGTTACTGTGAATCCATCAGTTGCTCGAGACAAGAAGGAAAACTGTCAGAAGATTGCAAAAAACCATGTGATCAGTCAGACGGTGATATTGGAAAAAAATTTCCAACGATGAGGGTGTTGAAGAAATTATCTTTCCTAAATCAAATTAGCAACTTTATTTCATTTACAATGAAAGATTATTCAAAAACCTGTCTGACTGAAAAGCATTTCTTCTTGGTAGCTCACATTTCAAAAATAGAATATGTAGCAAAAAATCGGGAGAAATACAAGTAAACGCATAATTTGAGCCATTGGCTTGGGTTAAAACACAGGTGTTTTTATTTATTACAGCTGACATTTTGCTTCACAGGTCTGTACTGTTGCCTTACATTTAAAACCAGTGACCAGTGCAAATAAAAGCCAGGGTGTTTCTCTTGGAAATCAGCATGTCATCTCCAGTGGATGTGTGGGTTTTTGCTGTACCTAGAACACAGATACCCTCGATGATTGCTGTGGTAAAAGCAAGACATAAATGAAACAAATAATCACTTAGAAACTATTGTTTGGTAGGAGCAGGCTAATTTCAGGTTTACATTATGAATCCTAAACCAAAATATGTGCATGATAACAGTAGCTACATGTCATTTATGGCTCATGCTGACTCCAGAACCAGGACAAACAGCTACCAAACACGTGGATGGAGATTTGGAAAACCTCAAGAAAGTTTAAAGCAAACCCAACTGAACAGGGGTAATGTAAAACCATTTTAATTCAATGTGTCAAACAAAAGGAACTTAGTACAGTATATTATGTGACAGTTTGAGTTGAATATTTTCACATCATGTGCTCACGCTGTTTATAGCACCAATTAACTCTAAGGACCTCTGATAATAACCATCTGATTTTCATAGTTTTTATGCAAATCAGGCCACTATCATTTTACTTATGTAGACAATGACTTCGTAGACCTGGTAACTGTTGCCTTCTAAGCACAAAATATCTTTTTACTGACCACAACTAGCTGTTTACTAGCACTGCTTGTTAAAATGGCTATGCTGATGATAAACAATTCAATTAAATTAAATTAATATTTTTATATTTTTCGAGAATTTTAGGATATTTCAAGAGCATTACTTAAGAAAAACAAATTATTGTAGACTTTTAAAAGAAAATGTATAGAGAATTATCAGCCAAAGCATTTAGGAACCAAAACAAATGCATTTCTTTAGCTCTATTTAACGTTTAGTCATACCCCAGTATATCTGGTTTCTCTGAAAGGTAGAAAAAAAAGGATTAAAATAAAGTGAAATACAGTAAAAATATATATCTCTGATTTAATCAACAATGAGGAAGTAGAACAGGAATTCCAATTAGATCCCGTGGCAATTATTTCAATTCACAGACTTTTATATCAAAGCGCTAACAGTTATGTTTGCACTTCAAGTTTAGAGAGGCCTGCCTTGAGGGAGGAGGGAGGGGTTCAGACTGAACATGATGGACAGACTGCGGCAGTGTGAGAGAAAGAAAGGGAGGGAACCACTAAAATGAGCCTGTCCAGGTGTTCGGAGGCAAACAAAGGCTCCTTTCAGACCCTGATGAGAACATGTTTCTTCTCTACTTGTTGCAGAATGAACCAGAAGGAACAAAAGAAAGAAGTCAGGCAGAATATAGGATTCTGCTCTTCAGCAAAATATGGATGCGAGAAAGGCCTATACAATCACGAAGGATTCATTCCAGTCACTAAAGAATGCTTCTGTGTCAGATATGAGTTCAAAAAAAGACATCCCTTAGCCATCGGAGAACACCATATAAAAAACGTAAAAAATTATAAACAGTGTGTTTTTAGTAATGTTATATGCTTGCTTGTCAACAAAATGTTTTAATGAGCTCAAGTATGCCTAAGCTGCAAGAAGATTAGTTTGGTGTTGTTGGGTGTGTTAACCCATCCAATTCATTACACCGCCCCCCAGCATCAGCAACTGTGGGAAATGCCTGGTTAAATTTTATTTTTCATGGAAATGTTACCAAATAAGTAGGAAATTACTCTTTGTGCGAAGTACTTCAAGGATGAGTGCTTCAGCAACCTCCACCAGTATCAGGAAGGATTTACTGAAAGACTTTATCTGATTAAAGAAACAGTTCCTTCTGTCTATGGAAACGACGGACACAGCAAAGTGGTAAGCTGCAAATAACGCTAAAATAACAACAAACTATTTTAGACATGAATTTATTGTGTGTTGATTTGACATCTTGGCCTTTCTTCTGATAGCAGTAGCATCGTGGCTTCTGATTATGTTGGTGCTGTGTGCTGCTTTTAGCTCTTTGAGGACAGAACCGTACTGAGTGTTTTGAATAGTATTATTACATGAACAGTTTCGCATTATTTTTGCCATTTTTATCTTAACTCCCTTGATCCAACTAAACCTAGATAATTTTTATCAAACTACAAAAGTGTCGAAGGGGTTAAGGTGGAGCGCTGTTTAACCTGAAGAGGAGCAGGATGTGAGGTGCCTCAGTAGCATTTAAAGAGACGGCACCAAAACGAGTTGCTCTCAGACGCACCTCAGAACAGGTAAAAGAGGAGCCTGTGGAGCTTCAGTAACAAGGAGTTCAGACCAAAGCATTGAAGTTCCACTTTATATAGAACATAGCTGAATGATTTAAGTATGAAAAGGAAGGATTTAAAAGCATGATATGCCCCCTTTAAGTTAAGCTATGATTTGTAATGTCGTTACATTATGCTTTATTATACTCTGTTATGCTACTATATCTGAGGTGATTTTATGTTATGTCATGCTATGTTATAGTATGCTATGCTATGCAAGGCAGTCCACTGCAATGCTACACTATGTTATGTGGGGCCATTCTATGCTATGGTATTGTGGCGGACTCCAGGGGGCTCCACGCACACCCAGACCACAGGATGTTACCATTAACAGATTTGTGTGTTGTTGGGGCATTTCTGTTGTTGAGAGCAATTCGTTGTTGGAGTTTAATAAATTGTATTGTAATTGTATGTATAGCTCTTTGAGTGTCTCGTTGTCGAAAAGCGCTATATAAATAACCTTACCTGACCTGACCTGACCTGACTTGACTTGACTTGACTTGACTTGACTTGACTTGACTTGATTTGACCTTACCTTACCTTACCTTACCTTACCTTACGGGCGAGAGGCTGGGTACACACTGGACAGATTGCCAGTACAGGTCCTTCTCAAAATATTAGCATATTGTGATAAAGTTCATTATTTTCCATAATGTCATGATGAAAATTTAACATTCATATATTTTAGATTCATTGCACACTAACTGAAATATTTCAGGTCTTTTATTGTCTTAATACGGATGATTTTGGCATACAGGTCCTTCTCAAAATATTAGCATATTGTGATAAAGTTCATTATTTTCCATAATGTATTGATGAAAATTTAACATTTATATATTTTAGATTCATTGCACACTAACTGAAATATTTCAGGTCTTTTATTGTCTTAATACGGATGATTTTGGCATACAGGTCCTTCTCAAAATATTAGCATATTGTGATAAAGTTCATTATTTTCCATAATGTATTGATGAAAATTTAACATTTATATATTTTAGATTCATTGCACACTAACTGAAATATTTCAGGTCTTTTATTGTCTTAATACAGATGATTTTGGCATACAGATCATGAAAACAAAAAATTCCTATCTCACAAAATTAGCATATTTCATCCGACTAATAAAAGAAAAGTGTTTTTAATACAAAACACGTCAACCTTCAAATAATCATGTACAGTTATGCATTAAATACTTGGTCGGGAATCCTTTGGCAGAAATGACTGCTTCAATGCGGCGTGGCATGGAGGCAATCAGCCTGTGGCACTGCTGAGGTCTTATGGAGGCCCAGGATGCTTCGATAGCGGCCTTTAGCTCATCCAGAGTGTTGGGTCTTGAGTCTCTCAACGTTCTCTTCACAATATCCCACAGATTCTCTATGGGGTTCATGTCAGGAGAGTTGGCAGGCCAATTGAGCACAGTGATACCATGGTCAGTAAACCATTTACCAGTGGTTTTGGCACTGTGAGCAGGTGCCAGGTTGTGCTGAAAAATGAAATCTTCATCTCCATAAAGCATTTCAGCAGATGGAAGCATGAAGTGCTCCAAAATCTCCTGATAGCTAGCTGCATTGACCCTGCCCTTGATAAAACACAGTGGACCAACACCAGCAGCTGACATGGCACCCCAGACCATCACTGACTGTGGGTACTTGACACTGGACTTCTGGCATTTTGGCATTTCCTTCTCCCCAGTCTTCCTCCAGACTCTGGCACCTTGATTTCCAAATGACATACAGAATTTGCTTTCATCTGAAAAAAGTACTTTGGACCACTGAGCAACAGTCCAGTGCTGCTTCTCTGTAGCCCAGGTCAGGCGCTTCTGCCGCTGTTTCTGGTTCAAAAGTGGCTTGACCTGGGGAATGCGGCACCTGTAGCCCATTTTCTGCACACGTCTGTGCATGGTGGCTCCGGATGTTTCTACTCCAGACTCAGTCCACTGCTTCCGCAGGTCCCCCAAGGCCTGGAATCGGCCATTCTCCACAATCTTCCTCAGGGTCCGGTCACCTCTTCTCGTTGTGCAGCGTTTTCTGCCACACTTTTTCCTTCCCACAGACTTCCCACTGAGGTGTCTTGATACAGCACTCTGGGAACAGCCTATTCGTTCAGAAATTTCTTTCTGTGTCTTACCCTCTTGCTTGAGGGTGTCAATAGTGGCCTTCTGGACAGCAGTCAGGTCAGCAGTCTTACCCATGATTGGGGTTTTGAGTGATGAACCAGGCTGGGAGTTTTAAAGGCCTTAGGAATCTTTTGCAGGTGTTTAGAGTTAACTCGTTGATTCAGATGATTAGGTTCATAGCTCGTTTAGAGACCCTTTTAATGACATGCTAATTTTGTGAGATAGGAATTTTGGGTTTTCATGAGCTGTATGCCAAAATCATCTGTATTAAGACAATAAAAGACCTGAAATATTTCAGCTAGTGTGCAATGAATCTAAAATATATGAATGTTAAATTTTCATCATGACATTATGGAAAATAATGAACTTTATTACAATATACTAATATTTTGAGAAGGACCTGTACATCACAGGGCAACACAGAGACATACAGGAAAAACAACCATGCACACACTCATTCACACCTAAGGGCAATTTAGAAAAACTAAGTAATCTAACAGTCATGTTTTTGGACTGTGGAAGGAATCCGGAGTACCCAGAGAGAACCCACGCATGCACGGGAAGAACATGCAAACTCCATGCAGAAAGACCCCCGGCTGGGAGTCAAACCCAGCAGTCGAACCCAACAGTGCTACCAACTGCGCCACCGTGGAGCCCAACTATCTACTGTCTCTCCACTCCACTCTTCTGCTATTATAGAAAAACTGCAATGATATGTATATCTGTTGGTCAGAGATTCAGAATAGCTTTCAAAATCACTTTTATTGTTGACATTTGTTTGTTTGTTATTTGTAGATGTTTAGGTTGTGTTTTTCCTTTGGATTTGGTTTCTTACTTCTGTTATGATTCATTTTTGTTTGTTTTGGATCTGTTAGATTATGCCTGGGGTTTCTTATACTTCCATGCAGTTTCTATTTATGTTTGTTAGTCTCTCTCAGCCACCCTGCAATTAACCCTCCTTTATATTTTTGTGATATATCACTTTTTGAATGAAAAGCAATTTCTGTTATCAAGAATAGTAGCACATTTTATATTTGGGGTTAATTTGACCCCAGGAAAAACAAACACAATTGCTGCTAGCTTCTCACACTCTCTTTGGCCTTGCCATCGAAGTGTATAAAAAGGGAGAAAAAATTAAATGTACAGTACAGACCAAACGTTTGGACACAACTTCTCATTCAAAGAGTTTTCTTTATTTTCACAACTATGAATATTGTAGCTTCACACTCAAGGCATCAAAACTATGAATTAACACGTGGAATTATATACTGAACAAAAAAGTGTGAAACAACTGAAAATATGTCTTATATTCTAGGTTCTTCAAAGTAGCCACCTTTTGCTTTGATTACTGCTCCACACACTCTTGGTATTCTGTTGATGAGCTTCAAGAGGTAGTCACCTGAAATGGTTTTCCAACAGTCTTGAAGGAGTTCCCAGAGATGCTTAGCACTTGTTGGCCCTTTTGCCTTCACTCTGCGGTCCAGCTCACCCCAAACCTGCTAAGGCCAGGTCATTTGGCGCAGCACCCCATCACTCTCCTTCTTGGTCAAATAGCCCTTACACAGCCTGGAGGTGTGTTTGGGGTCATTGTCCTGTTGAAAAATAAATGATGGTCCAACTAAACGCAAACCGGATGGAATAGCATGCCGCTGCAAAATGCTGTGGTAGCCATGCTGGTTCAGTATGCCTTCAATTTTGAATAAATCCCCAACAGTGTCACCAGCAAAGCACCCCCACACCATCACACCTCCTCCTCCATGCTTCATGGTGGGAACCAGGCATGTAGAGTCCATCCGTTCACCTCTTCTGCGCCGCACAAAGACACGGTGGTTGGAACCAAAGATCTCAAACTTGGACTCATTATACCAAAGCACAGATTTCCACTGGTCTAATGTCCATTCCTTGTGTTCTTTAGCCCAAACAAGTCTCTTCTGCTTGTTGCCTGTCCTCAGCAGTGGTTTCCTAGCAGCTATTTTACCATGAAGGCCTGAATCACACAGTCTCCTCTTAACAGTTGTTCTAGAGATGTGTCTGCTGCTAGAACTCTGTGTGGCATTGACCTGTTCTCTAATCTGAGCTGCTGTTAACCTGCGATTTCTGAGGCCGGTGACTCGGATGAACTTATCGTCCGCAGCAGAGGTGACTCTTGGTCTTCCTTTCCTGGGGCGGTCCTCATGTGAGCCAGTTTCTTTGGCTTGATGGTTTTTGCGACTGCAGTTGGGGACACTTTCAAAGTTTTCCCAATTGTTCGGACTGACTGACCTTCATTTCTTAAAGTAATGATGGCCACTCGTTTTTCTTTACTTAGCTGCTTTTTTCTTGCCATACTACAAATTCTAACAGTCTATTCAGTAGGACTATCAGCTGTGTACTGTATCCACCTCCAGCACAACACAACTGATGGTCCCAACCCTATTTATAAGGCTTGAAATCCCACTTATTAAACCTGACAGGGCACACCTGTGAAGTGAAAACCATTTCAGGTGACTACCTCTTGAAGCTCATCAACAGAATGCCAAAAGTGTTCGTAGCAGTAATCAAAGCAAAAGGTGGCTACTTTGAATAATCTAGAATATAAGACATATTATAAGACATATTTAATATAAGACATATTTTCAGTTGTTTCACACTTTTTTGTATAATTCCACACGTGTTAATTCATAGTTTTGATGCCTTCAGTGTGAAGCTACAATATTCATAGTCATGAAAATAAAGAAAACTCTTTAAATGAGAAGTTGTGTCCAAACTTTTGGTCTGTACTGTATTCCAGCCTTTCTAAGAGAATATTGTGATCGACTGTATCAAATGCAGCACTGAGATCTAACCAAACCAGTACAGACACAAGTACATTATCTGAGGCCTTAAGAATATCATTAGTGACTTTCAGCAGAGCTGTTTCAGTGCTATGACGAACTCTGAAACCTGACTGAAACTCTTCAGACAGGTCATTGCTGTGGAAATGTGCACACATTTGATTAGCAACTATTTTCTCAAGAGTTTTAGATAAGAATGGAAGATTGGATATAGGTCTGTAATTTATTAAACCATCCTGATCAAGCAAAGTTTTCTTTAATTAAAGGTTTAATTACAGCAACCTTAAAAGCTTGTGGTACATATCCATTTACTACGGATATATTAATAATATCTAAAATGGGGCTGTTAATTAGAGGGAACACTTCCTTAAATAATTTGGTTGGGATTGGGTCTAACATACAAGTTGAAGGTTTAGATTAAGCTAATATTTCTGATAACTCAGGAAGCTCCACAGGATCAAAACAGTCCAAACACTGATCAGGTTCTACAGTTGCCTCCAATGTTGTCTCACTTACTGAGGATGAAGTAATCATCTTCGGAAGTATGTCAAAGATTTTATTTTTAATAGAATTGGTTTTATTTAAAAAGAATCCCATAAAGTCATGACTGCTGAAAGCTAAGGGAATGGATGGCTCAACAGAGCTATGACTCTGTGTAAGTTTAGCAACTGTACTAAAGAAATACTGTCTTGTTCTCTTCTATTAATGATGAGAAATAGGTTGTTCTAGCTTGGCAAAGTGTCTTTTTATACAACAGTAGGCTATTTTTCCAGATTAAGTAGGAATCCTCTAGGTGTGTAGAGCGCCATTTTCTCTCCAATTTTCTAGCATTGTTCTTTAGTATGTATGTATGCAGCTCTGAATTAAACCAGTGAACCAGCCTGCTATAAACAATTACCTTCTTTGTCAAGGGGGCTGCATTGTCTAATGCACCATGCAGTGAGAAAGTAACACTATGAACAAGACAATCAATTTGTGAAGGGGAAGACACAAAATTATTGCCCTCCACTGTGTTTTTCTGTGATAATGAGGAAATTAAAAGTGGAACAGATTCTTTAAAGGTTGTTACACCATTGTTTGATAATGATCTACTATAATGAAATTTCCCACTTATTAAACCTGACAGGGCACACCTGTGAAGTGAAAACCATTTCAGGTGACTACCTCTTGAAGCTCATCAACAGAATGCCAAGAGTGTGCGAAGCAGTAATCAAAGCCAAAGGTGGCTACTTTGAAGAACCTAGAATATAAGACATATTTTCAGTTGTTTCACACTTTTTTGTTCAGTATATAATTCCACATGTGTTAATTCATAGTTTTGATGCCTTCAGTGTGAAGCTACAATATTCATAGTCATGAAAATAAAGAAAACTCTTTGAATGAGAAGGTGTGTCCAAACTTTTGGTCTGTACTGTATTTAGAGACATGATTGCTGCAAGTATTGCCCTTCCAGTGGAGGCAGTCAAAACACTTTCTGTTGCTTTGCCTTTTGACTTGTATACTTCTGCCAAAATGAGTAACCCAATGTAGGCTTGCAAGTGAGTTCCAATCATTTCTATCACACACGCCTACCCTCCAAATTTGTCATCTTCTTAAATGATGGTGTTATGAATAGTTCAAATGCTAATTGTATGTCTTGGACAATACTAACTGCATATCTGGTAGAGCCTGGAACCATTTGGAGGTGGGTAGCACAACAGAGTAGCACTAAGTCTACCCCCCTGTGAAAGTGGGGAGACAGACCACAATAACTTTCTATTTTTGCAAAGTAGAGTGGTTGCTCAGTACAGGAGGGTCAACACTGATTCATTCTCATCAGCGGAGGATGCCCCATAATCAGGGTCCCCCCTAATGTCATCCTCTGTCTCAAACACGTTCTCCTCTATGTCACCTTCATGGTCAAAGAGTTTGACATCACCTCATTTACCGAAAACCTTTTCATTTTTTTAAGTCATTGTTTAGTTCAGAAGATAGCAGAAAAGACGAGCACACGGAGCACCAACAAAAATGGTACAGAGGCTGCTACGCAAGCTTTTATATGTCTGCTCCACATCTAAGTTGTGAGAAGTTTCAATATCTTCACAGAAACGGCATCTTCCCACCCCCAAAGCATGAGAAATAGCATACTTCTCACAGTGGTTCTCCTCTTCCATGTCATATGAACTATCTGTGGTTCTCGTTCTGCTATAGTTATGGTTACGTAGGGTTACGTTCCTCAAGATTTTTGGAGATTAGAAAAAATAGAACATTTGTGTGTGTAAAAAAATTATATCACTTATATGTTTTCTACAGCTTAAACAGCATGAGTTCAAAATTAACCACAAAGGACACAAATGCGGACCAAATGTCTACAGGACATTCAAAAAATATTGTCATGTTAATTTTATGTTAACCCGTATGTCCCCATTAAATTAGAAAAAGTCACTAAATATGAAGCCAAAAAAAATCACGTGAAATATTTATTTAGAGACATTAAACTCAGAATGGGGTCAAATTGACCCCAAAGATAATAGGAGGGTTAAGCTCATTCAGTCCAGCTGCCTCCTGCTCATCAGACCCAAGCTTTCCACCTGTTCCCCCTGCTATTTATGCTTCCCATTTCTCCTATTTGGTTTATACTGTTTGCTCTCCTGATCCAAGGCTGTTTTTCCCATGCTATGTCAAGCCCATGTTCATGTCCGCCCTCTGCTACCTCATCTCAGCCTGTAAGTTTTTGCTTTTCATTTTTTTGATTAAACACTTTACTCACTGTGTTGCTTCTGTCTGTCTGTCTGTCTGTCTGTCTGCATTTGGGTCCAGCTCCTAAGGCCACTTACCTTGACTGTCTGATTATGAAGTCTAGTCACAGAAAGGCTAAAACTTTGATAACAGTTTTACAGTATGCTAAAGACCTGTTGTGCTTCTCCAGATTTCTTCTATACACATTTAAAAAACACTTATCTGAACCTGGTTAAATTCTAACTGCTCATTTGCAGACTGTCAGTTGTGTTTCTGACATTTTTGATGTCAGAAATGCAGCATGTTTAAGTTATTTCCCATTAAAAGCAAGTTTTTGTTCAAATGACTCTCTTCCAATTATAAATCTATTCAAAATTATTGATTCTTTAATATGTTTCCATATCATTTCCATTTCGAGTAATACAGTATGTCCAAATGTATGATTACAACAATACACAATATCAACAAAAACCATTGAAAGAAAAGAATAGAATACACAATCATATTGGAGTTACACCTGTGGGGGGGTTTTTCGGTCTGATTTGGTCTTGCTTCAACTCTTTGACATAAGGTTCTGCATTTGGCAGTTGCCTACCATTTACCGACAAGGCTAATAGATCCACTGAGGATGCACTGGCCATAGGCCTCCATGCTGCACTCTCCCATCTAGAACAGCAGAGGAACTAGGTATGGCTGTTTTTTGTGGACACATCTTCCACCCTCAGCCTTAGCACTGGCTCTCCACAGGGTTGTGTGTTGAGCCCCCTGCTCTACCCCCTCTACACCTATAGCTGCCCCCCTGTTCCACAACAGCATCATTGACACATCTGCAGAGCCTTTGGAGGTGTGGCCCATCTCTGGTGTGGGATGAGTACGCCTATAGGGGACAAGGTGGAGCGGCTGACAGTGTGGTGCGCAGAGAACAGCTTGGTGCTTAACATCTCAAAGACAAAGGAGATCATAGTGGACTACAGAAAAAAGAGGACAGACATTTCACCACTGATCATCAGTAGGAACTGTATGGAAAGGGTGGCTGACCTCAGGTTACAAACACAGAAACAATGACAAAAAAGTAAAACCTTACTGGCAGCAAGACATTTACCAGGAATCTTTCAGTGCCAAACTATTGTGCCATAATTAGGCAGAAGCAGGTATATATAAGCACGCATAAGCAGATTACATTTGCACAGTTACGATTCAGTTCTAAATTCTAATGAGAGAAGCCACCAAGACATCAAAAGTGTAGCACAGAGCCAGCAGTCTCCCAGCCTCAAAGTAACCTCCCCAAGCAGCTCAGAGTGACCTCCCCAAGCAGCTTAGAGTAACCTCCTCAAGCAGCTCAGAGTGACCTCCTCAAGCAGATCAGAGTAACCTCCCCAAGCAGATCAGAGTAACCTCCCCAAGCAGCTCAGAGTAACCTCCTCAAGCAGCTCAGAGTAACCTCCTCAAGCAGCTCAGAGAACATCCTCAAGCAGCTCGGAGTAACCTTCCTCAGCTGTCAAAAGCTGTTGAAGCTAGGGCAGATAAAGAATTTCTCTTCATCTTAATGCTAGTTTATATTTGTTTATTTTATGCTGAGAATAAACATATTTTTGATAAGTCTCATTCCTTTCTGTAAAGTATGCAATCAGGGCTCACTAAGTGAAATAATTACCCTTCAGCTCGACTTTGATAGATTTATGAGTGATATGTGAAAATATTATATATTTAATTTCATCTGAGTGATGATGTTAGCCTTATCAATTGTAACATTTATTGATGAACTGTTACAGTAGCCCTCTATACACTGGCCCCTTTTCGACGTGTATCTGGTCATTAGCAGGATTCTAGAAATGGATTGCTTGTCGAAATGATAATTCAGCTTTATCTTCAAGGTCATTATTCGACTGGATCTCTATCCCTATCTCAAAAGTTTTTTGTGGCACCCTAACATGTTTTCTTCTAGTTTTGCCTTGCATTTAACTCTATCCACCTCCCCAATTCTTTAGAGTGGATGCAACACTGTGCAGTTGTGCACATGGAAAGCTTACTTTTATTATTGCTGTTTGTGGCTTTTTTGTGTTTTCGGCACTCTTTGAGTCCACTTTGCACTTGCTCCAGTTGAGGATCAGGAGGTGTGAGAAGAACTACTGGAAGAAGCTCGAGGAGTGGCTCGTGCAGAACAACATGTGGGATGTGTAGAAAGGACTTAAGAACATTTCTGGATTTGAATAGGGTGTCAGGGGGACAGCTGATGGAGACCAGCACTAGGCAGATTAATTAAACTGTTACTGTTAACAGGTATAGTTCTTCCCCCAATCTCCCTGCCCCACTTTCCTCTCCCCCTCTTCACAGCCCGACACTCCTCCCTTCCCTGTGCTACCTTCCCCTGCAGCCATGTGAGAGTGATGTTCTTGGACTTCTCCAGCACTTTCAACACCATCAGATCCGCGCTGCTGCAGGGGAAGCTAAAGGAGGTGGGAGTGGATGGACACCTTGCTGGCTGGACCATTGATTACCTCATTGACCGGCCACAGTACATTTGGCTGCCCCACTGTGAGTCAGATGTGGTAGTCTGCACCACTGGGGTCCCGCAGGGTACTGTCCTGTCAACATTTCTTTTCACCCTTTATGTGGTGGACTTCACCTACAACAAGGACCAGAAAGGACCAGAAGTTCTCTGAAGACTCAACCATTGTGGGCTGTGTGTCTGAGGGGAAAGAGCTAGAGTACCAATCGGTCATCATGGACTTTGTGGACTGGTGTGATCGCAACCACCTGTGCTTGAACACCAGTAAGACAAAGGAGATGGTGATCAACTTCAGGAGAAGGACACCACCTCACTCACCAGTAAACATCCAGGGGGAGGACATTGAGTCAGTGGACAGTTTTAAGTATCTGGGTGTTCACCTCAACAATAAACTGGACTGGTCCCATAACACCAACAAGAAGAGCCAGAGTCGCCTCTTCCTTCTGAGGAGAGTGAGGTCCTTGGGAGTGTGCAGGCCTTTGCTCAGGACTTTTAATGACTCTGTGGTAGCCTCTGCCATCCTCTATGCTGTTGTCTGCTGGGCCCCAGGCAGCACAGAGCAGGACAGGAAGAGACTGAACAAGCTGGTTGGGAGGGCCAGCTCTATCCTGGGCTGCCCACTTAACTCTGTGAAGGTGGTGGGTGAGAAGAGGATGTTAGCCAAGTTTACATCCATCAAATCTGGGTTGCATCTGGCAGCTAAGTAGACAGCTGGCATTAATAAAATATCAACATGTCTTTGTATTACATTCAATATTTGGATTATTTACATGTGTGCATGAGTGTAAATGTTTTTGGGTCTGAAGTAGATGTGTGTTCTAGTTTGTCACCTGGAATTGCAACGTTGTTACAATGGTGAGAAGAGTAGAACCTTTCAGCACTCAGCACACAAGAGCAGCAAGGAGAAGCTTGGCTCCCAGAGAGTCCCTGCAGTCTCAGGCAGACACATACCAGGCACCCCCACAAAGCAGCCAGAGAAGCACAGGAGCAGCATTCCCAGGCCAGAGAGGTAAAGGAAGAAACTCAGGGTCCTGAATCCCCCTTCTGAACCCTGGTTCCATTGTCCCTCATTGCAGGCCAAGCCTTCAAACCCAGCCACCCTGGTGGCCAGGGCCCCACACAAGGCCCCGGCAAAAGAACTGCCCAACAGCAAGGACGAGGAGCCCCCAAGCGCTGCAAAGTTGCCTGGCAGCTATCAGCAATCCACAGCAACTGGAACTCTAAAAGACCAAGGAGGTAGAGAGAGCACAGTGTCATCCAACCCAAAAGTACAGCCCAAGGAAGGTCAAAGTGCAGTCCCCAGCTGGCCTGGAACACCCCCGAGAGCCATACGCTGGTGGCCCACCACACCACGTCATGGCCCAGGCCCCATTACAAGCTTCAAAGTTGTCCCCATACCCATACTAGTGCCTGGTGAGCCAATGTAGGTACTGACAGGAACATAAATGGTCATACAACCTCCTACGCCCCTTCATCCTCGTCCCATGTGTATGCATGTCTCTCTGTATGTGTGCCTGTGTTAAGGTGTAATGTTGGTATGGCTGCAATTGGACATGTCTAAAGTGCATTAAAACTGGGGCTGGGGGTGGTATTTCGGAGACCCCACTGCTTATTGACAGCAGAGTCTCCCTTACCTCAACCCCTGAACCCAAGGTATCTGAAATGCATTAAATGGAGGTGCAACATGTGTCCATGCAATGCAAGGGAGGGGGCCAATACTAACAGAGAAATTCTGACA
This sequence comes from Girardinichthys multiradiatus, assembly GCF_021462225.1. Classification (NCBI taxonomy): domain Eukaryota; kingdom Metazoa; phylum Chordata; class Actinopteri; order Cyprinodontiformes; family Goodeidae; genus Girardinichthys; species Girardinichthys multiradiatus. The sequence goes on from NC_061797.1 coordinate 4,275,927, forward strand.
GTATGTCTAGAGTTACTATAACATTTTAACTGCTTCTCTGATTTATGCTCTTCTTGCTCGGACTATCAGATTAGGTGGACAGCCATGTATTGGTAGGTCTGCAGTTCTTCTATACTCTTTCCATTTTTAGATAATGAATTGAACAGAGCCCTGTGAGAGGTTCAGAGCTTGGCATATTGTTTTAAGGACTCAGTAAACTCAGTGGCAGTCACAAGTGAGTCTTTCAAGTAAGTGTTTTAAGGATTTTCTCTAAAGGTAAAGAATCCAGGTACGTGGAGGATATCTAGGAAGCCAACAGCAATGTAGAACCCCAATTCCAATGAAATTGGGATGTTATGTAAAATGTAAATAAAAACATAATACAATGATTTGCAAATCCTGTTCAACCTACAGGGGTTGGACAATGAAACTGAAACACCTGTCATTTTAGTGTGGGAGGTTTCATGGCTAAATTGGACCAGTCTGGTAGCCAGTCTTCATTGATTGCACATTGCACCAGTAAGAGCAGAGTGTGAAGGTTCAATTAGCAGGGTAAGAGCACAGTTTTGCTCAAAATATTGAAATGCACACAACATTATAGGTGACATACCAGAGTTCAAAAAAGGACAAATTGTTGGTGCACGTCTTGCTGGCGCATCTGTGACCAAGACAGCAAGTCTTTGTGATGTATCAAGAGCCACGGTATCCAGGGTAATGTCAGCATACCACCAAGAAGGACGAACCACATCCAACAGGATTAACTGTGGACGCAAGAGGAAGCTGTCTGAAAGGGATGTTCGGGTGCTAACTTGGATTGTATCCAAAAAACATAAAACCACAGCTGCCCAAATCACGGCAGAATTAAATGTGTACCTCAACTCTCCTGTTTCCACCAGAACTGTCCGTCGGGAGCTCCACAGGGTCAATATACACTGCCGGGCTGCTATAGCCAAACCTTTGGTCACTCATGCCAATGCCAAATGTCGGTTTCAATGGTGCAAGGAGCGCAAATCTTGGGCTGTGGACCATGTGAAACATGTATTGTTCTCTGATGAGTCCACCTTTACTGTTTTCCCCACATCCAGGAGAGTTACGGTGTGGAGAAGCCCCAAAGAAGTGTACCACCCAGACTGTTGCATGCCCAGAGTGAAGCATGGGGGTGGATCAGTGATGGTTTGGGCTGCCATATCATGGCATTCCCTTGGCCCAATACTTGTGCTAGATGGGCGCGTCACTGCCAAGGACTACCGAACCATTCTTGAGGACCATGTGCACCCAATGGTTCAAACATTGTATCCTGAAGGCGGTGCCGTGTATCAGGATGACAATGCACCAATACACACAGCAAGACTGGTGAAAGATTAGTTTGATGAACATGAAAGTGAAGTTGAACATCTCCCATGGCCTGCACAGTCACCAGATCTAAATATTATTGAGCCACTTTGGGGTGTTTTGGAGGAGCGAGTCAGGAAACGTTTTCCTCCACCAGTATCACGTAGTGACCTGGCCACTATCCTGCAAGAAGACTGACTTAAAATCCCTCTGACCACTGTGCAGGACTTGTATATGTCATTCCCAAGACGCATTTATGCTGTATTGGCTGCAAAAGGAGGCCCTACACCATACTAATAAATTATTGTGGTCTAAAACCAGGTGTTTCAGTTTCATTGTCCAACCCCTGTATATACAATTGAATACACTACAAAGATATTCAATGTTCAAATTGATGAATTGTTTTTTTTTTTGCTAATAGTTATTCATTTTGAATTTGATGCTTGCACCACCAAAAAGCTGGGACAACGGCAACAAAAGACTGGAAAATTAAGGAATGATCAAACAACACCTGTTTGGAACATTTCACTAGTTAACAGGTTAATTGGAATCAGTGTCTTCTGGGCCAAAGATGAAAAGGACTATCCGGATTGTTATCGGTCCAAAGATCAAAAGCCAGCATCTCTGTTAAGGTATAGGGGTGTGTTAGTGCCCATTGGGGTGGGTAACTTGCACATCTGTGAAGGCACGCTTAATGCTGAAAGGTACATACAGGTTTTAGAGCAACATCTGCTACCATCTAAGCAAAGTCTTTTTCAGGGACGTTCCTGCTTATTTCAAGCAAGACACTCTTTTACTTCGTAGTAAAAGAATGTGGGTATTAGAGTGTTCTGCCTGCAGTCCGGACCTGTCTTCCATTCAAAATATGTGACGCATTAAGCGCAAAATACGACAACAGAGACCCCGGACTGCTGGGCAACTGAAGTTGTACATCAAGCAAAAATGGGAAGGAATTTCACCTACAAAGTTTCAAACAATTAATGTCCTCAGTTCCCAATCATTTATTGAGTTTTAATAAGGAAAGGTGACACAGTGGTAAACATGCCCCGGGTAACAGTTTTTCGGGAATGTGTTTCAAGCGTCAAATTCAAAATGAGTGAATATTTACAAACCAACAGTAAGGTTTAGCACTTAATCATGAAATATCTCATCTTTGTAGAGTATTAAATTGCAAATAGGTTGAACAGGATTTACAAATCATTGTATTTTGTTTTTATTTACATTTTACACGCTGTCCCAACTTCTTTGGATTTGGGGTTCTAAAAGGCTCACAGAGGAAAACCCAAACAGAATTTAGGAAACTAGGATAACACAGGTCTCAAGACTTTCACAGAGAGCTGGTAAATGTTGACTTGATTTACACCAACCAAAACATTGAATTAACAGCTGGAGGGGAACAATAACCTTAAATACCTAGGAGATTAATGAGTGATAAGGCACTGGAGTTGGCCCTGCCCATAAAATTAAACTGTGAAAAAACAAGAAAAAGAGAGAAAGCAAACATAAACACAGAGCCATTTCAAGAATTAGGACCTTTGTTTGATTTCTATTTGTAAAAAAGTTGGAAAATTATGAATAATATCCTTCAACTTTGTGCTGGTCTGTTACTTAAAACCCCGAAACATGCACTGTGGTCATAATGTCACAACCGCATTTTTAATTAAATGAATTTATTTATACATGTCTTTTTTATTGTATCAAATTAGAATCTTCCACAAACTCCAAGAATAATCTTTAGATCTGTATGCCAATCATTTATTTTGTTTGTAAATTTTTACATGTGAACTTCTTTAGGCTATACAGGGTCACTGTATTGTTCGTCTTTGACACACTGTCAGGCCTGTATATTATTAATTTGAGTAGAATGAAACACGTTTGTCCTCCAGGAAATGAGAAGGCATTCCAGTGGAAGTCACTGGCTTGTTTCCATTTGCCTTTCTCAAGGGACTCTTTATATTTTCACTGAGACCAGGAGACACTTAACTATCAGGGGTCAGCGGTGTAACATTCAGCTGCCTTGTGTTGAGTTTTAATGAAACAAAGAACCGCCTTCTATTTTCCCCTTATATTTTCAAAACACACTGTACGTTAGATGGGAGGACATAAAGGAAGGGGACATAGAAAACAAACTGTGTTATGAACTCAGAGAAAGTCATAAGTTGCAGGAAAAAGAACAAAGAAGTTCTTTCTAGTTACCTCCATCACTTTACCCTGATCTCCTTTTGGAAAATGAGTTTTTAACAGAAAGATTTGAGTTCAGTTGTACTTTTGCAAACTTTACCAACCACGAGTGAACTCGTACTCTTAGAATAAAGTGCTCAATTGGGAAAGTGTGGAATTGTGAGTACTCTAAAATGGGAGGGAGTTTGGTCATTCAAGGCTTTCTAATGAGATTCATTTGAATTGTCAAGATTTAGCAGGAAGTTAATGAAGAGAGGCTAAACTTGGATAAATGTGGTCTCTTCTTTCATTTATCAGACGTCTTGCTGCAGTAAATCATTATATAAAATAAGTTTCTAAAAATATAGCATTAGTCTCTTTAAAGTTGCATATGGAGGAGTGGGACAACACCTGTGGGTGGTAGACTAGGGTGACTAGAATAGAAAAGGGACCAGAGAGGATGTCTGAAACGATCACATTTCTCAGCCATCCTGGGAAAACGATCTCGAGTGTCATGTGGACCTGCTGAGAGTTTGGTTGTCTTACCCACATGTGTTTTGAGGATCTGGAGAAGATTTACAACAATGTACCCTGAGGTATTTAGTTGGAGATGCTGTGGGAGTAGGGTACCAAGTGCTTTTAAGGGCTATCCAGTCCTTAAATTTATTCCCAGGGTGGGTTAGACTCTGCAGGGTGGCACCTGTCACAATCCTGTTTTTGTCTTAGCGATGTGTTCACAAGTGACGATAGGATAGGAGCAGAATTTAGGCCTTGCTTGGTGTAACTAAGCGTTGCTCTGATCTGTTGTGGTGAAGAAAAACCTGAGCAAAAAAGAAAGCCACGATCCACATTTCATGACTGGAGCAATGAGATCCCAAATTGAAAGGACAGAAATTGGTAGCTGCTGACTCAGCTCAGGCTTAGATAGGATAAGAACCTCTGTCATCCGGGGGAATTTCAGATCAAAATCACTTCTCCTAAATATCAACATATGTCATTACGGGTGGTTCGGGCATTCGATCGGGATGTCTACTGAGCAGCTCCCTGTTCTGAGATTTTCTTTTTTGAAAAACACTAAAATGCTCTAGAGGGCTGATTTTCCTCAGATTAGATTTTAACAGTTGTGTATACGTAGCTGTCAATTAGGACACAAACCCTTGTTAGAAAGCTGATGATGAAAATAGATTTTATCAGAGTGAGTCCAAACATTCATTCAAACAAACAAAAGAATGACCTCAACAGAGGAAAATGAAAGTATTTTACAAAATATGTGGAGCTACTCTTTAGATCTGTGGTGACCCATTATGTTTATCGATAATGGAGGAGTATTCATTTTACAACTGGTCCACGTCTGCATCAAGAGTTAGAGACTGCTCTGTACCTTCCTCCTAACTTCCTCTGGGTGAGCTGTTTCTCACTGTGAGGTCCTTTACGCTGTCTGTTCCAAGATGGAAAATCCTAATTAACCTTTATGTTCAGTAGAAACTTTTACCAATATGTTTTGGTAAATATTTTATATAAAAGCAGATCTAAACAAATGGGGTTTTAGCCTTGATTTAATGCACTCAGGGATGCAGCATTTCTACAGTTTTCTGGATGTTTGTTTGAGATTAGTGGAGCATGAGAACTGAATGCTGCTTCTCCATGTCTGATTCTCTGGATGCAGAGTAGACTTGAATCAGAAGACCTCCGGGGTCTGCAAGGTTGATACAACAGCAAGAAATCTTCAACATATTTTGCTGCTAAGCCATTCTGTGACTTATAAACTAGCAGAGGTATTTTAAAGTCTATTCTCTGAGATACAGGGAACCAGTGTAAGGACTGGGGGTGATGTGCTCCACTTTCTTAGTTCAGGTCTGAGTCCATCATTACACACAGATTTCAGACCTGATCTGGTGTTTCCAGGTGTAATAACTAAAGTTGTGGACTGACTCTTCATCACACCTCCTTTGGTCCAAAAATAATTGCTTCAGTTTTGTTTTTATTCAACTCAAGAAGATTATGGTACATCCAAACATTGATTTGTTCTATGCATTTAGCCGATGCTTGAATAAGTTCATAGTCACCTGGTGACACTGTAATGTAGAGCTGTGTGTCATCTGTCTAGTTATAGTAACTTATCCTGTTGTTTGTTATAATCTGGGCTTGGGGGAACATGTAGATAATGAGGGTCCCAGGATGGAACCTTGGGGAACCTCGCATGTGATTTTTGCCAATTCCGATGTGAAGTTACCTACTGAAACAAAAAGTCCCTGTCTCTGTCAAACCAGACAAGTGCTGTACCAGAAAGACCAACCCAGTTTTCCAGTCGCTCCAGCAATATACCATTATCAAAAGTGTCAAATGCTGCGCTGAGGTCCAATAATACCAGCACTGTTGTTCCTTCACAGTCTGTATTTACATGGATATCACTGAACACCTTGACAAGGGCAGTACTACTGTGGTGAACATGGAAACCTGACTGGAAGACGTCAAAGTGGCTGGTCATTGTTAAGACTGTCTTAACTGTTGAAACACGCCTTTTTCAATAACCTTCCTGATAAATGAGAGATTGGAGATGGGCCTGTAAATTTGCAATAGCAACTTGTCCTGATTATTCTTTGGTTTGATAAATGCTGTTTTTAGGGCATGGGGGAAGGCACCTGACAAAATGGATGAGTTTATTGTTTGAATCAAATTAGATGCTATGACAGGCAAAACTTTCTTAAAGAAAACTGTGAGTAAAATATAGAGGAAACAGGAGAAGGAGCTCAGTTGAGTTTTTGTTGATTTCAGAAAAGAAAGATTCCCTCGCAATTGAAAGCTGTATTTGTAAAGTGTCTCTTTATAGATGTCATAATGAACCTGGAATCTTGTCTTTCCCACCTCCATTCAATTATGCGACAGTCCCTTTTTCCACTTCTTATTGGTGGAGCATTTCTCCATGGAGATTTCTTCTAACCAGACACAATGTTCACCTTAATGGGACCAATGTAATCAATGATGTCTAAAATTTTAGAATGAAAGTTATCTACCAGCTCATTTACTGAGTTACAGGTGTCGGGACCCCAGCCATGGGTTACAAAATGAAAGGCCAGTAAGAACCTTTCTGGAACTTTCAAAATAAATCGCATTAACCTACTTCCAGCACAGCCAGGAACAGGAGTAACAGTGGACTGCCCATAACGTCACTGTTTGAATAAAAACCCCGCTTTGCAACAAAAAGACCTCTTCCACGCAGGTCCCCAGCAAAACTGGACGGAGGGACACAGCGCGCTAATATCTCTTTGCTGGCAAACAGACATAACTCTTCGAACTGGATCCAAGATTGTCATACGATCAGGTGGTCATATGCACTAAGTTAAGTAGGAATGAATTGCTGTTTGTGTATCTGGTTATTCATTCATGAACGGGGTAATTAAGGTGCAAGTGTGGCTTGACTTTTCTTTCTGAGGCCTACAGAAGCAAACTGTGTTCCAGGGAGTTCCCAGAAGAGACCCTGTCTACAACGCAGAGTGGAGCAGTTTTACCAGTCTGGAAGAGGGACAATGGGACCGCATCACCGTGGTTACAGCAGTAACGTGCCGTTCAGCCGGACTGGCAAAAGGAGCCACCCCACCCCACAGCTACGGAGGTTAGCTGCAAGTTAACCCTTTGTTTGCTCATGTAAATGATAAATCATCTTTAAACTCCAGGGTTAATTGTGGGGTACCACAGGGTTCAGTGCTCAGGCCAATTCTCTTCACTATATATATGCTTTCAATAGATAAAATTATCAGGCAACATAGGATACATTTTCATTGATGATACTCAGCTTTACTTATCCATAAATCCTGATGAGCCCAACCAGTTGTTGGGACCCACAGCCATGGAAACAACATTAAAACTCCAGTACAAACTTTTCTGGAACTTTCAAAATAAATTGCATTTAACTGACTTCGAGCAACTGAGGAAAGGGGGGTAGCAGCAGACTTCCCATGATGCCACTGGCTGTATAAAAGCACCTCTTTCCAATGGTCCGATCTCTTCCACGCCGGTCATCATCGGGAAAGGAGGAGACAGCACGCCAATGTCTCTTTGCTGGCAAACAGACATAAACTCTTCAACTGGATCCAAGGGTGTCATAAGATCATGCGATCATATGCACAAAATAAGTAGAAATAAATTACTGTCTGCATATCTGGTGATTTTCATTCATGAGCGGGGTAATCAAGGTACAAACATTGCTTGACTGTTCTCTCTGAGATCTGCAGAAGCGAACAGTTTCCAGAGAGTTCCCAGCACGACGCCGAGTGCAGCAGTTTCCCAAGGAAGGACAACGGAGACCGCATAATGGCAGTTAACATGCAGTGTGGTCAGCGGACAGAACGGGCCGCCAAGCCACTGCTTCGTTCACTGAGCTCTCTTCAAACTTCGTCGTCGCCCGGACAACTCCTCAGCATGGTTCATACGAGGTTAGGCTTTGGGAAGAGAGATAGAAGTAATAGAGAACGATTAAGGATCTAAACGTTTTTCATTTTATGAAGTTTGATTTTGTTTGTCTTGAACTCTGCTATCTTGGTGTTAGCAGAATATCTGCAGCACAACGTGCTCAGTTTGTGTTCTGTTTGTGTGTTTTTAAAGTTAAGACAAACTTTATTTAAAGGGGTGATTTTAACACAGAAGATTGATCATAACGTGCCGTCATGCTTATGCATTTTAACCCTTTTATTGACGGTATTTTTAAAGGTGTGTGTTTTATTCTGGTGCTAAGCTATCAGCCTCCTTTGTTAGCTTCAACTGCTAACAGGTAAGGACACGTGCTTGCTGCTAAATAATATTTACCCTGAAAGGTTAGTTTTCAATCCAGTAAATAATGTGTCCCTAACATCAGTTTACTAAATTTGATAACTAAGTAAATACCATTAAGCCCCATTTCTCCAGAAAGATTTGGCTCTTTTCCAAAATACGTCCTTAAATGCTTTACCATTCCCTTAATAATATTTCTTTAAATATTATTTTAATAAATAAAGGCAGCTAATGAGACCCCATTGAGAATTAGTCATCCAGAAGGTTGGTTTTATTCAACAGATCATTCTTAAAACATTATTTTATTAAAATATTTTATCTGATCTTGCATTGTGAATGGTTGTCTAAGTTAGTTCCAAGACTAACTTCACATCACTTCCAGATTCTTCAAGATAATCCTTGGTTCTCAAACATACAGGTCCTTCTCAAAATATTAGCATATTGTGATAAAGTTCATTATTTTCCGTAATGTCATGATGAAAATTTAACATTCATATATTTTAGATTCATTGCACACTAACTGAAATATTTCAGGTCTTGTATTGTCTTAATACAGATGATTTTGGCATACAGCTCATGAAAACCCAAAATTCCTATCTCACAAAATTAGCATATTTCATCCGACCAATAAAAGAAAAGTGTTTTTAATACAAAAAACGTCAACCTTCAAATAATCATGTACAGTTATGCACTCAATACTTGGTCGGGAATCCTTTTGCAGAAATGACTGCTTCAATGCGGCGTGGCATGGAGGCAATCAGCCTGTGGCACTGCTGAGGTCTTATGGAGGCCCAGGATGCTTCGATAGCAGCCTTTAGCTCATCCAGAGTGTTGGGTCTTGAGTCTCTCAACGTTCTCTTCACAATATCCCACAGATTCTCTATGGGGTTCAGGTCAGGAGAGTTGGCAGGCCAATTGAGCACAGTGATACCATGGTCAGTAAACCATTTACCAGTGGTTTTGGCACTGTGAGTAGGTGCCAGGTCGTGCTGAAAAATGAAATCTTCATCTCCATAAAGCTTTTCAGCAGATGGAAGCATGAAGTGCTCCAAAATCTCCTGATAGCTAGCTGCATTGACCCTGCCCTTGATAGAACACAGTGGACCAACACCAGCAGCTGACACGGCACCCCAGACCATCACTGACTGTGGGTACTTGACACTGGACTTCTGGCATTTTGGCATTTCCTTCCCCCCAGTCTTCCTCCAGACTCTGGCACCTTGATTTCCGAATGACATGCAGAATTTGCTTTCATCCGAAAAAAGTACTTTGGACCACTGAGCAACAGTCCAGTGCTGCTTCTCTGTAGCCCAGGTCTGGGGAATGCGGCACCTGTAGCCCATTTCCTGCACACGCCTGTGCACGGTGGCTCTGGATGTTTCCACTCCAGACTCAGTCCACTGCTTCCGCAGGTCCCCCAAGGTCTGGAATCGGCCCTTCTCCACAATCTTCCTCAGGGTCCGGTCACCTCTTCTCATTGTGCAGCGTTTTCTGCCACACTTTTTCCTTCCCACAGACTTCCCACTGAGGTGCCTTGATACAGCACTCCGGGAACAGCCTATTCGTTCAGAAATTTCTTTTTGTGTCTTACCCTCTTGCTTGAGGGTGTCAATAGTGGCCTTCTGGACAGCAGTCAGGTCGGCAGTCTTACCCATGATTGGGGTTTTGAGTGATGAACCAGGCTGGGAGTCTTAAAGGCCTCAGGAATATTTTGCAGGTGTTTAGAGTTAACTCGTTGATTCAGATGATTAGGTTCATAGCTTGTTTAGAGACCCTTTTAATGATATGCTAATTTTGTGAGATAGGAATTTTGGGTTTTCATGAGCTGTATGCTAAAATCATCCGTATTAAGACAATAAAAGACCTGAAATATTTCAGTTAGTGTGCAATGAATCTAAAATATATGAATGTTAAATTTTCATCATGACATTATGGAAAATAATGAACTTTATCACAATATGCTAATATTTTGAGAAGGACCTGTAAATATGGCATGGTAATGTTGCATCACTCTTTTTGATCATGGTTTTCAATCATCTTTAATCAACTTGTTTATATTGTACATAGCCCATTAGTCTTCATTATTCTTTAATTCTGCTTGGTAGTGTAGTTGGATTGTTTTAGCATAGTAAAGACTTTGTTGATTGAAATATGTTTGACTTTGAGTTGACTTATTTTTGTTAATAAATTCTTGTATTTTAAGAAATTGTGTGAATTCATTCCATGTGTGTGCAGAGTTTTGCTGTTCAATAATGTCAGAGCTCGTCTCACACCTTTCTATTTTGTCCTAATACCATCGCCTTAATGGGGCTGGTATTCACAGGATAACCTTGAACAGTCCGAAATATTATTTGATAAAATATTAATATTAAATATGAAATAATATTTACAGATTCATAATCCCAACACAGTTAGATAGACTACAAGCATGTCTTGAAGACATAAAAACTTGGATGACTTTAAATTTTCTGCTTCTAAATTGAGACAAGACAGAAGTTGTCGTCTTTGGACCGGAATCTTTGAAAAAGAAACTGCTTAGTCAATCACTTAACCTGGATGGCATTAAATTGACCTCCGGTAATAAAGTAAAAAACCTTGGTGTTATTTTTGACCAGGACATGTCATTTAAATCCCATATTAAACATGTTTCTAAGATTTCCTTCTTTCACCTCCAGAACATTGCCAAAATTAGAAATATCCTGTCGCATTAACCTACTAACCTAATGTCCACAAAATGCAGTTAAAGCCTTCATCTGACTCAAAATGCTGCAGCAAGAGTTAAGGGAGATCATATTTCTCCTATTTGAGCTTCCCTTCATTGGCTCCCTGTTAAATCCAGAATAGAATTTAAAATTCTCCTCCTCACATATACAGGTCCTTCTCAAAATATTAGCATATTGTGATAAAGTTCATTATTTTCCATAATGTCATGATGAAAATTTAACATTCATATATTTTAGATTCATTGCACACCAACTGAAATATTTCAGGTCTTTTATTGTCTTAATATGGATGATTTTGGCATACAGCTCATGAAAACCCAAAATTCCTATCTCACAAAATTAGCATATCATTAAAAGGGTCTCTAAACGAGCTATGAACCTAATCATCTGAATCAACGAGTTAACTCTAAACACCTGCAAAAGATTCCTGAGGCCTTTAAAACTCCCAGCCTGGTTCATCACTCAAAACCCCAATCATGGGTAAGACTGCCGACCTGACTGCTGTCCAGAAGGCCACTATTGACACCCTCAAGCAAGAGGGTAAGACACAGAAAGAAATTTCTGAACGAATAGGCTGTTCCCAGAGTGCTGTATCAAGGCACCTCAGTGGGAAGTCTGTGGGAAGGAAAAAGTGTGGCAGAAAACGCTGCACAACGAGAAGAGGTGACCGGACCCTGAGGAAGACTATGGAGAAGGGCTGATTCCAGACCTTGGGGGACCTGCGGAAGCAGTGGACTGAGTCTGGAGTAGAAACATCCAGAGCCACCGTGCACAGGCGTGTGCAGGAAATGGGCTACAGGTGCCGCATTCCCCAGGTCAAGCCACTTTTGAACCAGAAACAGCGGCAGAAGCGCCTGACCTGGGCTACAGAGAAGCAGCACTGGACTGTTGCTCAGTGGTCCAAAGTACTTTTTGCGGATGAAAGCAAATTTTGCATGTCATTCTGAAATCAAGGTGCCAGAGTCTGGAGGAAAACTGGGGAGAAGGAAATGCCAAAATGCCAGAAGTCCAGTGTCAAGTACCCACAGTCAGTGATGGTCTGGGGTGCCGTGTCAGCTGCTGGTGTTGGTCCACTGTGTTTTATCAAGGGCAGGGTCAATGCAGCTAGCTATCAGGAGATTTTGGAGCACTTCATGCTTCCATCTGCTGAAAAGCTTTATGGAGATGAAGATTTCATTTTTCAGCACGACCTGGCACCTGCTCACAGTGCCAAAACCACTGGTAAATGGTTTACTGACCATGGTATCACTGTGCTCAATTGGCCTGCCAACTCTGCTGACCTGAACCCCATAGAGAATCTGTGGGATATTGTGAAGAGAACGTTGAGAGACTCAAGACCTAACACTCTGGATGAGCTAAAGGCCGCTATCGAAGCATCCTGGGCCTCCATAAGACCTCAGCAGTGCCACAGGCTGATTGCCTCCATGCCACGCCGCATTGAAGCAGTCATTTCTGCCAAAAGATTCCCGACCAAGTATTGAGTGCATAACTGTACATGATTATTTGAAGGTTGACGTTTTTTGTATTAAAAACACTTTTCTTTTATTGGTCGGATGAAATATGCTAATTTTGTGAGATAGGAATTTTGGGTTTTCATGAGCTGTATGCCAAAATCATCCGTATTAAGACAATAAAAGACCTGAAATATTTCAGTTAGTGTGCAATGAATCTAAAATATATGAATGTTAAATTTTCATCATGACATTATGGAAAATAATGAACTTTATCACAATATGCTAATATTTTGAGAAGGACCTGTAAAGCCCTTAATGATCTAGCTCCATCATACATCAGAGATCTGATTGTTCCATATGTTCCTAACAGAGCACTTCGTTCTCAGACTGCAGGTTTACTGGTGGTTCCTAGTCTCTAGGAACCACCGGTAAAGGCTGTGTAAGGGCAATTTGACCAAGGAGAGTGATGGGGTGCTGCGCCAGATGACCTGGCCTCCACAGTCACCGGACCTGAACCCAATCGAGATGGTTTGGGGTGAGCTGGAACGCAGAGTGAAGTCAAAAGTGCCAACAAGTGCTAAGCATCTCTAGGAACTCCTTCAAGACTGTTGGAAAACCATTTCAGGTGACTACCTCTTGAAGCTCATCAACAGAATACCAAGAGTGTGTGGAGCAGTAATCAAAGCAAACGGTGGCTACTTTGAAGAACCTAGAATATAAGACATATTTTCAGTTGTTTCACACTTTTTTGTTCAGTATACAATTCCATTCATAGTTTTGATGCCTTCAGTGTGAAACTACAATATTCATAGTCATGAAAATAAAGAAAACTCTTTGAATGAGAAGGTGTGTCCAAACTTTTTGGTCTGTACTGTACAACAACCTGAAGGTAAAAGTCTAAACAGTTTATGTGCAGGGTGTGTGGTGTCATCAGGAAACTTCAGGAATTTCACAGATAGGGGAGAAGAGCAGTGGGGAGAGAACACACCGGGGGGGGGGGGCCGAAAGAGCCTAGTTACATCTTCCTCTGAGATCCTTGGTGCAGGCAGGGGGTCTGAAGGTAGGGGGGGTGGTTAGTGTATGGCAATGATTTGTGTCTGAATGGGAAGTGGAGGAGGTGTGTCAGTTGATTTGCCAGGTGAGGATTCTGCTCAAGGTGGTGGGAAGGAGTCTTGTAGGCAGTCAGATTTTATCATTCCATGAAGCAGACGTCTCTACATCTGAAAGGCTTTTCTTTAGCTTCTCACTGTAGCTTCTCTTTGCTGCTTTAATCTCCTTGGTCAGTTTGTTGCTGGCCAGCTTATACAGGGCCTGGTCCCCACTGCTGCAAACCTCTGGTTTAAAGATCAAGAAAGATCTTTTCAAGAAAGATGTATCAAGTATCATAGCTATTTGCGCTTCATTGACTGAATTAAATGGCTCAAGTAAATGAACTTTTTGTTGATATTCTCATTTATTGGGATGCACCTGTACTTGCACAGCTAGAAGCATGAAATGATATGTGAAGGAGGTCGCATCAGAAGCTGAATAAGGAGTTGAAGTACATCGTACAGTACAGCTCATCTCTGTGAGAAGCTTTAAATGATCAGTAAAAAACAAAGATAATACCTCCTGTAAAACCTGCAACATCACAAAATATAAAAAAAAAAATACAATGCATATATAATATATGGGAGCACTTCGGGCATCATGATGAGATTAAAAAGAAAGTTTTATTTTAGCCGTTCATATAAAAACTGCTTAATAACAAGTTACTGCAAGGGAGGATGAAGAAAGCACAGAACTTTACTGGCAAAAAATGTATATTACAGACAACATATTTCAAATGAAATATAAATTAAGCTGCTTACATAAAATACTTAATTCACACCAAACAAGTCACAAGACTTTCCAAAATTTTAATGTTGGGAACACCAGAGATTATTGCTTATATAAACAGACTGTAAAATATCTACACTGACTGTAGCTGTAAAGGTGTCAGTAGTCCTGAAAATATGAACGCTTTAGACGAGTAAAAGATGATGATCCCACAGTGCACTCACCTCCAATTCATGTAATACATGGCATGGAAATGAACATAAGTTCTGCGATAGTTTGAGAAGCTGTGACTTTAAGAAACATCTTCATTATTTAAAAATAATTTTAAATATTCATAACACTCTTCCACCAATGTCTTAAAATTAAACTAATTTTTATTGTATTTTATAATAAGTTAAATAAATCTGTCTCAGCAAATACACCTGTATTAGTTTGTTAGTTTTTTTTTTTTTTACTTACACTTGTTGGTTTTTTTAAGCTAAATATTTCCTCTCACATATCAGACGGGGTTCTCTTAGTGAAGTCAGAGCCTTTTGAATGTAACTCGTGTTTTGTAAACTGCTGCTCAGTAGTTTTAAGACACATGCATCAAGTAGATTGACCCACATGATCAGCTATTAAGGGCTTCATATTCTTGTTCAGACAGTTTTACAGCAAACTCTTCAACTTAATATCCAGATTTCGGTTTGACCCCACCCAAAATATTTAAATGTAGGAAGTCTTAAGTTTAAAACATATTTTGAACCAGAAAGTAAACCATCGCCAGACAAATGTTTCAGTTCAAAATTAACTTACTTGAACTCTAAAAGGCATACTTTGAATTGTTTGATGGGGGGTTCTGTGCAGAGGCTATACACAGTATCATACCTACAGTTAATAACTCCTTTTACTCATTCTGCCTGAGTAGGATGTGCAGACTGTTCTAGAGAGCTACAGTGATCTAGTGAGAATAGGATCCAGAGCGAAGATGACTTCTGTCATTTTAAAAACATGTCCAGTCTAACACAGATAATGCAAGCAGTATTGTTTAAACCTTTAAACTTCTGTCATATTTGCATTAGATTGCTATTTTTACAGAAGTCTGGTTATTTACCTCAGACTGTGGACAATGGCCTTCCAATTTCAAACACTGAGGGCAAAGCAGACAAAAAAAGCTACTTGTTAAGTGTATGTGTCTAGAGTAAGTATCCAACAGAAACGTAAGACAGTCCAAAAATAAATTAAACAGTCTTCACTTGAACCACCATAGCAATTTTGGAATGATCCAAACTTAATTCTCCCGATCGATGCCATAGCCATGAAAGAAGTCATCTACCACAAGTAGAATACCAATTACTCATCACTGTTCCACATAACCCCAACTAAAAACTAAAAACAATCGAAATGATCACTCTGAGGAAACTTTTGACTGACTGTCCTTTAACTGAGATTGGGGTTGATTTAAGAAACAAAAACACACACACACACAAAACCCCCAGAAAAGACAAGATGGTACATACTTCAACAGCTACTACATTTTTTTCTTTATAAAAATTGTCAGAATCAATCACACCTTTTATTAATAATGACTACATAGCCTTACAAGCCTTTTTTGATGCCTATTAAGCTTATTTAATCTATCCTTAGTCTTTTATTATCACTCCTCTTCTGTAACAATCTTAGAGCTGGAGTTAGAGGGACTCGCAGTTCCTCCACAGACTAAACGAGATTAGGATTTTTACTCCTGTTGGACCACGGCGAGATTTTAAAACTGATTTTATGTCAGTAGTTTTGACCTCTTTGGCTGCGTGTATTATGTCTGTGTCTTCGTTAAGTAATAAAAAAGCTACCTTCCATATTTTTGTAAAAAAAGAATAGAAAACAAATTCCCATGCCCATGCTTAAATTCTTTAAAACTTTCACTAGTGGGATAACATATGAACAAAAGATAAATGTGATTACTATGGTAATAATGCCATATGCAGTCAAATTAGGTTTCAGTCTCCTAAGAAAGTGTCTACTAAAAATTGTCAGCAACTGCAATAAGTTTAAATAAGGCTTAATAGAACATTGATAAAGAAAAAACATCTTCTTTAGCATGTACAGAACAGAGCAGAGGATCCTTCTTCTAGAGCAGAATCATAATGCTTGCTTGCATAGTCTGACAGAGAGTCTGTCACCGTCTGTTCGTTTCGTGGTTTGTTACTGCTTCACAAACTGTCAAACTTATGTTTTAAATAGTCTTTTATAACCTTTGCAATTGGAAGATCCTCCAAGAATTTCAAACTTTGAAGGCCAATACAGTGCCGAATTTTTATTCGACACAGGTCTTGGAGACTTCGAGGTTGCCCTGATAAAGGAAAAGAAACAATTAGACAAAAGAGCCCAAAAGTTGCATTAGTGCAATAACTGAACTGAACTTTGTACTGTTTCACCCTTTGATCCCCCATTCACACAGTTGACTGTTACTGCAGAAATGTCCCTTTACAAGATCAAGCATAGCACCACAAACAAAACAGCTGCTCAGTCAGTCTCATAATAATAAAAATAATCATACATTTGTCTTGCTGCACTTTCTGCATTGCAAAGCAAATTCTCTCAAAGGAGAACCAGTAATGTTAAATCAATGACTGGAACATTCACAAAAGCAAAGCTGTAAAAGGTCTTCGGGAATTAATTTTATATCTGGGGATTTCATACCCTATCTGGAAAAAAAACATTCAGTCACATAAGTTTCATGAGTAAGTGTTGGGAACAAAACTCAAGCAGACTCCGTGCGCGATGGCTGGGTCCTATAGGTCTATTTTTTATGTAGCGTTCTGGACGGTTTAAAAATTCAAAGTACTTCACATAGTGTGTGTGGTGACAGTCTTCCTATTAGAAATATGGAAAGAATATTCACGTCATTATAATGATTGGCATTGAGCTGTGATTCAGCTTAGTGCAGCAGCTAGAGTGCCGTGTGGGTTTGATGCAGACATGGTAGAACTTAACGGGTTCGAGTCGACAACCTTTTTTTTCCCCCCAGAGTCAAGTTTGAGTCTCTGATGTCATTCAAGAAGTTGTTGCTTTGCTGTAATTTATTACAAACATCCCTCGTGGTGTGTAAACACAGTCTCTCTACGCGTTTTTCCGCCACAGGAACCGGTTCTTTGACTGTCAAAGCACCGTTGCCATGGTTATTTGGACACGTCATGGGTGACTTCCGGCCGCTTATACTACTTTGCAAATGTATTCAAGGGCGGGACCGACCGGGACGGTTCAAGCGCCACGTGCACGGCAAATTGGGATGTATGAAGGTTACGTGTGCGGTAACGTGTCTGAATTTTTTTGTGCGCCGTAAGTTTTAGAATTTCTCCCTATCGCAAACTTTTAGTATGAAAGCTGCGCAGTCTTTTCTACATGAGGCCCCAGGTTTTAGCGGCATGTGCTCTCTGTCTGCTGTCGGGGGAGTGTGTTTTCACCTGCGTGCGAGCGCACGCAACTAAGCGTGTCAGCATCGGTGACACAGAGCTTGAGGGGTGTGTTTTTTTCCAGCTTTTGTCAAGTTTGGCCATAAAAAGTGGAGTAGCGACGACGCAGGCACAGAAATCATTCACGACGTGATAATAAAAAATGGCATTTACTGTGAAAATGTACTATTACTAGTAGGAGGGGTGCCCCCCTTGGATAAGGGTAGGGGAAATGCTGTACAGGTATTTTCCTTCTAGGTGCTTCTATTGAGGACCACTGCTTCTTTCACAGCTTCTTCTTCTCAGTTCTTCTTCATGAGCAACATAACCTGTACCACCACCTTGTGATGAAACTATATAATTTAATTTACTTGCTGGTTGTAACATCTGAAATACGTTTCTTTCCAATTCCCCTTGCTTTTGAAGTTAAACCTTATTAGCTCAGCAATGAATTAACTGAACATGTAACATGCCATCACACGATTCTCTTGAATCCCGCAGCCCTGGTAAATATGTGCATTGTAAGACTAATATACTGGGGCAACCAATGACATGTGGAAAACCTGCCAGCACATTCAGTTACAGTATGTAAAAAACCGAGTGCCAAGATGTTTCCCAGTGGATTAGAACCTCACAGATGTCAGAAATCCCAACAGAAAAATTCATTAAGCCTCCAACTGATACATTTAGGTTTAAAATAAGCTTTTAATTTTACCAACATGCTTTTTTGACTGGAAATAATATTAGCGACTTGAATCTCTCAGAGAATCTGTGGTGGCAGCTGAAGATTAGGGTGATGGTAACGGGGCCTTCCAACCAAAGAGAAATTATCAAAATACATGAGGAAACATGCAAAGATCTACTCGGCAACAAGGGTTTATTGGTTGTTATACCAATAAATATTTTTCCATTCATTATTGAGACGGGTATACATTTATTTGATATGACACTTTTTAATAAAACAAAAAATTTGCGGATGAATCAGATTTTTTTATTTAAATCTTCCAGGGGTATGAATAATTTTGGGTTTAACAGTATGTATATACAGCACCATTTTACGTGAAGTTTTATCTAACAGAAAAAGGAGCAACGCCGACATTTACGGTGGTTGAAAAGAACAGAGTGCCTATCACTCGATGATCCCTTTCACGTCAGAGGTTGAGGTGTAATCAGTAACCCTGTAGTTATGTGATCTTGCTGAAGTTCTAGAGCCCCTGAAAGGCCCTGTCTGAAACAGTGCACAGCTCTTTGTTATCTTTGATGTCAAAGTTCAAGCGGCAGTAGAGAAATGTAGCCATTGTTACGTCTCAATGATAATGCTGCAGGTGATGTTCTCTTCTGTTCCTGCGTCTGGAACAGAAAGTCACACTCCTCCCTCCACTTCCAATGAAAACCTCTGCTGGCTCTTTTTAATACTACAAACGGACAGTATGGAGAATTTTAGGTAGAGTTGTTACCTGCAGTAAACATTTTAGATCAACACAGTCTGGTTTTTCCAAATGGCTGCAGTAGACATACAGCTCAGACTGAAGCCAATTTTAGAACCAATCTCCAGCTTAACCAAACACTATTCAATCGACATTTACACAACCATGTGTTTCCTTCAGAGAGCGTCTCTGACCATGTATTCTTAATAAGGTTGTGCAATGATTCATTCCATTTTGATTTTTGCCCCCAAACAATCAAAAACAACGCACCACTCTGCAATATAATTCTGATCAACCAGAGAAAGATCGAAACACAGAGAGTTAGTAACTTTATGCATAAATTTAATAAATGTAAGCAATCTTTTAGTAGCAGCATTAAAACTAATTTGTTTGGTAGAAACAAGTAAATTCTAACAATCATTCAATTGTTAAAATTTAATTGCTGACCAGGCTTTTGATGTTTCCTCTAGTATTTTGACAATTTATCTTTGGTGAGGAGCTCCAAATCTTTGCAGTTGGAAGACCTTCTTAGCCATCACCCTAATCTTTACCTCCTTCCACAAATTATCCACAAAATTCAAGTCAGGAGTCTGGCAGGGCCACTCCAAAATGTGTTTATTTCCAGTCAGAAAAAAACATTTTGGACTCCAGTGTAAATAATTAAAAGTAGGCTGCACAATATTAGTTAAACTGGATTGCTAAATTATTGTTTCCAGCACTCTTTTCATCCCTGTGAGGTGTAGGTAGCTGCAGCAGTGAGACTCCATCCAACACTACCCTATTCACATGCAAGTGTTTAAGTGAAGTGGTAGTGTGAGACTTACTGGTGACCTCCTGCAGAAAATCCAGACAAGGCCGGCTAATTCCAGACATGCTTACAGACACAGCTACTGGGGTCTGGCCTTCGTAGTTCCTGGTATTGGTATTAGCCCCGTATGTGTAGAGCATCTGAGCACACAGCACATCATCCCTAAGAGCTGACAGATGTAGGGGAGTCTGTCCATCTTCAAGACGACCGAGGTTTGTGTCCGCTCCCCTCTGCAGGAACATACGGCAGTAAGAATGGTTCCCTTTGATGACAGCATAGCGCAGCAGGAAGCCGTTCTGAATGTCAATATTGGCGCTATGGTCCAGCAGGATCCGTACACAGCTGGAACGCTCGCGGATGATGGCCAGCTGCAGCGGTGTGGTCCCTTTGTCACTAAGTGGGTCCACCTCAGCCCTGAACTCCAGGAGGAGGCGTACGAATGAATCACGGCCATAGTGGGCTGCCACGTGGAGAGGTGTCCAGCCGTCATTGCTTTTAGCATTTATAATGTCACCACGATACTCAGATTCGAGCATCAGTCGGGCAATACGTGCCCTGCCATGCATAGCTGCATAGTGAAGTGCTGTGAAGCCACCAATAAAGTCCTTTACCGTGGGGTCCGCTGTACAAAACAGAATGAAAAGAAGAAATCAAATATAGCACTAACTCCTTTGCGCTACGAGCATATGATTGCCTGGAACAGCATCACCAATGTGCAACAAAAGGACATTGGCAACTCTAAAAGCCAAAAGAAAGCAGCTGCATCAAGCTTGTTTCAAAATGTACACCTCTGTTACTTTCTATTAAACAAGTAATATCGGAGGCTTCCTGTTGGCGGCCGACCCTCCACGACAAAGCACTTTCTGAGCCTTCTTTGAGCCCACCCTGCTCAGAAGTGACGAACCGCCACGCTTCCAATGTGTGTCCTCCTTAATAAGGCAGATTCTTACTGCACTGACATTTTTCATGCTTGGAAAATAAAGGGGTAAAAGCTTGCATTCCACAAACAAATGTACATATTTTCTAGTTAAAAATACTTTTAATTAAACAATAACAATAGCCATGTCAAGTAGCATAAATATTTTTCAGTTGAACATATTTTACCTTCACGACAATCAGACTCTGTAGCTTGATGCAGTTTGATGTATTTCAGTTTAATGTTGTAATTCTTTGACCAAGAAAAACAAAAGGAAAAAACGTACTGCCATTTCAATGTTGTCAAAAGAACTGGCAGAAATGATGTATGTTGATGTCTGCCACAGGATGGCAAACTACACGACGCAAACGGCACCGTTATTCTCCCTTTCTTAAAGCTTACTTTCTACCAGCTATAAAACTCCTGAATGCTGAGGAGTGGAGCAGTTGGAACACACATACATATACAGCCCATACCTGGACTACTTATTGCTCATTCGTCCCAGTGGATGTGAAGCGTCTGTCTTTTAAGTTCTCTGTTTCTCAATTATTCACGTGTGGAGACCTGTACTGACTGCTATGTCTCTGGGATATTGGTGTTACTGAATGGCAGTTGTCTAAATGCCCTTTATCTGACTATTTCCGCTATTTGTTTCTTTTCAACAAGCAGGCCTAACTGCAGACGCCAATTTCTTTTTTAGGATTATACCATTTATATCATTAACAGGACTTCAACAAAGTAAGTCTGGTCTAAAACGTAATAAAACAAAGAAACATTAACTTCTAGCAGAAATCTATTGTTTGGATTTTGCAACAGAAAAATTACAAAAACATGTCATTTGACGAGTAAACTGATCTTGTATGAAGTGTAAGTAGCAATAAGGTGTTAATAAATCAAACATAAACTTCAGTTAACAGTATCAAATGCAAAAACATACAATAAGGAGCTGACATGCACCGATCTCCTTTCCTGTGTTCCAATCTACCTTATGCCAGGGGACGCCATTATAGGCCTGATCAAGATAATGAAAACTAATAAAAATGTAAATGACAGGTTCTGACCTCCATGCTCCAGAAAAACTCGGACACATCGCTCTTTCCCTTTGGCAGCAGAGAAGTGAAGCAGAGTCCACCCGTTGGCGTCTCGGATCTTGGGCGAGTACCCCCGCTCCAGCATCCTCCTGACCGTGCACACGTCTCCCGCTGCAACTGCAGCCTGAATCTGCAGCTCCTCATGGAGCTCAGGGTTCCCTCTGCAGTGATGGTTCAGCATCCTGTCACATTTTAGAATGGGAGTCTTCAACTGTTCATGTTGGTAAAACCAATAAATTGTGGATCTCAAAGTTATTATCTGAAGTAAACCTTAGACTTTGTCTTGCTGAGGGAAAGCTAACCTTTCTAATGTGCCTTAGCTAGATGCACCTTAACCACATGCTTTTAGTAGCCATTGGCAAAGCTTTTAACATCAATTATCCATGGTTTAACAGTTTAGCTTTTAAAATAACTTTGACTGAAGATCATCTCGCAGACACTCATTCACTATATTGCCAAAGTATTGGGTCACACCACCAAATCAATCAATTCCAGTGTTCCAATCACTTCTATGGCTGCAGGTGTATGAAGTTTGGCGTGGAGAAACCTGACTGCCTGCACAGAGTCCTGACCTCAACCTTCTGGAACACCTTTGGGATGAATTAGAGCAGAGGTGTCAATTCTGGTTTTCTCATCTAACTATGAATACCCTCCTAAATCTTGTGGAAGATGTCTACAGAATAGTTAAAGTTGTTGTTGCTGGTAATAGTGGGTCCATCAACAAACTGGATCTTTTAGATTAAGAATAGGATGTCTTTAAAGTTCATGTACACATAAAAATAGACAAAATCTTTTTGCAATATAGTGTCTGCATAGTTTTATTATCATTACATTTTAAGGCTCATTATAGTTCAAACAAAAACATAATCAAGTTTAGCTAAAGCCATCCAGCATCATGTATGTGGGAGCACATGTATCATTTTCAACTGCATGAAGATTTTACAATCAAATTCCAGTCCAGTGCAAAGAGCAACATTGCATTATGGACAAACTGGTCTGTTCATAGCTGAGTTTGCTCTGCAGTAGATCATAAAACAAACTGTTAGTTTGTTTTGATAATGACTAGAAAAGGTCCTCTGTTAATGCTAATATGTAAAATAGGTTTAAAAAATGTAATGTCATATTTGTCAAGCTCTGATTAACAAAACATCATTATGATTAAATCAAAATGTACCTTTTAACCAGCTGAAGAGATGGGCTTCTCTTAGTCATATTGCTGCTGCACCTGCAGATGTTCTGCTGCAAAATCATCAAGACAGAGATAAATCACAAGACCAAATCTCATTTCACCCATTCCCCCTATCGCTCATTTCAATCCTGAATTCATGCTAGGGTTACAAGTGTCTAGATGTTTCTTGAATGTAGCACAGCATAATGGGTAGAACTGCTTGGCTTTTCGAAAAGATTTTCCACAGGAACTCTACAAGGTGTGTGATCCTAGAGCTGTGATAATTAATTTATGTTTTTACTCTGATTCGTTCTCAAAACTACCCCAAAAACAATGTAGATGACAAAAATGTTATCAGTAAACTTAGTGAGCAAGACATTATCTCTCCCTTGACTTCCTAGATGCAAAAAACAGAGAAACATCCACAGTAAAGGTCAGAACATCATGGACTTTGGAAATATGTGGATGTGATCCAACAACGCTGGCTTTTCCCCAACAAACAAAAAGCTTTTTCCAACCTTTACACTTCAGCTAATGGGATGTCTGTGTGATATGACCTGCAACTGTCAGAAAATATACTGAAACACCTTTTGCTGCATTTTGTCTACATTTATTAAAGAGGACATATCATGCAAAATCCACTTTTTTAGCCCTCAAATACATTTTATTGTGTACTTAGAGTCTGTAGGAGTGCAGAAAAGTTGATTTTAGTCACTCCAGGTGCTGCGTAGATATCTTTATATTCTGTTTGGGCCATAGTTTTCAGCCCGTTCCATTTTTCCTATCCTCTGTTACATTTTTTTGAACTGTTACATCACAGCATAGTAAATAAGGTCATGGACTTCCGGCTGACCAATTTCATGTATCCAGCATATTTATTTCTCTCAGCGATTTTGTAGTCCAAGCTCCAGTAGCCTACGCTGAAAGAGAGTTCAGTTCATTTGTTGGGTATATTTACCCACACAATTCATTATACCGTCCCCCAGAATCAGAACCTCTTCATAGTACCTGGTTAAAGTTTATTTTTCATGGAAATGTTCCCACATCAGTCAGGAAATTCCTTCCTGTCTGCGTGAAGTACTTCAAGGATGAGTGCGTTCAGCAACCTCCAACCAGTGTCAAGAAGGATTTGCTGAAAGACTTCATCTGATTAAGGGGTCAGTTCCTTCTGTCTATGGAAACGATGAACACAGTAAAGAGTTAAGCTGCAAATATGCTAAAATGACAACAAACTATTTTAGACATGAATTTATTGTGTGTTGATATGACCTCCTGGCCATTGTTCAGTTTTGTTGTTTTTGTCTTGTTTCTGCTGCGCCAAACAATTTACTACAAAAACTACAAAAATGGCGACTGGGTTAAAGTGGAACGCTCTTTAACCTTGAGGGGGGCGGGGTTGTGAAGTGCCTCAGTAGCATTTAAAGAGACGGCACCAAAACAAGTTGCTCTCAGACGCACCTCAGAACAGGTAAAAGAGGAGCCTGTGGAGCTTCAATAACAAGGAGTTCAGACCAAAGCATTGAAGTTCCACTTTATAAAGACCACAGCTGAATGATTTAAGACTGAAAAGGAAGGATTTAAAAGCATGACATGACCCCTTTAAATATGGGGACAGTTGCTACTGAGTTGTATATGAGAAGACACTCTTTATGTAGAAATGAATAGCAACAATATAAAGATATTCAGAAAAATATAAACTGAATAAATAGAATCAAAATGCATTTACTAAGTGCAATAAATAGTGATGTTCCAAACTGAGTAACCATGACGATTTTAGTAGTGATCAAAGTAATAGGGACATTATTTCTTTTTCCATAATGAAGCAGTGGGCTGCACTACCACCCATTAAAGTACCTGCTACACTGTTATTTGTAATTTTACTGTCACAACCAATTTATACAATTTATAGTATAATTTATTCCAAGCTATTTTACTTTTTTTTCTTCTTCCTAACGTTCTTTTAAAACCAGAATAACATACTGAATGTCTGTTGCAAGCAAAAAAGACGTATACATGGCATGTAGCGGTCTGTCAACATTTTAAATATGTATCTAAAGGAAATAGACTTCTTGAAGGAGTTTCCCATTTCATAGCGTTTTAACCTTTAAACGTTGTGATTTTGAATTGAAGAAACGGGATTGGATGGAAGTGAACAGGAAGCAATGTGACTAAAAACAGCACAGCACATAATGACATGATTAAAACTAAAAGAAACATCAGAATAATTCAAAATAATAAATTATTTAGGACAGTGTACTGGTCATTTAGAAGTGTTCACAATTTGTAAATGACCTAAATAAGCAAATGTTTGATTCTTTTCTAAAAACAAGTGAGGCAGAACAAAACAAACTAAATTGATTATTTGTTTATTTTCAAACCCGGTGAAAGGCTGTAAATCTATGTAGCTTAGCTCTATAGTTTGGATCCAACAACAAATGTTGCGCAGTTTACCTGGTTAATGTAACAGATTAACGAATAAACAATGAACACAACAGAGTGGCTGTTTTTAAACAGAATTAACACTAAACTGTACATATATGTGACATTAAAACCAACTGATTGGAGGCAACATGTAAAGGCAATTCAGTCTTAACTTTAAAGAAAGAACATTTTGCGAAATTCTCAAACAAAAGCCTGATTTAAGGATGTTATTTTTAGAAAGCTGTTAGCTTGTGCTAGTTAGCCAGTAGGCTAACTAACTCCCCAGCGTTACCTCGTTGGCGTTTCTATACCTGCTGGAAAACAGCCAGGGTCTAATAAACGGCAGTACAGTGGAAACATCGATATTAAGGTGACTACTGCAAATATCCAGCCAAAAACGGCATTTCTGCTTCGATAAAACAAAGACTTACTGTGCAGACGCTAAGCAGCCGTTTAGCTAATCAATCAGCTCCAGAGGAGACAGGAGTTGTCAAAGCTGCATATTTCTGCTCCCTTCAGCTCAGACCCCACAGAAAACAGCACAGCTCAGGGTTGAGGAAAACTTCCCTAACAGCACCTGGGAGTTCCGTCAAAGTTCATTTTGCTGTCAAAAATGCTTAAACTACAATCTCTGTGACAACAGTGTGACCTCACTAGGAAAAACAACCTAACATCCGTCTATTTTGTTTCTTCACAATAAAAGCATCTGTTGAGTTCAATAAAAAGTACACGATGGGAAGTAAAAGGTTACCCTTGTATCAGGAAAGGGTAAAATGCTCCCAAAGGTGATTCATAATTAACAAGACATGGGTATAGAGCAGAGAAATGTAAAGGAAAGTTAATGTTGCAGAAGGTTTACTGGGAGAGAACGAGGAGCACATTTTGAACGTCTATCTAAAAGTGAAAATCAAAGATGCCTCAACAGCTAAACACACACACACTTGCAGTCCACAGTCTACTTGCTTACAACAGACCATATTATTTGTCAACTTGAAAAACTCAGTCTGGAGTCAAGGTCCTCCACTTCCCATTCAAACACAAATTCTTGCCATTCACAAACCACCCCCTACCTTCAGACCCCCTGCCTGCACCAAGGATCTCAGAGGAAGATGTAAATAGGCTCTTTCAGCACCTGAAAACAAGGAGCACCTCAGGACCTGATAATGTCTCCCCATCATGCCTGAGAGCCTGAGCCGGCCAACTGGCACCCATCTTCACTGAGATCTTCAACAAGTCACTGGAGCTGTGTGAGGTTCCCTCTTGCTTCAAACGCTCCACAATCATCCCAGTACCCAAGAAACCCAACATCACAGGATTAAATGACATCAGGCCTGTCGCCCTGACCTCTGTGGTCATGAAATCCTTTGAGCGACTGGTGTTGAAGCACCTGAAGGACATCACAGTCCTCCTGCTGGACCCCTTGCAGTTTGCCTACCGAGCAAACGGGTCAGCAGATGATGCAGTCCACTTGGGACTACACTTCATCCTGCAACACCTTGAACACCCAGGGATGTACGCCAGGATCCTGTTTGTAAACTTCAGCTCAGCCTTCAACACCATTAACACAGGCATCATCCACCAGAAGCTCATCCAGCTCAAAGTCCCAGCCTCCACCTGTCAGTGGATCACCAGCTTCCTGAAGGACCGGCAGCAGCAGGTGAGGCTGGGAAACATCTTCTCCCACACAAGAACCATCAGCACCGGCGCCCTCCAGGGGTGTGTTCTCTCCCCTCTCCTCTTCTCCCTCTACACAATGACTGCACCTCAGCGGACCCGTCTGTGAAACTCCTGGCCCTTGCAGCTGACACCACTGTTATTGGTCTGATCGAGGACACTGATGAGTCTGCAGACAGACAGGAGGTGGATCGGCTGGTAATCTGGTGAGGTCAGACCCCCATCCTCAACAACACTGTCTGCTGTGGGCCACTTCCAACCACGTCTCAAAACCTGAGATGGTCCTCACAAATAGATAATGTTCAGAAGAAGGCTCAGCAGAGACTGTACTTCCTGAGGTAATTCAAGAAGTACAACTTCCACAGGAGCTGCTGGACATCTTCTACACTGCCATCATTCAGTCTGTCCTGTCTTCGTCCATTTCAGTGTGGTTTGGTTCATCCACAAAACAAGACATTACCAGACTGCAACGAACAATCAGGTCTGACCTTCCCTTTGTCCAGGACTTATACAGGTCTGGGGTCAGGAAAAGAGCAACTAAAATCTCTGCAGACCCCACACACCCTGCACACAAACTGTTTAGACTGTTACCTTCAGGTGGCGCTACAGACCGCCGTCTGCTAAATCCAGCCGCCACAGATACAGTCTCTTTCCCCAGGCTGTTTCTCTAATGAACACTTGACAGTCAGAGTTCCAGAAAAACACCACGCATACTTGGACTGATCTCACATCATATTCTATTGTAAAGTCACTTGTGTATATATGTACATTTAAAAAAGATATTTTGTATTATTGAGAGCAAAGTGTACCAGAGTCAAATTCCTTGTTTATCTGTACAAACAAGCAATAAAGCTGATTCGGATTCTTCTGATTCGGATTCTGAAGCCTACCTAACCAGAGGGTGAGTTAGGACCAAGGCCAGAGAATACCAATACAAGATTTAGAGGAAGGTGAGACTTAAACAAGACCAAACCAAAACAATGCGAAATCATGTCGGAGACCGTAGTTAATCATAATAATATAGTTGTTGGTGGAAATGTTTTAAGATTATCTGCCTCTTTAACAAGTTAACCTTTAACAGGGCTCCAAACTAACATCCTAACCTTTGTAGTTGGGTGCACTGACACAACATTTACGTGAACCTACGTAAGCAGACCTTCAACTATATTCCACTTGTCACATACGTCCAACTTATCCTGATTTAGCCTTAGCAGCTGGCAGAGTGAGGTGGAGGACTTCACTCACTGTTCTTTCTTTCTCTGAGAAACATCCATATATTTGCACTGGAAAATGTTTTTCCCTTGTTTTCTCATCCTTGGCACCCAGAGGCACAGGTAACAGTGCTGACGCTTTCAAAGTCAAAAACATTATTGACTGCATTTGAATGCAGCTAGAAGTTAGGTCTGTTGACATATTTGATCAAGTCATCAGGGGCATATCTTAATTTGCAGAGGAAAGAAGGTGGAATTGAACCCACAACCCTCAAGATGACTACTCTTCACCCTGATTCACAGCTGCACCATATTTGACACTATCTTTAATAAATACGTGTGAGTAACAGTGTGGAGTGAACACAGTTTAACAGCCCTGTAGTTTATGTGTAGCTTACCCTAACCCCTAACACCGAGGCTTCAAACTCGACAGGGTAGTTATGGTGAAGCAGTGGGCCGGAGCTTGCTTCATGTGACGTCACCGATGACGTGTGAACCACTTCATTGCTTCTACAGACCGAGTCAGCTGACTGCTTTGAGTTGACAGGCGGAGTTTCAAACATCTGGCGCGATTCAGTGTATTTAAGATGCTCTCAAGCCCTGGTTCACATCCCCGTTCTACACGTATTATACGTTACAAACAGCTCTCGTTTTTGGATATTCGGAGTTTTTGTGGACTATTGTGTCGTGAATCAACCATCTAGGAAGTGTTCCCAAGTGTGGGAATATTTCGATTTGGTGCCACCTAATTAGGTAATGTACATTCAAAGTGTTTATTAGAAAGCCTTTAGCCTATACTATGCAGTAGTGTTATAGTCATGGTATCATGTTATGTAAGAGGTGTGGTAACGGGTAGTTATCTTAGTTTTACAGGTGCAGTGTTTGCTTTGCCCGAAGCTGCTGACGTATAATAATGATAATAATACGTCATCAATGCTGAGGCATTATAGAGCCAAACACGAGAACACTCAGCCTCCTGCCACCAATCAAGGTCAGCATAACATAGATATACATGCAGAATTACAAAGAATAACAGTTAAATGTTTGTAAGTTAAATTGAAGTTACTTTTCTTTATTTTGTTTAGGATCCAGGAAGCAAGACCTTGATGAAGCTCTTGTGGGCTTCATAGTGAAGGACTCCCAGCCTTTCTCTATATCCAAACCTAAACCACCCAGCCAAACAGTTCCTTGTCACACCAGCCTCCTCTGTTCCCTGTGAAAGAGTATTTTCCAAACATGGAGAAATTGTCTAAAAAAAAAGGAAACGTTTGAGTCCTTCTACTGTGCAGAAATTACTTTTCTTGAATAAAAACACCACAAGCACCCTGTTTATTACACCAAGCACAATGTCCAAAAACACTCAGCACACCAAGCACACTCCCAAAGAAAATATGAATGACAAATAAAAAATGTTCACTTCATTTATTTTTTTTAGTTATTTATTTAAAATGGGACAGTGGAATTTCATAAAACAAATGACAATTCAAGTTAAAGAAGCCAGAATTAGCCTAATAGCTATTTTCCATCTGTAATCCCCTACAGTTCACATTGTTTTTAAATTATTATTTTTTCATGAGTTAATTACTCAGAATCTTTAATGAGTTACTAAAAACACATATGTACAAAACTTATACAGTACAGACCAAAAGTTTGGACACACCTTCTCATTCAAAGAGTTGTCTTTATTTTTATGACTGAATATTGTAGCTTCACACTCAAAACTATGAATTATCACATGTGGAATTATATACTGAACAAAAAAGTGTGAAACAACTGAAAATATGTCTTATATTCTAGGTTCTTCAAAGTAGCCACCTTTTGCTTTGATTACTGCTCCGAACACTCTTGGCATTCTGTTGATGAGCTTCAAGAGGTAGTCACCTGAAATGGTTTTCACTTCACAGGTGTGCCCTGTCAGGTTTAATAAGTGGGATTTCAAGCCTTATAAATGGGGTTGGGACCATCAGTTGTGTTGTGCAGGAGGTGGATACAGTACACAGCTGATAGTCCTACCGAATAGGCTGTTAGAGTTTGTATTATAGCAAGAAAAAAGCAGATAAGTAAAGAAAAACGAGTGGTCATCATTACTTTAAGAAATGAAGGTCAGTCAGTCCGAACAATTGGGAAAACTTTGAAAGTGTCCCCAAATGCAGTCGCAAAAAACATCAAGCCAAAGAAACTGGCTCACATGAGGACCGCCCCAGGAAAGGAAGACCAAGAGTTACCTCTGCTGCGGACGATAAGTTCATCCGAGTCACCAGCCTCAGAAATCGCAGGTTAACAGCAGCTCAGATTAGAGAACAGGTCAATGCCACACAGAGTTCTAGCAGCAGACACATCTCTAGAACAACTGTTAAGAGGAGACTGTATGAATTAGGCCTTCATGGTAAAATAGCTGCTAGGAAACCACTGCTGAGGACAGGCAACAAGACTGTTGGAAAACCATTTCAGGTGACTACCTCTTGAAGCTCATCAACAGAATGCCAAGAGTGTGCAGAGCAGTAATCAAAGCAAAAGGTGGCTGCTTTGAAGAACCTAGAATATAAGACATATTTTCAGTTGTTTCACACTTTTTTGTTCAGTATATAATTCCACATGTGTTAATTCATAGTGTTGATGCCTTCAGTGTGAAGCTACAATATTCATAGTCATGAAAATAAAGAAAACTCTTTGAATGAGAAGGTGTGTCCAAACATTTGGTCTGTACTGTATGTACAGGTCCTTCTCAAAATATTAGCATATTGTGATAAAGTTCATTATTTTCCATAATGTCATGATGAAAATTTAACATTCATATATTTTAGATTCATTGCACATTAACTGAAATATTTCAGGTCTTTTATTGTCTTAATACGGATGATTGTGGCATACAGCTCATGAAAACCCAAAATTCCTATCTCACAAAATTAGCATATTTCATCCGACCAACAAAAGAAAAGTGTTTTTAATACAAAAAACGTCAACCTTCAAATAATCATGTACAGTTATGCACTCAATACTTGGTCGGGAATCCTTTGGCAGAAATGACTGCTTCAATGCGGCGTGGCATGGAGGCAATCAGCCTGTGGCACTGCTGAGGTCTTATGGAGGCCCAGGATGCTTCAATAGCGGCCTTTAGCTCATCCAGAGAGTTGGGTCTTGAGTCTCTCAACGTTCTCTTCACAATATCCCACAGATTCTCTATGGGGTTCAGGTCAGGAGAGTTGGCAGGCCAATTGAGCACAGTGATACCATGGTCAGTAAACCATTTACCAGTGGTTTTGGCACTGTGAGCAGGTGCCAGGTCGTGCTGAAAAAATGAAATCTTCATCTCCATAAAGCTTTTCAGCAGATGGAAGCATGAAGTGGTCCAAAATCTCCTGATAGCTAGCTGCATTGACCCTGCCCTTGATAAAACACAGTGGACCAACACCAGCAGCTGACACGGCACCCCAGACCATCACTGACTGTGGGTACTTGACACTGGACTTCTGGCATTTTGGCATTTCCTTCTCCCCAGTCTTCCTCCAGACTCTGGCACCTTGATTTCCGAATGACATGCAGAATTTGCTTTCATCCGAAAAAAGTACTTTGGACCACTGAGCAACAGTCCAGTGCTGCTTCTCTGTAGCCCAGGTCAGGCGCTTCTGCCGCTGTTTCTGGTTCAAAAGTGGCTTGACCTGGGGAATGTGGCACCTGTAGCCCATTTCCTGCACACGCCTGTGCACGGTGGCTCTGGATGTTTCTACTCCAGACTCAGACCACTGCTTCCGCAGGTCCCCCAAGGTCTGGAATCGGCCCTTCTCCACAATCTTCCTCAGGGTCCGGTCACCTCTTCTCGTTGTGCAGCGTTTTCTGCCACACTTTTTCCTTCCCACAGACTTCCCACTGAGGTGCCTTGATACAGCACTCTGGGAACAGCCTATTCGTTCAGAAATTTCTTTCTGTGTCTTACCCTCTTGCTTGAGGGTGTCAATAGTGGCCTTCTGGACAGCAGTCAGGTCGGCAGTCTTACCCATGATTGGGGTTTTGAGTGATGAACCAGGCTGGGAGTTTTAAAGGCCTCAGGAATCTTTTGCAGGTGTTTAGAGTTAACTCGTTGATTCAGATGATTAGGTTCATAGCTCGTTTAGAGACCCTTTTAATGATATGCTAATTTTGTGAGATAGGAATTTTGGGTTTTCATGAGCTGTATGCCAAAATCATCCGTATTAAGACAATAAAAGCCCTGAAATATTTCAGTTAGTGTGCAATGAATCTAAAATATATGAATGTTAAATTTTCATCATTACATTATGGAAAATAATGAACTTCATCACAATATGCTAATATTTTGAGAAGGACCTGTACATACATAAGTACTATTATTTTACACAAGAGTTGCATCACATTCGCAGGGCTTCATTTGGTGCAACAATCACTACTGCCAGTAGATGTCACCCAAGGGAATTGAATGAAGCTTCGGGTAGTGAACCACTTTATGACACAATGGTTCAAAATGATTCTATGCTTCAAAAAGCCTCATTTTGACGTCACTACACCTCCCATCACTAGGAGGCGGTAGTAGCTTACTATAGAAATGAATCGCACACTTAAAGAATCCAAAAGAAGGAAAACTATCTGCGAGGAAAAGTCGAAAGAAAATGGATTTTGAATCAAATATAAAAGTGATCATTTTTAGCTGACGTCTGTCACATAGCGGAAGCATGGATCTCACGGAGAGAGCCGCGCTATCCTCCACCAGAGAAGTGTTTTGCTGTCTGACAGACTGCTATCAGTGTTTACTCAGAGGATCACGTCCTGACATAAGCGGCGCTGAGGTCGCGAAGCTGCTGTTTTCCGGCGTTTGTGGACGGGTATCCGGAGGGGACACAGAAGACAGCGCCGAAGCCGCCTGGCAGCTGACAGGCTTCAGTCTTTCTCTGCTGAGGAAGATCTGCTGCAGGCTGTCTGTTCAGAGCCTGGATGGAGACGGCAGGGGGAGTTGGGTGGACATCCTCGGGCTGCTGTTTGAACACATGGACCTCATGCCACAGCTTGTAAGTACTGGGTAAAAACACAGACTGTAACACGAGAAGATGGCATCAGTGGTTAATGAAGAACCCGTTTTGTCCCACAGGTGCACCACTTCCACGCTGAGGATCCAGTAATCTCACACCTAGCTGCAAAGACTGCATCCGTGTGTGTTTTCTACCTGCTCAGTAAATCCGTGAGTGCTCCAAGCATTAAACTAGAAAAGTACTGATAGTAGGGCCATTGCTGCATGTCAGCTTTTTCTATCCTCATGAGCCCTACTCCTCATCACCTCCTTGGTGGAGGTCATAAAACGTAAGGCAATAGCCCTGCTGCTTTTAGGCCAGAGAGTTTAGATAA
The DNA here is from genome assembly GCF_021462225.1 of Girardinichthys multiradiatus. Classification (NCBI taxonomy): domain Eukaryota; kingdom Metazoa; phylum Chordata; class Actinopteri; order Cyprinodontiformes; family Goodeidae; genus Girardinichthys; species Girardinichthys multiradiatus. The sequence goes on from NC_061797.1 coordinate 4,309,659, forward strand.
AATAAAGAACTAGTAAAGTTAAAAAATGTTCTGACCTTCAGAACAACTGCATGGTTTAGTGTTGTGACCTTATTCATGCCGAATAACTAACAACATCTATGTTCTGGTACACTATTGTGTCACGCTTCAGAATACACGTCTAGTTGCTGAGTATAGTGCAGTTTCTCTTTGGAAAGTGCTACAGCCATGCCAGTCTGTAGAAGATAATCTATTGCTTTAAAATAAAGGTCAAAAGCTGTAAAATTGTCCCGTTATCTGGAATCAAACCCACATTTAGATTTTGAAACTGTCACAAAAGTGACATCAAGTACATGCAAATGAATGTTTTGTACAAATAAAAATAAATGAGTTTGGCTTGCATTGGTGGGCACATTTCAGATTTTATTACATTTTAAAAATTAAATGTATAGTCCTGGTCAAATAAGTATTTGCATTTTGTGTAAGTAGAGCTTTAAAATGCAAAAAAAGAAAAAGGAGCCAAATGCAATAAAGGCAAACAATTGGAAAGAGCATTAAACTCAAAACGGCATTCATCAGCAGAGCAAAAGTTTAAGATCACAGCCTGAAAAAGTCAAAGTTTCTGCTTTGATCTGGTTTTCATGGCATTATCTGACAGGCATGTACCTACTCATGACCTCCTGATGGTGAAGGGAAAAAGGCTTTCTGTCTAGTTTCACTTGTGCTGAGTTTGAAGATCTGGTGGAGTGTGCATGAAGACACAAGCAGTGTCCAATATCCATAAGACAGCATGTGTGAGAAAAGGTTTCACAGAACAGAAACCTCTTCAAACACCACACGTCCTAACTTTGCCCCTTTGGACTTTGCAAGGAAGCACTAAACATGTCACTGAAAGGTGGAAGAAAGTTTACTTCTCTGAAGAAAATCATCTGGACGGTTCTGACGGCTTCAAACATTACTAGCATGACAAGAAGATCCCGCTGAAGATGTTTTTTTTATGTGATAGCAAGGGAGATTTACATAAACAGGTGTCAGTTCCATGGCACCGGTGCCCTTCATGAAACCCCCTTCACCAAATGCAGCAGCGTTCCCACCAGCCTACTTAAACACTTGCATCAGGCTTATCAGAATGAATTTTAAATTAATCAAACAGTGGCTATTGTTTTTAAATTTTATGTTTAACTTTATGCACCAGTGGCCAGTGAGAGAGGGGGAAGACATGCAGGAAAGGTCGCCTGGGGCTGGAGTCGAACCTGCAACGGCTGCATTTTGTTCATATTAAACTGTGTATCATAACTCTTCAGGGAACAGTGTGCCCTGTTTGGCAGAAGACGTGTCAGCAGACTTTCAGCAGCTCTCCTCCTGGCCCTGAACTAGATGCCTGCCTCTGGTCACTCACCGAGGTCCTCAAAAAGCTTCTCAAACATTCACATCAAGGTACTTCCTGTTTGTTTCTGTAGATGCTTCCAGCCAGTAGTGGCTGTTTCTGATGGGGAATGAAAGTTGCCTTACCAACTTCATCTATGCACATAGAGCTGATGGATGATGTCCCAAGTGGTGAATACAGTGATTTAGATTACATTAGTACCCTTAAATATTCCTATTTGTTAATCTTAGAGTCCTGAAGTAATCACCTTGTACTTCACATTACATCAGATTTTGAAATGGATTCATTCAGCTGTAAGTTGAGCAGGTATGATCCAGGTGAGCAGCTGATGGTGAAATTTAGCTGAATGGATCAAGCATGCTACAGTGGTAAACACTGCGTCTCTTTGTTTTTGTATCTAACGTTCTGTGTGTGCGTTTTCTTACTTCAGTGCTCCTTGGAGAACTCGTGACAACGTTTGATTGGAGCCTGACTGCTTTGTGTTCAAAGTTTCTGCCTGAACAGAGGACAGAGGTTACCTTCAGCAGTTGGTGGGGAACAACGTTCTGCCTCCTGTTGGACCTGCTGGAGGTGCTGAGCACATCGGGTTTAATTTGTGACAGTGGGGTCTGCCTGAGAAGCCAAAGAATACCTGGAATCCACTCTGCAGCCCTCCTGATGACTGTCAGCTGTTCCTCTGAGTACTTTGTCAAGAAGCGAACCCTGCTGTTCCTCAAGAGATTTCTGCTTCAGAAGCTTGGAGATGACTGGTCCCTAGAGGGGGTGTTGTCCACCGTAGGGGAACGCAGGGATTTCAGTGCTGATCGGAGTGTGCTGGCTCAGAGCATTTTAAAGGCAGTAGCTGATAACTGGTTGCTGAGTGTTCAGGTAGAACATGCGGTTTTCTTCGGAGGGGTCCTACACAGCCAAGCAACTGAAGGTCTGAAACCAGATGGGATGATGCTGAGGGCAGTCAGCCTGGTTCTTCTCAAGTCTATAGAGCTTCACTTCCAAACAGCTGCTCCAGGTCAGAGTCTAATACTATAGTGGTGCTTCTGTTTGCACTGTTGGATCACAGCAAATATTTCCTGGGTTCATATTCCTGCCAGGTAATTTCTGCCTGGAGTTTAGATGTTTTCCAGGTTCATGCATCCCCACATTAGGGGGGTAAGCCTGGTTCTTCTCGGGTCTAGGGTCTAGATTAAACACATCAAAATGAAGAACCCTGCCCATTTTCATTCTGTGAACATATTGACCAACCAAGTTTAGCATTAAAAATCAGATAAACGTTAGAGATATGCTTTGAATTGAGGATAACCATTTAATTCCAATTCTGTTGCGCCTGAAACTCCTAACTGCGTCACTTTTTTTTTTTCGTTTTTAATTAGAGTAAAAATGGAATGGGCATGTCAGACCTTCTTAAAAAAAACATAAATCAGTATTGGCCAGGAAAAGCCTGATCAGAACATCTCTAGATCTTGATATTGTTTTCATTGTCATGTAAGCGATATGACAGGAGCTAATATTTTCCTGGTATAAAAGTCGTTTGTATAATTTAGGAACTGTTATCCTGTTATTTCTGTGCTCCTCACAGGAGTAGACAGTACCACAGAGGTTAACTCATATCTACACCATCTGTGGACCTTCTTGAAGCGATGCAATGCCTCTCAGATTGAAGTCACTCACTCTTGCAGCTGGATCAGCCTGCTGTTTGGAGAACAGGATGATGATTTAATGGAGGCAACCAGTGGATTCCTCTCAATATTCCTCAGCTACAGGTAAAACAAATGATAGCTGGTCATGTCATTTAGTTGTGTTCAACTGCTTTCTGATGAATTGCTTTTAGTTGCTGCAGACCATGGGATGAATTTCCGCTGTAAACATGTGACCTCCAGCTCCATTATTGATAATGCATAATCCACAATCGAATGTTTGTGCATTTCTTGTAGTTTATTTGTTCCAGAACATATTCGGATTTGAGAGCTCACCTCTTGACCAAATAATTGGAAAAAGTACTATAATGTGAACAGAAAAGAAGAGCGTGATGGGTTTGTTAATGATGTTCATTTGATGTACCCAGAATTATTCATACCACTGGTAGATTTAGATTCAAAATTATTTTTATTCAACCAATAAGTTTGTTTCTAAAAGGAAATGAGATGGGCATCTCTCCAAACACAACAAACAATGTAAAACAAGTATCAATTGAACTCTGTTGCCGTTACAGTAATATAACCCTTCTTATAACTGCTGGCCAGCCTTCTGCAGGTTTCTGGTATTTTGCTGATTTATTTAAACCTAAGCTTGCCAGGCGTTTGAACAATTTTGGGTTTAACTGTAATCTAGAAACATTAAAGTTGCCCATCTCTAATAATAGAATTGCTGAAAGAAAGAAAAAAAAAAAAAACTACAGCAAGTGCACTAATGTTTGTAGGCTGGGATTGGGTGTTGTTGGTAGCGGAGGGAGGGAGGACTAACTATCGTAGGGAATCTTCTCTTCCAGACGGTGTTCAGGGCTGGATGACTATTCTGTCTTGGAGGCGGCCTGTGCATCTGGATGCAACCCTCACTGCCACTTTGTGCTCCTGCTGCAGAGTCTGTCGTTTGATCACAGCATCCTCCTTGACTTCCTCATCTCCTCGGAAACCTGCTTCCTGGAATACTTTGTTCGCTACCTGAAGTACCTCAGAGGAGACTGGCAGGGCTTTACTGTGGCGTCTGGACACAGAAAAGGGCCTCTTGCTGACTCCCATGGTTCTGAGTTTGGTGAAGGCCTCCAGCCTAAAGGTTCTGTTTCACCATTGGAAGGGTCCAGTTTAGATGTAGGGCTTCGGCTTGTAGAGTATGATAATTCTGATGAGTCCAGTGAGGAAAGCCCTGACGGACACAAAGAGTCCAAATCCCCAAGAGCACCGATGACTGACAGTAGCTCCAAGATGAAAACCAAACACACTTCATCAATGATACAAAGTGAACAAGGGTGTCCAACTGAAGCAGCTCCGTTGGAGCAGGAGACATGTGATACGTTGGAAAAAACAGTCTCTTGTTTGTCAGAGCTCAGAGAGGTAGTGACGAGGCTCCACACTAAGAAACTCTTCCCGTACAACCCTTCATCGCTCCTGAAGCTTCTAGCACAAGTAGAGACATATCAGAAGTCATCGCTTTCACTTTGACAAAAATCAGTTGTTTTAATAAAAAATCAACTATTTTCAAACACTTTATTAGTCTACCAGAGTAAGATATTTCTAACCTAATGTATTGCCGCCACCAAATACCTATGATTTTGGTTTGAGAGCCATAGAGGAAAAAAGAAATGACACCCTATCCTAGAGATTATGTCTATGAGAACATAATAAAATGATCTGATTCGAATGTTTTATGTAATTGTACACATTTAACATAAATGTTCAAAATTAGATGGCACGATGCAAGAATGATTTGTTTGGAAAGGTTGAGAGAGGAAACCCCTTTGTAAAATGAAGCTGGCAGCAATGCAGTGCACCATGTTAAGTGAAAACTAAGCATAAATGTCTCATACCAACTGTGTAGACACGGTGGGGGAGGACTGATGATCTGGGCTTGTTTTGCAGCGAAGGGCCTGCAACATCTAGCAGTCACTAAGTCGACAGAAAATGACTATGAATTTCTTGCGTCTAAAGGTGGTTCTACAAACTGATCACACATGGATTTTTCCATTGTGCCTTGAATTTTGACATGTAATGAAAGTATGTAATCTGTTGTATGAACACTTGGCTGTAATCTTACAACCTAGTGATGTATAGAGGGGGTATTTTTGCCATGACTGTACTATGATGAGACCACTGCACCTGTTTCAACGTTACCTCCCCGTAGAAGATGTGCAGTTTTCAGCACATTTTCCAGCATTCCAATCCTCTTCACTTTGGTTATTTTATGAAGAAATTTTTCAAATTGCTTTCAAATTGAACAAGAGAGTCAATTGTTTGACCGAAAATCTTTTTGTATTAATCTGTAAGAACAGATGGAGCACTGAATAATTAGGCTTATTGGTATTGCTAAGCAGGCCAAACAGGTGATTGGCTGTTTTAAGACCAACCATCGAGTTATGCAGATGTAGAAAAATCTTTTTACAACCTCCCGCATGTGCTGTAGTACGTTTTGAGTCATTCATTTGAACATTAGTCAGCCTGTTGCAGATCATCACATAGGCCTTTGGAGAAACCTAAGCATGAAACACTCATATGGGGGAAGAAACAATGTGTAAAGAGTACAGTGGAACAAAAGCATCCTGGAACAAGTTCTATACAGGTCCTTCTCAAAATATTAGCATATTGTGATAAAGTTAATTATTTTCCATAATGTAATGATGAAAATTTAACATTCATATATTTTAGATTCATTGCACATTAACTGAAATATTTCAGGTCTTTTATTGTCTTAATACAGATGATTTTGGCATACAGCTCATGAAAACCCAAAATTCCTATCTCACAAAATTAGCATATTTCATCCGACCAATAAAAGAAAAGTGTTTTTAATACAAAAAACGTCAACCTTCAAATAATCATGTACAGTTATGCACTCAATACTTGGTCAGGAATCCTTTGGCAGAAATGACTGCTTCAATGCGGCGTGGCATGGAGGCAATCAGCCTGTGGCACTGCTGAGGTCTTATGGAGGCCCAGGATGCTTCGATAGCGGCCTTTAGCTCATCCAGAGTGTTGGTTCTTGAGTCTCTCAACGTTCTCTTCACAATATCCCACAGATTCTCTATGGGGTTCAGGTCAGGAGAGTTGGCAGGTCAATTGAGCACAGTGATACCATGGTCAGTAAACCATTTACCAGTGGTTTTGGCACTGTGAGCAGGTGCCAGGTCGTGCTGAAAAATGAAATCTTCATCTCCATAAAGCTTTTCAGCAGATGGAAGCATGAAGTGCTCCAAAATCTCCTGATAGCTAGCTGCATTGACCCTGCCCTTGATAAAACACAGTGGACCAACACCAGCAGCTGACACGGCACCCCAGACCATCACTGACTATGGGTACTTGACACTGGACTTCTGGCATTTTGGCATTTCCTTCTCCCCAGTCTTCCTCCAGACTCTGGCACCTTGATTTCTGAATGACATGCAGAATTTGCTTTCATCCGAAAAAAGTACTTTGGACCACTGAGCAACAGTCCAGTGCTACTTCTCTGTAGCCCAGGTCTGGGGAATGCGGCACCTGTAGCCCATTTACTGCACATGCCTGAGCACGGTGGCTCTGGATGTTTCTACTCCAGACTCAGTCCACTGCTTCCGCAGGTCCCCCAAGGTCTGGAATCGGCCCTTCTCCACAATCTTCCTCAGGGTCCGGTCACCTCTTCTCGTTGTGCAGCGTTTTCTGCCACACTTTTTCCTTCCCACAGACTTCCCACTGAGGTGCCTTGATACAGCACTCTGGGAACAGCCTATTCGTTCAGAAATTTCTTTCTGTGTCTTACCCTCTTGCTTGAGGGTGTCAATAGTGGCCTTCTGGACAGCAGTCAGGTCGGCAGTCTTACCCATGATTGGGGTTTTGAGTGATGAACCAGGCTGGGAGTTTTAAAGGCCTCAGGAATCTTTTGCAGGTGTTTAGAGTTAACTCGTTGATTCAGATGATTAGGTTCATAGCTCGTTTAGAGACCCTTTTAATGATATGCTAATTTTGTGAGATAGGAATTTTGGGTTTTCATGAGCTGTATGCCAAAATCATCTGTATTAAGACAATAAAAGACCTGAAATATTTCAGTTAGTGTGCAATGAATCTAAAATATATGAATGTTAAATTTTCATCATTACATTATGGAAAATAATGAACTTTATCACAATATGCTAATATTTTGAGAAGGACCTGTACTTGAAAAATGCAGAACTAACCCACACATAAAACACATAACATAAAACCCCAGATAAAACAAAGCACCCATGTGGTGTCTGAAATCCTCTGATCTGGGAAGAGTCTGTTACAAAACCATAAGTTAATGCTGGGAAGTCATGAGGTCAGGAAGAATTTGTGATGAAATCTGCTAAGACACTCCACTCATAAATCCTCTACTTGGAAATTAGATATGGGCTTTAAACATTTAGTGATGTTTTACCCAGAAATGTGTCATAGTCATGTGAAAAAGATGGACCACCCCATTAAATTTTCAGTTCTTCCTAAATAAATCTTAATGCATCAAAATCTGTGTTTTAAAATATATTTCTGGACAAGAAAGAAGACTAACTTGTGTTGCTCAGTAAATAAAAGAGTAATAAAAGTGTCTCTGCTCTGCTCTCAATCTATATCATAGCAATCAGTCTGTTTGAATTCTGGGAAGAAAAGCTGTACCTCATATAAAATTATACATTTAAATGTAATTCTACTGTAATTCCACATCTCGAATTTGATGATTCGTCTGTGAGAGAACCTTCTCTTTTGTGCTTTATCTGAAACACGGTCAGAGAGCATTGTTAGATCTCTTCAGGGCAGAAACTTGTGTGTACAGATGCAGTTTGTTAGCTTACCTTGCTTCCTGGAGGGGAGAAAAAAAGCCCTTCCCAGGTCATTGTAGCTGTGTTGGGCGTTACCTGAAGAATGTTATACAAAGAAAGTATCTGCTGCTGGAGGGGGGTGGCACAGAGGATTGTACTGTCTGCTTCTCTTTCCTACAGCAAACATAAACAGCCAGCTGGAGTGGAAACAGCTGCCCTAACCTTCTGTGTTTGATGGCTGTTAGTGGAAAGGTGAGTCTCTGCTTTACTTTGACCTTAATATGTCGTTTTTAATCTGAATGTCCCTTCCAGTTTGTAGGTTTTTGTGCAGTACTGGATGTAGAAACCTGCTGCTGGAGGGTTCATTTTTTTGTCCCAAAAGTTAGTACATTTTTGTTTTAATGCTGTGAAAAGCTTGCTATTTGAGATAAATAAGATCCTATTTATTTAAAATGAACAATATCTTTTTATTGATATCTGGGTTTGTCCTGTGAGATCGGAGCTGAAATCTCACCTGACAGGAGTGCATTCTGAATCACTGGAGATATATTGTTGCAATGCTTTCCTGAAAGTGTGCAAAGATCACTACACCTGCTGTAATACTGTTGAATTATTGCCCTATTATTGGCTTCATTTAGAACAGGTGGAGTTTAAACAGGAAGCAGATACACAATCTGTATTTGATGTAGACCTAAATATATCATTTGGCAAAGCTAAAGCACAATATTACAACACAATATTGTTGTACCAGTGCATGATCTTATAATTGTGTACGAACCATAGTATAAACCAATTAATAAAACGTGTCTAACATTAGTGGAATGATTTAGGCTTTAGATTTTTCCCCCGTCAGTATCGGCTTCAATCATTTCTGTTAAAAATCAACCTGATGACACACTCCCTCACTGTGTGCTTAGCTTTGTTTGCCAGTTCAAAGGGAAATCAATAATATGGGTTGCCTGACTGCGGTTTCTATTAACATTGCAGTAATTTCCCCTGTTTTATTTGTTTTATCCCATATCTGATCTTGAATGAAGCCTCTTATTCTGGTGCTGCGGTGCCTTGCAAAAGTATTCATACATCTTAAACCTCTACAACTTCTTACAAAGTAAAATCTGAAGGTTGTGGTGTGTTTTATTTTTTTTTTCAGTCCCCTTTATTCTGATACCCCTAAATAAAGTCCAGTGCAATCAGTTACTTTCAAACCCTTAAACAATTAAGTCCAAATGCATTTATACTCCTGGCAGATTTGGGTTTAAAATCATTTTACAGGCATGTTTCTTCTTGCTTGAACTAATAGTAGTGTTTTGGAGTGCCCCAACCAGAGTCCTGACTTGAATCTGATAAAGAATCTGTGGAGGGTGCTAAAGATTAGGGTTAGTTTGTACATAAAACCAATAGAATAGGGTGTATTCATGTTTGAAGATGTAACTTCACAAAATGCAAAGAAGTTCAACGGGTGTGAATACCTTTGCAAAGCACTGTATATGTATTACAAGGTGGAGCATTTTATTTTACATTTCATTTGACATTTATAAGTTGCTGAGTCACATACTATCTATGAAATACAACAGTTTCTTTACACTGAAATATGTGAAAATAAATGTAAGGCTATGCTAAAGCAAAAGCCACATCCTTTAGATTGTGTTTCATATACAGGTCCTTCTCAAAATATTAGCATATTGTGATAAAGTTCATTATTTTCCATAATGTCATGATGAAAATTTAACATTCATATATTTTAGATTCATTGCACACTAACTGAAATATTTCAGGTCTTTTATTGTCTTAATACGGATGATTTTGGCATACAGCTCATGAAAACCCAAAATTCCTATCTCACAAAATTAGCATATTTCATCCGACCAATAAAATAAAAGTGTTTTTAATACAAAAAACGTCAACCTTCAAATAATCATGTACAGTTATGCACTCAATACTTGGTCTGGAATCCTTTTGCAGAAATGACTGCTTCAATGCGGCGTGGCATGGAGGCAATCAGCCTGTGGCACTGCTGAGGTCTTATGGAGGCCCAGGATGCTTCGATAGCGGCCTTTAGCTCATCCAGAGTGTTGGGTCTTGAGTCTCTCAACGTTCTCTTCACAATATCCCACAGATTCTCTATGGGGTTCAGGTCAGGAGAGTTGGCAGGCCAATTGAGCACAGTGATACCATGGTCAGTAAACCATTTACCAGTGGTTTTGACACTGTGAGCAGGTGCCAGGTCGTGCTGAAAAATGAAATCTTCATCTCCATAAAGCTTTTCAGCAGATGGAAGCATGAAGTGCTCCAAAATCTCCTGATAGCTAGCTGCATTGACCCTGCCCTTGATAAAACACAGTGGACCAACACCAGCAGCTGACACGGCACCCCAGACCATCACTGACTGTGGGTACTTGACACTGGACTTCTGGCATTTTGGCATTTCCTTCTCCCCAGTCTTCCTCCAGACTCTGGCACCTTGATTTCCGAATGACATGCAGAATTTGCTTTCCTCCGAAAAAAGTACTTTGGACCACTGAGCAACAGTCCAGTGCTGCTTCTCTGTAGCCCGGGTCAGGCGCTTCTGCCGCTGTTTCTGATTCAAAAGTGGCTTGACCTGGGGAATGCGGCACCTGTAGCCCATTTCCTGCACACGCCTGTGCACGGTGGCTCTGGATGTTTCTACTCCAGACTCAGTCCACTGCTTCCGCAGGTCCCCCAAGGTCTGGAATCGGCCCTTCTCCACAATCTTCCTCAGGGTCCGGTCACCTCTTCTCGTTGTGCAGCGTTTTCTGCCACACTTTTTCCTTCCCACAGACTTCCCACTGAGGTGCCTTGATACAGCACTCTGGGAACAGCCTATTCGTTCAGAAATTTCTTTCTGTGTCTTACCCTCTTGCTTGAGGGTGTCAATAGTGGCCTTCTGGACAGCAGTCAGGTCGGCAGTCTTACCCATGATTGGGGTTTTGAGTGATGAACCAGGCTGGGAGTTTTAAAGGCCTCAGGAATCTTTTGCAGGTGTTTAGAGTTAACTCGTTGATTCAGATGATTAGGTTCATAGCTCGTTTAGAGACCCTTTTAATGATATGCTAATTTTGTGAGATAGGAATTTTGGGTTTTCATGAGCTGTATGCCAAAATCATCCGTATTAAGACAATAAAAGACCTGAAATATTTCAGTTAGTGTGCAATGAATCTAAAATATATGAATGTTAAATTTTCATCATGACATTATGGAAAATAATTAACTTTATCACAATATGCTAATATTTTGAGAAGGACCTGTAAATAAATTCATAAAGTAATGTATATTGTGTAGGGGAGAGTCAATTGAACGTATCAGCAGAACTTGCTTTAACTGTGTTTACATTTATACATAACTTTCTTAAATGTAATTCTCTGCCCTTAGTTTATGTTTCATCTTCCAACATTTTCTTATTTGCTAAGTTAGATTTCCTGTACTAGTAGTTTTGTCTTTTTCTTTTGTTTGTCTCATTTTTACTCCAACCCTGTAGCCCAGCGACTCATGAGGATAAGTGGGTATAGACAATGGATGGATGTTTAATCTGAGTCATTCAAAATTGTCACAATGTCATTTTACACTTTTAAAGACAAATAGAACAAAGAGGTTTATGATTAATTATACTTAGGAGAAAAAGTAAGAAACCTAATGGACTGAATTTATATTTCACTTTTCCAGTCATACAGACCGCTCAAAGCGCTTTACACTAGAGCCACATTCACTAATGCTCACACATTCATAGACCAATATGCAGATCGGTAGGCAACTTGAGGTTAAGTGCCTTGCCCAGGGGCACATCAATAGACAGGAGGAAGCTGGAATCAAACCCACAACCTTGTGATTGCAAGACAACTACTCTTCCTACCGAGCCACAGTCTCCTCAAACTAGTGTTTGGTTAATTATTTCTTTGTTGTAGTTGCATGTTATATCCTTGAAAAGCCTGTTTATTTCCATTTAAATGGTGCCACATTGGTGAGGAAAATGTGTTTGTGAGTTGAGCAGCTGAGTTGAGTATATCTAAACTCTTTTTGAGTAGAAGAGTGACAGCTGCAGCAGAAACTTGGAATCCAGTCAAACAATACTGAATAGCAAAAGCAACAAGGGCACAGGGAGTTACTTCAAAAGCAGTTTAATGATTATCCATGCACACACTATAGAGGGTTTATCCAGAGTGGATCCAGTTTAGGAGCAACAAGGGAATACTGGCATTCCTGTTCTCCACCTTTTGTTAGGATTTCAGAAGTGAGTTAGACAACACTTCAGCTTCCACACCTTAGTAATAGGCACCTGGTCAGCATCAGCGTGCCCCTATCATCTGCACCTGTTTTCATGATACTTTCATCGTCAGCATTTGCAGTATTTATTTTTCTCCTCTTTCTCTGGGTGGATGAGTCTGGGCGTGAGGGACGATTGTTACAAAGGTGTGGTTTTGGAACCAAAGGAAGGATGGAGAGGTCAATATTTGTTTAGGAAATATGTACAGGGCATCTGTCACATCTGTAACTGTAGTCTTTGTTTGAGGTTCCCTCTGGTATTTTATCTTTATTGATGTTGGTCTGTCAGTGTTACACTTAGAACTTTGGCATACAGAGGAACAAATAAAGCAGAATAATTAATGAACTGACCATGTCTATATGTGTTTCCTCCAGGTTTCCTTCCATACTCCAAAAACATCATGTTAGGCTTGTAGGTGATTCTGCATTGACCTCAGGAGCAAGTGAGCTGGTACATACTGTGCTTGGACACAACTGGTTCCAAAAACTGATGACATTTTCTGATGAAATGTACCTTTTGTCAGCTGTCTCTTTCTTACACCCTGTTTGCTTTGCATACCCCTTCAGCCTGGTTACAGAAGAGAGATGTTTGACACTCTGTATAAGTGGTTCTGGTGGGACAAACTCTGGCTGCCTGCTGAGCTGTCGTGGGCTGACTTGGAAGATAAGGAAGGCCGGGTCTACGCCAAAGCCTCACATCTCTATGTCACAGTACCATATGCCTTTGGCTTTTTACTCGTCAGATACCTGTTTGAAAGGTATGATCCACACAGAGTTTACATTCAGATCAGAACCTCAGTGTTATGTGTGCTATACATTTCTTTATTTGAAATAAAGTTCAATGAAAACGTTTCAAGATTGATAGAAAGTCCTTTTTAAATAGATTCAGAGAAGTGTGTTATTCCTTCCAGAGCTGTATTGTAGTGGTATTTTATTTATCCAACATATTAAGCCTTTAGTTATAATACCAATCAACAGAAAGTTGTGTCATAAGAAGCTCATCTGATTACATTAAGTTCTTGTCTTTGCAGTAGCTCTTCATACAGTGGAAAGGAATGACTCCTTTTTAACAGGAGAAAATCTCCACCAGAGCCAGGCTCAGTATGAGTGGCCTTCTAACACCACTGGCTGAGGGTTCAGATGACAGAGCAGACCCAGCAAAATACAACACCAAGGCACTGAGCCAGTAGTACTTTCTACGAAGAAAGAACTGAGAGTAAAAGCTCTGTCTATCTCAATAGAGATACAGTTAAACACTGATACTCTGAGCCAGGCGTATTTTCTATCCAATCAAACATTTTTTTCATTGTTTGTGGAGCCAACATTGGAATGACATGCTCAAATTCTTCTCCACTGACACTACCACATCTAGTACTGAATGTGTGTTTAATGTAATGCAGGTGGATAGCAGCACCTCTCGCAATCTCCGCTGGAATCAGACATCGAGTCCATTTGAGGGTAGAACACAACCCCATCCTGGAGCTCTTCTACACTACTCACAGTAGAAATCCACTTCAGGTAAAAAAATAAATTAAAAACATACCTGCCAGTACTGGAAGTGTTATCCGTGAGCACTGGCCATGAATAGTGTTGTGTCCAAAACTGAAGAGCAGCACCTTGGTTGATGTTCTAAATTGGGGTGACGGTGGCAACAGTGATAGCGAACCCCCGCTCGTTGTGTCCTTGGGCAAGACACTTCACCCACCATGCCGGCTGACAGTGGTCAGAGGGCTCGGTGGCAGCTGTACCTCTGATTGGTTGTAAATAGACACTCGATCCCCCATGGCTTCGCAAAACATCAGTACGAAAAGTGAATGAAGGAAAAAACAAATGAGCATAATAAAATGCTTTAAAAAACAGGGATCATGCAGGGATAAAAACTTCAATGATTAATGGGTCATTTTTTAGATATATGGAATGCATTGATTTTCAACAAACAAAGAAACACAAAATGCAACTTGCTTTTATTTCTATAAAAAAGATTTTTCAGAGATGAAAGTTATTTTAAGAATTTAAGAATTTCATGACTGAAAAAGCAGCACAAATCCCCCTTCCAAACACATGCTATTAACATACGAATATATTTTGAAACATGTTACATTTAAACACATTTATTCAACTTTTCAGGCTGACATCAATGGGCTGTCTAAGAAAAGCAGTTTGCCAGTCAGACAAATTGAACGCTGGTTCCGAAGAAGACGGCAACAGGACCATCCCGGAGTCCTAAAGAAATTCAGAGAGGCCAGGTCACTATGTTTCTGTGACTGTATGTATGCATGTCTGGATGTTTGTTTGTGAGGTAAAATGAGATGTGAAAAAAGTACTACCTGAACAACTGTACAAAGCTAACATTGTGACACGCCCAGTGAGCAAAAGACCTGATTTCAGAGCTATAGTTAGAAGTAATTAAAAGCCTATTTGTAACTGAATTTTTTTAAACCTACAGTATATACACTTCTCAAAAAAATAAAGGGAACATTCAAATAACACATCCTAGATCTGAACGAATGAAATATTCTCATTGAATACTATGTTCTCTACAAAGTTGAATGTGCTGACAACAAAATCAGACAAAAATCATCAATGGAAATCAAATTTATTAACCAATGGAGGCCTGGATTTGGAGTCAACCACAAAATTAAAGTGGAAAAACACACTAGAGGCTGATCCAACTTTGATGTAATGTCCTTAAAACAAGTCAAAATGAGGCTCAGTATTGTGTGTGACCTCCACGTTCCTGTATGACCTCCCTACAACGCCTGGACATGCTCCTGATGAGACGGCAGATGGTCTCCTGAGGGATCTCCTCCCAGACCTGGACTGAAGCATCCACCAACTCCTGGACAGTCTGTGGTGCAACGTGACGTTGGTGGATGGAGCGAGACATGATGTCCCAGATGTGCTCCATCGGATTCAGGTCTGGGGAACGGGCGGGCCAGTCCATAGCTTCAATGTCTTCATCTTGCAGGAACTGCTGACACACTCCAGCCACATGAGGTCTAGCATTGTCCTGCATTAGGAGGAACCCAGGGACAACCGCACCAGCATATGGTCTCACAAGGGGTCTGAGAATCTCATCTCAGTACCTAATGGCAGTCAGGTTACCTCTGGCGAGCACATCCATTTGCGCAACAACATGTGAAATTGATTGTCAATCAGTGTTGCTTCCTAAGTGGACAGTTTGATTTCACAGAAGTTTGATTTACTTGGAGTTATATTGTGTTCCCTTTTTATTTTTTTGAGCAGTGTATTTCACCTAGCTTTAGACCAAACAAAACTGTCTGGTCTAAAAGTGGTCTAAAACTTAAACGTAATATAATTGTAAGTTCATATGTCATAAAAAGTATTTAAATACAAAAATGCCAGAAAGCATAAATTGAATCTCAGCTTAATTTTATTCAGATATGAAACTCATATGTTAGGATTAATAGGAATGTATGTACCTGACTGTTGTGAAGTGCCTTGAGACAACATGTGTTGTAAATTGGCGCTATATAAATAAACTGAATTGAATTGAATATTATTACAATAAATGGATTGCTTTCACACAGTGATTTATTTTAAGCATTTATTTCTGTTAATTTGGATAATTATGGCTCACAGCAGATGAAAATACGAAATTCTGTCTCTCCAGAGTGCCGCATCCAAGCATATTAATGCAAAGTAAATTACAGTTTAGTGAAAGGAAAAACTTTGGTAGAAAAAGGTGCATAAGCATCAGGGATAACTGAAGTATTGGGAGGATTATGAAGTAAACGCCCATTCAAGAGCTTAGAATGATTCAAGACGTTGACTGCATTTGTACTCAGAGCTTCAAGACCCATTAAATAAAGACATATCTGTCACATTCCTTGGATTAAGCTACTCCATTCAAACCAATTTAAATTTGTCCCCCTAAACCACTCCAGTGTTGCTTTAGCTGCATACTTTGAGTCATTGTCCCACTGAAAGGTGAACTTCTGTTCCAGTCTCAAATCACAGGCAGATTTACACCGGATTTGCTCATCAATATCCCTGTATTTAGCACCATCCATCTTTTCCTCGACTAGAACCAGTTTCCCAGTCCCTGCTGCTGAAAAGAATTCCCACAGCATCATGCTTTCACCACCATGTTTCACTGTGGGTGTTCTTGTCTTGATGGGATATGTTGGGTTTAAGTTAAATTTTGTCTCATCTGACCAGAGCATCGTCCTACGTACATTTGGGACTTGGCCACATGCCTTTTGGCAAACTTAAAACATGCCTTCTGCTGCCTGTCTGATTAATGCCATCCTTGACTGGTCTGTGAGTTGTGGTGGGCGTTCTTTCATGGCAGGTTTATTGTGTGGCCATGTGCTTTACATTTGAAGAGGATGGATTTGATGGTGCTCCAAGGGAGCATCAAAGATTTGGATTTCTAACCACACCCTGACTTGTACTTAAGCTCCTTCACGGTGTGGTGCCTCTTGCTTAGTGGTGTTGTACCCTCTAGAAATAGTCATTGTAATTAACATAAACAAATGCTTGAAACATTTCACCTGATGCTTAATGGATTTATTTAATATAGAAGTTTCACTTTCTGAATTGCATTACTGAAATAAATAAACTTTGAAATATATGAGATGCCCCAGTTTGAATGAGCAAACTTATGTAAAAACGTAGAGCAATCCAATAAATTTTCCTGTCCAAACGGATTGTACAAGCACCATCTACCCCATGAGCAAGAAAACAGAGTGACGGCGTTAAATTAACCAGGACACAAGGGACTTAACCTCATTGTTGTGATGTCATTGCTGATAGTGCGAGCGTGGATTTGTCTCTGTGTTTGTAATGATAATATTATTACCTTAAATACTTGTACTCCTCTAAAATGTACTAAATGAATCATGTGCATCTAATGTTTCCTCTCTGATGGCTGCAGTTGGAGGTTTGTTTTTTACCTGTCTGCATCTATAGGAGGAATCACAGCACTTTATGATGTAAGTGCAAAACACATTAAAACACAACTCAATTTCAGCAGCTGGTGACAGTCTGTTACCATATATCTACAGTGACTTGTGACTGTAGTTTTAATGTAATTATTCATTTATTACATTTCCCATTAACTGATCGTATATGACATTTGTGTTGATATTTTGCAGAAAGAGTGGCTGTACGACACTAGAGAAGTATGGACAGGTTATCCAAAGCAGGTTTGTTTAATTTTTTTTTTAACAGCTAACAACCAAAACGTTAACACAGCCAAAACGGGTTAATTCAGCAAATATGAAACACAGATCGATGTCAGCAGTAGTTCAGATAGTATCAAGGATTGTGGAACCATCTATGCTAAACAAAATACAAACGGTTGTTAGCACCGTCGCCTTGCAGCAAGAATGTTGCAGGTTCCCATCCTGACCTGTCTTTCTACATGGAGTTTACATGATCTTCCTGTGCATGCGCGGGCTCTCTTCAGGTACTCCAGCTTCCTCCGACAGCCCAAAAACATGACTGTTAGGATAATTGGTTTCAGTAAATTGTCTTAGGTATGAGTATTGCGTCTCTGTGTTTACGTGTGATGGTGAGCTGTTCAGAGAGTGTCCTGCCTCCCGTCCATTGTCTGCTGGAGACAGGCACCTGCCCCCCTATGACCCTTCAAGGATAAGGGGTTATAGACAATGGATGCAGTTGGAATAAAGAGCACAGCCTCAAGGCAAAAGCCTTTTCTCTGTGTAACCAAGTGTGTCTTCTTCCTACATTATGTCCATCTCTTCTCGCCCCTCTGTCCACAGTCCCTGCTGGAGTCTCAGTACTGGTATTACATCCTGGAGATGAGCTTCTATGGTTGTCTTCTCTGCAGTGTTGCCTTTGATGTCAAGAGAAAGGTGAGTTGTGCTCCTGAAGACCAAAACTTCTGCTCCTCAGTTGCCCAGTTCTACATAAATTACACAATACATTTTGTAATACTACATGTTAAATACTAAACACAAAGATTCAATAACTTAAAAGTTTGTTTATTAGAATAAAACATTAGACATAAAAATACAACTTATTATGTTCAATATTTAGTGCTGGTTTGAAATGAAAGCTTTTGTAGACAGCTCTTTTACACACAGATCTGCTTTCAACCCCCATAATTCTATTACTTGATAAGTGTTATGCAACAATTAACATAGACCAAATTTATGTCAAACTGATAATCGGCATTTAGTTTTGACCACTGGCCTTATATTTAATATTTGAACATAACAGAAGATTACTGCAAAATGCTCTGATTTAATTCTCATTTTTCTCCACACTCTGTTAATGACCTCTGTTTCCTTCATTCCTTTATCATTGTTAATTAAGGCAGAATATAAATTGAAATATTCGCACCATTTCATATTGTTACAACTACACACTTTAATGTACTTTTTAAATAAAAGATCAACACAGAGTAGTGTATATGTAAAACTCTAATAAGTGTGACTTGTGTAGCTTCTATTACTGCATTTGTAAAATGCCTTCAGATGATTTTTGTTGTAAATCAGTGCTATTTAAATAAACTAAACGGAGTTAATGTTAATAGAGGTTTTTCCTGTATTTAAATACAGGGGTTGGACAATGAAATTGAAACACCTGTCATTTTAGTGTGGGAGGTTTCATGGCTAAATTGGACCAGCCTGGTAGCCAGTCTTCATTGATTGCACATTGCACCAGTAAGAGCAGAGTGTGAAGGTTCAATTAGCAGGGTAAGAGCACAGTTTTGCTCAAAATATCGAAATGCACACAACATTATGGGTGACATACCAGAGTTCAAAAGAGGACAAATTGTTGGTGCACGTCTTGCTGGCGCATCTGTGACCAAGACAGCAAGTCTTTGTGATGTATCAAGAGCCACGGTATCCAGGGTAATGTCAGCATACCACCAAGAAGGACGAACCACATCCAACAGGATTAACTGTCGACGCAAGAGGAAGCTGTCTGAAAGGGATGTTCGGGTGCTAACCCGGATTGTATCCAAAAAACATAAAACCACGGCTGCCCAAATCACGGCAGAATTAAATGTGCACCTCAACTCTCCTGTCTCCACCAGAACTGTCCGTCGGGAGCTCCACAGGGTCAATATACACGGCCGGGCTGCTATAGCCAAAACTTTGGTCACTCATGCCAATGCCAAACGTCGGTTTCAATGGTGCAAGGAGCGCAAATCTTGGGCTGTGGACAATGTGAAACATGTATTGTTCTCTGATGAGTCCACCTTTACTGTTTTCCCCACATCCGGGAGAGTTACGATGTGGAGAAGCCCCAAAGAAGTGTACCACCCAGACTGTTGCATGCCCACAGTGAAGCATGGGGGTGGATCAGTGATGGTTTGGGCTGCCATATCATGGCATTCCTTTGGCCCAATACTTGGTCTAGATGGGTGCGTCACTGCCAAGGACTACCGAACCATTCTTGAGGACCATGTGCATCCAATGGTTCAAACATTGTATCCTGAAGGCGGTGCCGTGTATCAGGATGACAATGCACCAATACACACAGCAAGACTGGTGAAAGATTGGTTTGATGAACATGAAAGTGAAGTTGAACATCTCCCATGGCCTGCACAGTCACCAGATCTAAATATTATTGAGCCACTTTGGGGTGTTTTGGAGGAGTGAGTCAGGAAACGTTTTCCTCCACCAGTATCACGTAGTGACCTGGCCACTATTCTGCAAGAAGAATGGCTTAAAATCCCTCTGACCACTGTGCAGGACTTGTATATGTCATTCCCAAGACGAATTGATGCTGTATTGGCCGCAAAAGGAGGCCCTACACCATACTAATAAATTATTGTCTTCTAAAACCAGGTGTTTCGGTTTCATTGTCCAACCCCTGTACATCCATCTTCCATGTCCCTGCTAACAAAAAGCATCCCCACAGCAAGATGCACCCACCTCCATGTTTCACTGTGGGGAGGGTGTGTTCAGGGTGTTGTGCAGTGTTAGTTTTCTGCATGTAGATGCTCTACCAAACCCGTCTTTTACCTTTAACCTGGCCCTCTTTAAAATGTAAATAGAAAGAACTGATGTTTATCAATACTATCATAATTGTAAGCAGACATGTAAACATTTCTCTAAGTATTTTCTCTGTTAACTTTAGGATAATTTTATTGCTTTTCTAATTCAGGACTTTAAGGAGCAGATCATCCACCATTTGGCCACTCTGGTCCTTCTGTCCTTTTCCTGGTGTGCCAATTTCATCCGAATAGGAACCCTGGTCATGTTAGTCCATGATGCTTCTGACGTTTTCCTGGAGGTCAGTAAGAAATACAGATCATAATTAGTTTAGAACTAATTATTGTTAAGCCAAAGAGGTTTTAGTCATAACATCCTGTACTCATGAAACCTTAAATGTTTGTGCATTACCTATTGCCTCAGCATAAAGTTCAATGAAATGCGAAAAGGCTGGTACTTATTCTTTTTTAGTAGAAAGGATTTAAAGAAAAATCATGTATAGCTGCAATATCCACATCTGTGTATCGACAGGCAGATAGACAGACACACACATACACATACATAAACAGACAGATAGACGATCAATATGATATGGTATTTCATTGCATTCAGGCAAAACAAAGCAGAACTGACTTCCAGCTAGCACTGACTGCTATATGGGAACATGATGGTTCCCTTTTCCACTAGTACCAACTCAAAGTGGTTCGATACGGCTCTACTCACTTGTTAGGCTAATGTCTCACTACAGGTTTTAGTAAACAATGAATTGTTTTATTTGTGTTTTCAGTTCATCAAATGACAACTCAGAACTTCATCTGTAATATGTCTGTTTAAATCTGATGTGTTGTTTGTCAAATCTTTTTTTTTTAGTCTGCCAAATTATTTAACTATGCAAAATGGGAGAAAACCAGCAAAGGTCTTTTTGTTGTGTTTGCCATAGTGTTTATGGTAACACGACTGATCATCTTTCCGTTTTGGTAAGTTTTTTTCACGTATGTCTGTGTGCAGCTATAAAAAAGGATTTACACATGTATGCATGATTATGCATAGTAAGAGAAAATATGCATTTTGATTTGTGTAAATTAAAATACACCTATCATTTTTGTTTAGATATTTTCTTCTTTTTTCTATTTATTCTATGACTGTGAAGACTACAGGACTGTACACATTTTATGTTTTTCAAACTTTGAGGCGATATATTTGGTGGTGACAGTTTACATTATTCTCAGATTGTTGGGTAGAGTAATGTGGGACATATAACTTCATTGCAAAGATATTCATTTGTTTTTTGGCCTTTATTTTATTATTTTTTTGACAATAAGCAGATAGGAAATGATGGAGGACAGGTGTGTAGAAAATCTCACCGGTGACGGGGTTGGATCCCACGATGGACTAAGGCCTCCATATATGGGTCACATGCTTAAACCCCTACACCACCAGCGCCGTGGCCAAGATCCATCTGGTTAAACAACAAATATATTCCTGTATATTTACCTTGGCACAACATGATCAACTAACTTTCAGCTGTTTAAGAGTCCAGCTGAAATCAATGTCTCGTTAGTAATTAGTAAAAAAAATAGAACCAATGTGCTAGAAATCATTGTCCTCTTGTGTTAGCAATAGTTACCCCCACAGAAAAGCTGCAGTCATCATTACTTTGCATCAGAATGACCTCACATGCATATGCTGTTTAGAATATTACAGCTGAAAAAACAGTTTTCTGAATCATCAAGAACTTCAAGATGAACAGTTCACCTGCCACATCCAGGACAGTCTCATTCTGAAGAGTTTGGCACAGAAGTGGACACTGAAAAACTAGTCCATGCATTTGTTACTTCAAGGCTGGACTATTGTAATTCTTTACTATCAGGATGTCCACAAAATGCAGTTAAAAGCCTTCAGCTGATTCAAAATGCTGCAACAAGAGTTCTGATGAAAATTAAAAAGAGAGATCATATTTCTCCTATTTTTGCTTTCCTTCATTGGCTCCCTGTTAAATCCAAAATAGAATTTAAAATTCTCCTCCTCACATATAAAGCCCTTAATGATCTAGCTCCATCATACATCAGAGATCTGATTGTTCCATATGTTCCTAACAGAGCACTTCGTTCTCAGACTGCAGGTTTACTGGTGGTTCCTAGTCTCTAGAAGTAGAATAGGAGGCAGATCCTTTAGTTATCAGGCTCCTCTCCTGTGGAACCAACTCCCAGTTTTAGTCTGTGAGGCAGACACCCTGTCTACAGGTCCTTCTCAAAATATTAGCATATTGTGATAAAGTTCATTATTTTCCATAATGTCATGATGAAAATTTAACATTCATATATTTTAGATTCATTGCACACTAACTGAAATATTTCAGGTCTTTTATTGTCTTAATATGGATGATTTTGGCATACAGCTCATGAAAACCCAAAATTCCTATCTCACAAAATTAGCATATCATTAAAAGGGTCTCTAAACGAGCTATGAACCTAATCATCTGAATCAACGAGTTAACTCTAAACACCTGCAAAAGATTCCTGAGGCCTTTAAAACTCCCAGCCTGGTTCATCACTCAAAACCCCAATCATGGGTAAGACTGCCGACCTGACTGCTGTCCAGAAGGCCACTATTGACACCCTCAAGCAAGAGGGTAAGACACAGAAAGACATTTCTGAACGAATAGGCTGTTCCCAGAGTGCTGTATCAAGGCACCTCAGTGGGAAGTCTGTGGGAAGGAAAAAGTGTGGCAGAAAACGCTGCACAACGAGAAGAGGTGACCGGACCCTGAGGAAGATTGTGGAGAAGGGCCGATTCCAGACCTTGGGGGACCTGCGGAAGCAGTGGACTGAGTCTGGAGTAGAAACATCCAGAGCCACCGTGCACAGGCGTGTGCAGGAAATGGGCTACAGGTGCCGCATTCCCCAGGTCAAGCCACTTTTGAACCAGAAACAGCGGCAGAAGCGCCTGACCTGGGCTACAGAGAAGCAGCACTGGACTGTTGCTCAGTGGTCCAAAGTACTTTTTTCGGATGAAAGCAAATTCTGCATGTCATTCGGAAATCAAGGTGTCAGAGTCTGGAGGAAGACTGGGGAGAAGGAAATGCCAAAATGCCAGAAGTCCAGTGTCAAGTACCCACAGTCAGTGATGGTCTGGGGTGCCGTGTCAGCTGCTGGTTTTGGTCCACTGTGTTTTATCAAGGGCAGGGTCAATGCAGCTAGCTATCAGGAGATTTTGGAGCACTTCATGCTTCCATCTGCTGAAAAGCTTTATGGAGATGAAGATTAAATTTTTCAGCATGACCTGGCACCTGCTCACAGTGCCAAAACCACTGGTAAATGGTTTACTGACCATGGTATCACTGTGCTCAATTGGCCTGCCAACTCTCCTGACCTGAACCCCATTGAGAATCTGTGGGATATTGTGAAGAGAACGTTGAGAGACTCCAGACCCAACACTCTGGATGAGCTAAAGGCCGCTATCGAAGCATCCTGGGCCTCCATAAGACCTCAGCAGTGCCACAGGCTGATTGCCTCCATGCCACGCCGCATTGAAGCAGTCATTTCTGCAAAAGGATTCCCGACCAAGTATTGAGTGAATAACTGTACATGATTATTTGAAGGTTGACGTTTTTGGTATTAAAAACACTTTTCTTTTATTGGTCGGATGAAATATGCTAATTTTGTGAGATAGGAATTTTGGGTTTTCATGAGCTGTATGCCAAAATCATCCGTATTAAGACAATAAAAGACCTGAAATATTTCAGTTAGTGTGCAATGAATCTAAAATATATGAATGTTAAATTTTCATCATGACATTATGGAAAATAATTAACTTTATCACAATATGCTAATATTTTGAGAAGGACCTGTACTTTTAAGGCTAAGTTTAAATCTTTCCTTTTTGATAAAGCTTATAGTTAGAGTGGCTTAGGTTATGCTGAGCTATCTCAGTAGTTATGCTGCTATAGGCTTAGGTTGCTGGAGGACATAATGACCACTTTCACCCTCTTCGCTACATTCTCACACTACTCTCTAATTTTGCATTATTTGTTGTTATTTCAGCTTTTAACCTTGTTCTCTCTTTTCTCCTCCTAGAAGCTACACCTCGCCTGACTCTGTGTCTACCTGTGACACCTTTCTGGAGGGGGGCATCATCCGAGTTTCTGCTGGCAACAACTTAATGCTCACCCTCTACTAATGATCCACATAGCCCTGTCTTTTAGTGTTTAACCCTTTCTCTCTCCTAGACATGGTTACTGACTGAGCTTCTACTGTAATTAATTACATGTGCTCTCTTTCAGACTCTAACCTTGAAAATCTGTTCTTTCTTTCTAGATGAAACGACTAAAGGAGCTACATCCATTAACATTTACTTTTCCTTCCCATAGAAAGTACTCCTGGATCAGTGCTTCTGTTCTTTGTGTGTCTCTGCTCTGTTCTCTCAAACCCCCAGTCGGTCGTGGCAGATGGCCGCTCGCACTGAGCCTGGTTCTGGTTCTGCTGGAGGTTTCTTCCTGTTAAAAGGGAGTTTTTCCTCTCCGCTGTCGCTACATGCATGCTCAGTATGAGGGATTGCTGCAAAGTCAACGCCAGTGACTGTCCACTGTCTCTACATGCTCATCCAGGAGGAGTGAATGCTGCAAGTCACTGACTGGATGCAATCTGCTGGGTTTCCTTAGATAGAAAAACTTTTTATCCAATTTGAATAAAAACTGAATCTAACTGAACTGTTCAATTGTTAGGATTAATTGGAATGTATGTACCTGACTGTTGTGAAGTGCCTTGAGACAACATGTGTTGTGAATTGGCACTATATAAATAAACTTAATTGAATTGAAGTGTGTTGTCACAAATGAAGAGCTTGCTGAACACTAGCAGCCGGCGGGTACGTTTTCTATCTCAGCCTACAGTGACGTGAAGACTTTTGGATAAATAATCCACTTCAGTCCAAGAAAGCACCCACCGCAGACTGAAATTCTGTCTTAAGAAGGAGGATAACCTGCAGAAGTTGATACAGTTATTGTATTCCTTGAACCCTTCAGATTTTGTAGAACTACTGGAAAATCTCTGTCTGGAGAACTTAAGTTGAGAGCTATCATGGATCCTGTGTGGTGTCAACAGTAAAGCTTTTTGATTCTATCCATGCACAAGGGTTGTTTCGTATCTGAGGGTTTGAACCTACTTTCAGTTCTCCACAGAAAATTCTCCATAAACAAGGAGTGGGATCCAAGCGCCCTCCAAGTGCATTTTCTTCCAAAGACAACTAGGCTGATAAATATACAATTAATTACCAAGTTATAACTAAAAAGCTTTGTTTACCAGTCAATACCAGCAGGGTTTAGGTGTTAGGGTTATTTTGGCTCCTTTTCATTGATTCCGTTAGTTGAAGATTTCTAGTGAATGATGGAATACATGGTCAGGTTTCATCATCCAGTGAACTGGATCAGTATCAATCACTTACTCATCTAATGTTGCTTTTTTACTGTTCTCACAGGGAACAAACACCTTTACAAGTTTTCTTTATTATTCTTCAGGTTGATCCACTGTACCTGGGTCTACCCTGTGTACTACTACCCAGCCTTTTTTGGGTACTACTTCTTCAATGTGATGCTTGTGGTTCTTCTCTTCCTTCACATATTTTGGGCCCACCTCATCTTCCACATGTTCAGGAAGTTTTTGTTTGGCACAGTAAGTGATTGGTCACAGGTTTTGTGCAAATGTGTGCGTGTCTCAGGGTGTGTGTCTAGGTGTGGGTGTGAGGTAGCGGTGTTACATTAAAATCATTTTACAATCTTATAGTAGTTTTGTGAATTCTAATTGAACCCACTCATAAAATACCTGAACATTCCCAGCTCTAGTTCTACATTATGTTTTTTCAGGCTTGGTCTCTGACTGCTTCCCACATTTACTGAGCCACGCTATACCATAACTAGAAGTTTTTTGCTATCTTAATCTGTTTAAACAAATATGTTTGACGTGGCACTAAACCTAAACCAAAAACATATAAATAGGATTTTTGTTTTACTTCCCAGCAGATCAGGGGACCAAACAGTTGATCCCATTTAACTTCAGTCACTGGTCTCATAATCTGTTCATGATGATGTGTGATAAATAGTATGACTATCGTTGAAAAATGTGTTTAGTTTTTTTTCTTTAACTGTTTTTGTGACAAAGCTAATAAGAGACGAGAGAAGTGACATTGAGGATGAAGAAGGACAAGAGACTAGCCCAACGGAGGCTGAAGATGTTGAACAACACAAGCCTTTCAATGGATCGTCAAGTGATGCAGCGAATGAGAAGAATGGCTGCTTTGGTTTGTCTCCACCAAGGAACACCTGCTTGTCAAAGACTATGTCATGAGTTGGGCTGAATATAATCGGTAAACATGAAGATGTGAGAAACAGAATAATGCTGAAGGAATAAAAATCTATATTGATTGTGTATTTATGATTTTTTACAGATAGTGAACCAAAGGCTTTGCTTATCAGGCGTCATAATGAACAATGTGGGAAGCAGAGATTTTTGACTCATAATCTGTTTATTTTAATATTTTTTTAAAAGATTTTTATATTATTACCAGCTGACCTGCAGTGCAACTGGACCATTTAGATATGTTTGGTGATGTTGTGGATCAGGGCCAGTTTGCCAGTTCATATCCCATTTGCTAACCACATATCATTTTGTCTCTTCCTAATTCCATTTTGTACGCATGTTGCTCACAGTCCCTCTTAGTGGCGACGTTTGGAATTGGAACGGCGGTCTCATGGGTGCAGGCGGCGATGGCAGGCTCCCGCGGTCGCTGCACAGATCTAGTTGCACTGAGGTGCGAGGGCCTTCAACGCTCCTTGCAGCTTTAATTATTAATGACATTGTTCCACTTATTCATTATGTTTACTTTCTATATTCTGTTTTAGGTTTGTTCTGTGAGAAACTCAAGTTTAAGCCTTTCTCGGATGTATTTTGATGATGAAAACCATTTTTAATGGAGGGATGCTAAGATATTTTAGATTATTCTAATAAAAAAGCGTTTGTGTGGACATGAGCAAACCCTACTTTACAGATCATCATAGTATGTGTGTGAATATGATGAGAAAGTTTAAATGTTATTGCAAACAAAGCTTCATTTATTGATTAGAAAAAATATATATTTTAAGCAGAAACTGTTTAACAAAGAATCATTAATAGTTGGGATTTGTTTTTATTTTGTTTATAAATATCAAATTTACAGGTCCTTCTCAAAATATTAGCATATTGTGATAAAGTTCATTATTTTCCATAATGTAATGATGAAAATTTAACATTCATATATTTTAGATTTATTGCACACTAACTGAAATATTTCAGGTCTTTTATTGTCTTAATACGGATGATTGTGGCATACAGCTCATGAAAACCCAAAATTCCTATCTCACAAAATTAGCATATTTCATCCGACCAATAAAAGAAAAGTGTTTTTAATACAAAAAACGTCAACTTTCAAATAATCATGTACAGTTATGCACTCGTCTGTCTTCATCAGAGGTGTCGCTAGATGGTACGTGTCGTGTCAAAATCAGCTGACACAAAAATTGTGTGTCTAATAACAACAGAACCAAAAGACTAAACAAAAGTGTTTATTTTCAACCTATTTTAATGGGTTTCATTTGGCACGCATGTCTTTAAGAAGGTGGAACTAGAGAAAAGCTCATTTCAGGTGGGTTTTACATGTATTTGGTATTTTAAATAATATTTTGGAGCCCTTCATTTACATTTACAGTGTTTTCTAAGGTAAAATATATATTTTAGAACAAGTCCATGTGTTGTGAATGAATTATTTGAGATTTTATGGGTGAAACAGAAAACATTCTCCTACTGCAGAATATCACTCTTGGGTAATCCCAAGGTGTTTTCAGGCCAGAATGTCTCCCTGGAAAAGCGCCAAAGGGATGGATCCTTCTAAAATGTGTGAAACACCTTTATCGACTCTTTCATACAGCAGAACAGTGGTCCTACTTCTAGTTCCCATTGAATGAAGGAGCTTATCTCTATAGCAGACCCCAAAAACTCTACAGAGGTAAGCTAATTATTTATAGATTTATAGGTTGGTGGAAAAACCACAACATGGCCACAATCACTGATAAGCAGTAATTAAACACACACACACATATATATATATATATTTTATTTCATCAGTGATGGTTTGCTCATAGGGAGCAAAACTCATTCAAACCTTTGTTTAAGAGAAAATACATTAAGTCACTGAGAAGGACGTGCACTGTGGCTCAGTGAGAAGAGGAGTTGTCTTGCAATCCTATATTTAAAGGCTATATAAATTAGTCATTTTACATGATCAATCCACAGCTCCAATCAAATGAACATTTATTTGAAAATGTTGAAAATTTTTGTATGACAAGACTCCATCCTGCAAGATCCCAAACTGGTATTGGAATCCAGGACCTTCTTGCTGCTACACCACCATACAGCCCCAGTTCGGAATATGGTTCCATTATTTTTAATCATGCACTGATTCTGCATTTTGTTTTCTCTAATACAGTTGAAAGAAACACCTTTTTTATTATTTTGAGGCAAACAGTTCATGTAGATTGTCAGGTTTAGATCTCTCCTATTTGTAATTTTTTCTTTAAAAAATGATTCCTCCAAGAGAAGTCAATCAATCAGTTCTGTTTTTCCTAAAGTGCTCTCCGATGGCTCCACACACATTTTCGACAGGTTTACAGGTCCTTCTCAAAATATTAGCATATTGTGATAAAGTTCATTATTTTCCATAATGTCATGATGAAAATTTAACATTCATATATTTTAGATTCATTGCACACTAACTGAAATATTTCAGGTCTTTTATTGTCTTAATACGGATGATTTTGGCAATCAGCTCATGAAAACCCAAAAGTACTATCTCACAAAATTAGCATATTTCATTCGACCAATAAAAGAAAAGTGTTTTTAATACAAAAAACGTCAACCTTCAAATAATCATATACAGTTATGCACTCAATACTTGGTCGGGAATCCTTTGGCAGAAATGACTGCTTCAATGCGGCGTGGCATGGAGGCAATCAGCCTGTGGCAC
Organism: Girardinichthys multiradiatus; assembly: GCF_021462225.1. NCBI lineage: Eukaryota > Metazoa > Chordata > Actinopteri > Cyprinodontiformes > Goodeidae > Girardinichthys > Girardinichthys multiradiatus. The sequence goes on from NC_061797.1 coordinate 4,338,721, forward strand.
TGCTGAGGTCTTATGGAGGCCCAGGATGCTTCGATAGCGGCCTTTAGCTCATCCAGAGTGTTGGGTCTTGAGTCTCTCAACGTTCTCTTCACAATATCCCACAGATTCTCTATGGGGTTCAGGTCAGGAGAGTTGGCAGGCCAATTGAGCACAGTGATACCATGGTCAGTAAACCATTTACCAGTGGTTTTGGCACTGTGAGCAGGTGCCAGGTCGTGCTGAAAAATGAAATCTTCATCTCCATAAAGCTTTTCAGCAGATGGAAGCATGAAGTGCTCCAAAATCTCCTGATAGCTAGCTGCATTGACCCTGCCCTTGATAAAACACAGTGGACCAACACCAGCAGCTGACACGGCACCCCAGACCATCACTGACTGTGGGTACTTGACACTGGACTTCTGGCATTTTGGCATTTCCTTCTCCCCAGTCTTCCTCCAGACTCTGGCACCTTGATTTCCGAATGACATGCAGAATTTGCTTTCATCTGAAAAAGTACTTTGGACCACTGAGCAACAGTCCAGTGCTGCTTCTCTGTAGCCCAGGTCAGGCGCTTCTGCCGCTGTTTCTGGTTCAAAAGTGGCTTGACCTGGGGAATGCGGCACCTGTAGCCCATTTCCTGCACACGCCTGTGCACGGTGGCTCTGGATGTTTCTACTCCAGACTCAGTCCACTGCTTCCGCAGGTCCCCCAAGGTCTGGAATCGTCCCTTCTCCACAATCTTCCTCAGGGTCCGGTCACCTCTTCTCGTTGTGCAGCGTTTTCTGCCACACTTTTTCCTTCCCACAGACTTCCCACTGAGGTGCCTTGATACAGCACTCTGGGAACAGCCTATTTGTTCAGAAATGTCTTTCTGTGTCTTACCCTCTTGCTTGAGGGTGTCAATAGTGGCCTTCTGGACAGCAGTCAGGTCGGCAGTCTTACCCATGATTGGGGTTTTGAGTGATGAACCAGGCTGGGAGTTTTAAAGGCCTCAGGAATCTTTTGCAGGTGTTTAGAGTTAACTCGTTGATTCAGATGATTAGGTTCATAGCTCGTTTAGAGACCCTTTTAATGATATGCTAATTTTGTGAGATAGGAATTTTGGGTTTTCATGAGCTGTATGCCAAAATCATCCGTATTAAGACAATAAAAGACCTGAAATATTTCAGTTAGTGTGCAATGAATCTAAAATATATAAATGTTAAATTTTCATCATTACATTATGGAAAATAATTAACTTTATCACAATATGCTAATATTTTGAGAAGGACCTGTAAAGCCCGCACTGATATGTGAGTAGGCAGCACTGAGGCTGCTCTCTGCCCTGTAGGCGGGTCCAGTCTGGTTACTAAACCGTTTCCTCAGCGCAGGAGAATCTGTCCCGTTAGATCGTTTCGGTGTGTGGTTAATACGTCTTTCTGAAAAAATAAAATAAAATAAAACCTTACCGCCTATTCCACATATCAGTCCCGCAGTTTTGGTTTTAATCATGCGCAGCTGCCGTGTTCCCCATCTGCTCCTCTGTCTGCTTTGCGTCGGACTGACGGGTAAGTTCTGGTTCACTTGGATTTTAGCGAGAAAAAATAAAGTGATTGTCCCTCGGTTGTCCTGTTCGTCCCAAGGCGGATCAGTTCAGCACTATAACAAAAAGCGACTTTTACCATTTTACTGGATACATCGAGCTGCAGGCATTGGTTTTTTTTTCGTTTTTTTTTTTTTCATTTTTTTGCAAACCACCGGTTTTGGTTCGAGCCCAGTAATCACACACAACGTTCCCTCCGTGTAGAAGAACCGTTTTGCTTTTTACGCCTGAACAACTCAATCTTTGGACCTTTCAACCACCCACCGGTCTGTGTGTTTGATGTTTAAGCCTTCTGTAGATGCCGGCCGGAACTTGATTTGGATCAAGGCCAGCTTTTTTCCTCGTCGAACAGGGACGTCATTAGAAGACGGGGGGCGGGGGCCCAGTCCCCAAGACTAGCAAAGAATGTGCTGTGAACATGAGGAAACAAAAAACAACTTTTGCGTGCAAACTTTGCAACAAAGCCCAACATCGTAATGTTGAAAGAACACCAACATAGTTTTTTCTTAATTAATAACACAAAAACTTTTATTGTTAAATTTTATATTAATTAATTTTGTTTTATTCTCCTTTATTCAATTTACTTGGTCCTGAGTAGCCAAATTTCGTTACTCCCCATGTAAATTGGAAGGTATGATAATAAAGTTTCCTTGAATCCTTAAAAGCCCTGAATACTATATTTTTACCTGCTTATTAGTAACAGAAAATATTTTAATAAAAGTCAGATTTTTGTGTAAAGGAGATTTGTAAATCATTGCAGATCTAAAACATAAAGACTTTTGCATATTTGCCATCTTCAGTAAAACATTTTTGGTTGATTGCTTTTAATTTTCTTTGCCAATTTTAGTGTATTCTTAGGAACAATAAATGGATATGGGTGGGGCGTGGAATACGTCTTGTACCTGCCTGGGGCTCCTGGCAGGTTGTGATCGGCCTTGGGCGGTTGTCTGCTCAGGTACACATCTACTTTATTCGTTTATTTTTTTTATGTCTATTTATTCATTCGTGTTTTTTGTTGTTTCGGGCTGGGGCTGCTTCCCTTGGTGGTTGGAGCGTGTGTGGTGGGGGGGTGCCCCCCTTTTTTTTGGATGTGTAGGTGCTGGCATTTGGATTGGCTGAGCAGTGACGGTGGAGCTGAGCAGGTTGGTGGTTCTCCCTGGGATGATGTTGCAGTGGTGGTAATATGGTGTTTGTGTGGTTGCTAGGGCATGGTGGGGGTCACCAGCCTCGGGTGGACACCACCGGCCAGAGACTGCTTGGCAGGTGAGTTGATCCTGTCTTGGTATGGGGTCGGTTGGTCTGGTACAGGGCTTCGTGTGGTCTGCTCTGTGGACTTGCGGACAGTGGCTGGAGTGGACTTGATGGGGCGAAGGATGCGGCGGGGGTGCTTGGAGTGGGGTCTGTGTGCAGAGCTCACACTGTATGGATGTGTCTTCATCAGCTTTTCAGGGGTGGAACTCTTGTGGGAGTATGCCACTGTGGGGAGGGGATTCATGGCATTTGTGTTCAGTGTGCAATATGTTTCCTGGTTAGGGGTGGCCCTGTGGGGAAATTAATGTTAGGGTTCATAGAGGGTGGAGGTTCATGAGGTTGAGATTTATTGGGGGTTTGGACTGTTACGTCCTGCGGCAGCTCTGGTTGACAGGCACGTTAGGACCCCAATTTTTTTTTTCTCTCCTTTGTTTATGGCCCCCTCTCTGGATGGGGTAGGGGGTTGTTGGGGGCCGGAGTCAGAGACTGGAACAGGGTTGTTCGGGTTCGGGCAGTCTCAGCCCAAGTCTGGACTGGTAGTTTGGGAGGTCTGCCTGTCTCCACCATAGAATGAAGGGGGCCAGGGGGCTGGTTCCCCCTCTAGGGTACTGGTGCTCGGACCTAGGAGTGTAGAGTGTGTATGGAGAGTGCGAGTGATTGGCATTGTGCATTGTTGTGTGTTTACTTTGGGTGTGTGGTTGTGAGTGTTTTTATATGCGCGCATGATGGTGGGAATGAGTCAAAATATGGGGCCTATTTCTTACCCTTCACACTTCCTGCCGGTGGCTGGTGTCTGTACCTGCTGTTGTGTTGGTGGTTATCTGTGTCCAGGGCTAGGTGCTCTGGTGTGTGCCGGCCCCCTGGCATTGTCGGGCCTTTGCTGGGGGGTGGTGTGCCCTTGGGTCTCGGGTCTCTGGGTCCATGGCTGGATTTGCTATGGCATAGCCGGGTGGGGGGGTTGTGGGCTTGTCCCTGCAGCTCCCTGGGGCTTCTGCACTGTGGCTGCTGGGTGGTTCTCATGGGGTTCTTCTCTGCTCTTCTCTATGGAGTGGGTGCGGTAGTCCCTGATGTGGTCCTCCAGGGGTTCCTGTGCTCTGGGGCGTCTTTGGATGTCTGTGGCTCCGATCACCTCCATGTCGAACTCGGGTCCTAAGGGGCAGGTCTGTGGCTTCTCACACCCGCTATTGAGTATTCTTATGGAGAAACCTTATATACAGAAGCACACTCATACATACACCCACAGGTGTTTGGATTCTGATGTTTACAGATATACAGGTCCTTCTCAAAATATTAGCATATTGTGATAAAGTTCATTATTTTCCATAATGTCATGATGAAAATTTAACATTCATATATTTTAGATTCATTGCACACTAACTGAAATATTTCAGGTCTTTTATTGTCTTAATACGGATGATTTTGGCATACAGCTCATGAAAACCCAAAATTCCTATCTCACAAAATTAGCATATCATTAAAAGGGTCTCTAAACGAGCTATGAACCTAATCATCTGAATCAACGAGTTAACTCTAAACACCTGCAAATGATTCCTGAGGCCTTTAAAACTCCCAGCCTGGTTCATCACTCAAAACCCCAATCATGGGTAAGACTGCCGACCTGACTGCTGTCCAGAAGGCCACTATTGACACCCTCAAGCAAGAGGGTAAGACACAGAAAGACATTTCTGAACGAATAGGCTGTTCCCAGAGTGCTGTATCAAGGCACCTCAGTGGGAAGTCTGTGGGAAGGAAAAAGTGTGGCAGAAAACGCTGCACAACGAGAAGAGGTGACCGGACCCTGAGGACGATTGTGGAGAAGGGCCGATTCCAGACCTTGGGGGACCTGCGGAAGCAGTGGACTGAGTCTGGAGTAGAAACATCCAGAGCCACCGTGCACAGGCGTGTGCAGGAAATGGGCTACAGGTGCCGCATTCCCCAGGTCAAGCCACTTTTGAACCAGAAACAGCGGCAGAAGCGCCTGACCTGGGCTACAGAGAAGTAGCACTGGACTGTTGCTCAGTGGTCCAAAGTACTTTTTTCGGATGAAAGCAAATTCTGCATGTCATTCGGAAATCAAGGGGCCAGAGTCTGGAGGAAAACTGGGGAGAAGGAAATGCCAAAATGCCAGAAGTCCAGTGTCAAGTAGCCACGGTCAGTGATGGTCTGGGGTGCCGTGTCAGCTGCTGGTGTTGGTCCACTGTGTTTTATCAAGGGCAGGGTCAATGCAGCTAGCTATCAGGAGATTTTGGAGCACTTCATGCTTCCATCTGCTGAAAAGCTTTATGGAGATGAAGATTTCATTTTTCAGCACGACCTGGCACCTGTTCACAGAGCCAAAACCACTGGTAAATGGTTTACTGACCATGGTATCACTGTGCTCAATTGGCCTGCCAACTCTCCTGACCTGAACCCCATAGAGAATCTGTGGGATATTGTGAAGAGAACGTTGAGACTCAAGACCCAACACTCTGGATGAGCTAAAGGCCGCCCGCTATCGAAGCATCCTGGGCCTCCATAAGACCTCAGCAGTGCCACAGGCTGATTGCCTCCATGCCACGCCGCATTGAAGCAGTCATTTCTGCAAAAGGATTCCCGACCAAGTATTGAGTGCATAACTGTACATGATTATTTGAAGGTTGACGTTTTTTGTATTAAAAACACTTTTCTTTTATTGGTCGGATGAAATATGCTAATTTTGTGAGATAGGAATTTTGGGTTTTCATGAGCTGTATGCCAAAATCATCCGTATTAAGACAATAAAAGACCTGAAATATTTCAGTTAGTGTGCAATAAATCTAAAATATATTAATGTTAAATTTTCATCATTACATTATGGAAAATAATGAACTTTATCACAATATGCTAATATTTTGAGAAGGACCTGTACTCTATATTGAGCTGCGGTTGCCACTAAATACATCTTGCATTCAATAGTACCTTGTACTTTTGAGTAGTGTTGTAATATATGTGTTTTTATCCTCTAGGGTGTTATCTTGTATTCTCTTTCTCTGGAGTCATAATATACAAATAGAAGGGGAACAGATTATTTCAGGGGAACAGAATTTTGCACAAGTTCTTTAATCAATGCAGGGTTTGAGTGCAGCCATTGCCAGTATCTGGCTCTGCTAAAATACCCTAAATGGTGAACTAACAAAATATAAAATATGTATTTATTTTAACCAGTAAAATTAGAAAACCACAGCCTTTTTTTATTTGTGGAATTGTTTATTCATTCATTCATTAATGAATGAATGGAATTGTCATTTTTCTAATTTAATTTTAAAACAAAAAAACTAAAAAAATACCTCATTATTTATTTTTTCTTGTATTATTTTGAAACGGAAAAACCAAAGAACGAATCATACACGGATTTTTTAAAGCAAAAATAAAGCCATCGCTGTTTTATTCTTTAATTCATACAAATCAGAAAACCAAACTGACACCCTTTTCAGAATTTTATTTCACTTCTAAAACTGAAATGATGAATGAATGCAAAAGTACATGGACCAGTCGCAGGGCGTTTTATAAATGTTTGATTTTTGATGTTAGAATAAAATCAAGAATATAAAAAACATTGATGAATTGTATTTTTCAAATCACACGTGAAAATGAATAATGAAATTAGTCATTTTAAAATTTGATTCTCAATTAATAAACAATTGAAGTAATGATACATGAATTGATATGAATCAGTTTATGGTTGGTTCTTTGGTTTCCGGTTTCAAAGCAAAATGGCAGAAAGAAAATAACTATGTTGTTTTTTTGTATTTGTGTTTTTAAAACTAAATGTAAAAATGTAATATCGAACTAATTAAAAATCCACATTGTTTGATCTCAATCCAAAGCAAAATATACAGCAGTTTTTTTATTTATTTATAGCGATACTGGTGTTCTGACGATCTGTGCGACCTTGCCAAATTTTCCTACCGTAATGCGTCTAGATCGCTAAATCTATCAGTCCCATTGAAAACTGTTATCATCATGTTTACACACCAAAAACCATAACGGTTAGTGCTGATGGTAAATATAATCATCAGAAAACATTCTTAATGTGACGGGATTGAAGTGGCAGTTTAGCAGTTATGCGTAGCATTGGAACAATTTATCTGAAGGACAAAAACTTCTAAAACCACTAGAATATCCTACCTGTTTAATATATAAAGCTATATAGCACACGTTTATGCACTAAAAACCTTCATCACACTGCCCTACCTTTATAAAATACAGAGGTAGCACATGCTTATTCAAGAAATTCCTTCATCAGCTTTTATAGAATTCATTCATTCTTTCATTCATTCATCTTCTATACCGCTTATTCCATAGTGGGTCACGGGGGGCTGGTGCCTATCTCAAGCAGTCTACGGGCGAGAGGCGGGCTACAGCCTGGACAGGTCGCCAATCCATCGCAGGGCAACACAGGGACATACATGACAAACAACCATGCACACACCCATTTACACCTAAGGGCAATTTAGAGAAACCAATTAACCAGTCTTGTTTTTGGATTGGCTTTTATTGCAAATAAATTTAATTGGCATCTAAAAATACAGGTGACCCCTGCAAACACTTTGAGCATAAATAAGTTGTGTGACAGTCTTTATTAAATCTAGCACAGTCAAAACGTACCCATCGACCCCACAGGTCACACTGCACCTGAAATGATAAAGTGACAGATACAGAATAATCAATACTCAAAAATATTGAAATGTAGTATAATTATAAGTGCAAAATAGCCTGAAAAAAAGACCATGTTTGTCGTGATTCACATGGTTGATGCTAAAGAAGGGAAGTCATTTGTGGTTTATAGTAAAATAACGATAGACGTCAAACTAAAGTAATTCATAAATATGCTACAAGCTCATTGTCATGTAAACTTAAACCAAGAAGTAATACAAAACCTTGAGAAAAATAAAACATAAAGTACCGTAACCTTTGACGAAACGAAACTATCACAGGTAAGATGTCTCAATAAGAGGGCTTTCAGGTAAGTGATCTGTGACGTATCATGGGTGTGTGCATGCGTATTGCCACAAGGTACGATGGAAGGGTAGCACAGAATCTGAACACCGGAAATAACGGATATCACCAAAGAAGAAGAGCTTTGCCTGGAAAACTGTAGACAATAAGTCTGTAATTCCCCTAGATACTGGCTACACTCGAATCCTGCATTGATTCCAGAACTCTTGCGAAATTCTGTTCCCCTGAAATAATCTGTCTCTTCCTATTATTATATTGTGTCTCCAGGAGGCGCTCTTGGTTCACATGGACTGTGTGTTTGCCCCAGAAGATTCAACATCGGTGCTGTGTGACCAGGGCAACAGATTATTTCAGGGGAACAGAATTTTGTGAAACAGGTTCTGTAATCAATGCTGGGTTTGAGTACAGCCATCACCAGTATCTGGCCCCGCCAAAAGGTCCTAAATAGTGAACTGAAAAAATATAATGTCTTTCTTTTAACCATTAAAATTAGAAAAACACACCCTTTTTTATTTATTTTTGGAATTGTTTTTTTTCTAATTTAATTTTAAAACTAAAAAATGCCTGATCATTTGTGTTTTCTCATATCATTTTAAACTTGTAAAACCAAAGAATGAACCATACACGGATTGAAATGGATTACTCTCTCGAAAAATGCTTTGTTCACTCAAGTTCAATAGATGGCTGCAAACAACATGACTAATAAAAGACAAAATTTTTTTGTTGTATCTAAGGTGTTATATTTTATGTTGTATTTTAAGACTTTGTCTGCATCTTTCTTGAAAGGTCTCGCATGAGTGAAAATTTCACCCTAAAACAATTTAAATACTAAAAATGTATCGCCCGTGGTCACGGGCTGCACATCATTCCGTGGACCGCACATGGCCTGCAGGCCATGCTTTGGATACCCCTGCTAAACAGGCTTTAAGGCATTTATTTGTTAGAATTTTTAAAGAATTAAACAAGGCATCTAATTTTACTTTTTTGATGTCCTCTTTGCTTGGCTTTCATCATAATCCATGCTGAGTTGATTTTATTTAGAAGATGCTGGACTTTTATTCATGAAAAAGATCCTAATCAACATATTCATTAATGCTTAAAAAAGACATGGCAATCAAAAGTATATGGTCTCACAACTCCCCTCTTTCTGCTTGCAGAGTGACATCAGAACCCCTGAGCCTTATTTTATAAATTTTGGCTGGGCTGTGGTCCAGATAATTATGCACGCACACAGTTAGAATTTCAAATTAACCTAGCATGCATGTTTTTTTAGACTGTAGATTAAGACTGGAGAACCCAAAATAAATGTGCCAACTCCACGCAGGAGTTGAGTGTTATTTCATAAGTAAATCAATGTTTGTAAATCAGGAAATACTTTCCTCTTGAAGCATGTTCATATGCCAGAAGAATTGGTGCATGAACATGCACACACAGTTGCACTTAGCCATTTCATTCACTGGCGAGAGTGTTGCAGCTCCCCATTTTGATGTTTTAAGAACTCCTATTCAACATTCTACTGGAAAAAACATATTTTTTCAGCATTGTATGGGATTGGAGACTTTCCATGTTGTTTGTAGGTCTAAGTTAATATGTCAATTTGATTTGTTGGTGTGTCATTCTAATAAAAATACATAGCGGACAATTGTTTAAATGCGGAATACTCTGTACAATTCTATAATTCTGAATAATGATATAATTTCCCCTGTATTTGAAAAAGGTTTTTTGTATCATAAGTAGAAAAAAGCGAAAGGTAACCTTAAATCAAACAACTACAAGCACAGATTGGACATAAGGCTAAAGGGTTGAAAATCATTCTAGAATTTTATTAGATAAAGAACAGCCTTCTTCCTGAAAAAATCATAGCTCACTATTGTCTCATCATCTTATGACCTGGTCATTGGCGGTCAGCAGGCAGTGTCTACAACTGGGTGGCAGGAAGGGTCTGTGAACAGCTGGATCAGTTACAGCAGGCATCACATCCGCCTGCATACAAGCACCTAAGAGAGTCGTTAACTTTTGACACTCATGAGGTACAAAAGGCACACAGCGAGTGCTTACTTCTACCATGCATGCAGTGTTTAATTGGAGATTGTTTTTGCCCACAGCTCAAACTAATCTGGAAACGGATGAGGTTGTTCCCAGGCTGGTGTCCAGGCAGGAGATGTACCTTTCCGAGGATCCTGTCTACAGGTTACGACAACGTCATCAGTGGCCCTTGGATTTCTCGAGTAAAGAACATTCTGAGGCAGAGAACATTATTGTGTCGCTGTCGGCTTTTGGAAGGAGTCTGTATCTTAATTTAACACAAGACCTTAAAATTCTTTCAAGAGACTTTGTTGTAGAGGAGAGGCTCAGGAACCAAAGTGTAGTAGTCAGACACTTATCCATGAAGCAGCTTTGTTTTTACTCTGGCTTTATCATCAACCATACAGACTCTCTGGCATCCCTGAGCACCTGTGGCGGTTTGGTAAATCTATCTTTTGTTTTTAGACAGCTGATAAGATATCATGATGTTCAAATTTAGCAACTGAGCTTCGTTTAATTCCATCATAAATCAGATGAAGTGGTCTGGAGAGAATATCAAGCTAACCTGCATGGTGTATATATAGATATATTTTTAAAGTTAAATCCTAAATTATTCATACCTCTGTCCGATTTGGGTTTGAAGTAATCTTTTAATTTCACTAACACTCTTCTGTATGGAAGTAATATTAGCATTTCGAGCGGCCCGGCCAGAGACCCGACTTGAATCTAACAGATAGACTTTGAAGGGAGATACAGGGATTGGACAATGAAACTGAAACACCTGGTTTTAGACCACAGTAACTTATTAGTGTGGTGTAGGGCCTCCTCTTGCGGCCAATACAGCGTCAATTCGTCTTGGGAATGACATATACAAGTCCTGCACAGTGGTCAAAGGGATTTTAAGCCATTCTTCTTGCAGGATAGTGGCCAGGTCACTACGTGATACTGGTGGAGGAAAACATTTCCTGACTCGCTCCTCCAAAACACCCCAAAGTGGCTCAATAATATTTAGATCTGGTGACTGTGCAGGCCATGGGAGATGTTCAACTTCACTTTCATGTTCATCAAACCAATCTTTCACCAGTCTTGCTGTGTGTATTGGTGCATTGTCATCCTGATACACGGCACCGCCTTCAGGATACAATGTTTGAACCATTGGATGCACATGGTCCTCAAGAATGGTTCGGTAGTCCTTGGCAGTGACACGCCCATTTAGCACAAGTATTGGGCCAAGGGAATGCCATGATATGGCAGCCCAAACCATCACTGATCCACCCCCATGCTTCACTGTGGGCATGCAACAATCTGGGTGGTACGGTTCTTTGGGGCTTCTCCACACCGTAACTCTCCCGGATGTGGGGAAAACAGTAAAGGTGGACTCATCAGAGAACAATACATGTTTCACATTGTCCACAGCCCAAGATTTGCGCTCCTTGCACCATTGAAACCGACGTTTGGCATTGGCATGAATGACCAAAGGTTTGGCTATAGCAGCCCGGCCGTGTATATTGACCCTGTGGAGCTCCCGACGGACAGTTCTGGTGGAGACAGGAGAGTTGAGGTGCACATTTAATTCTGCCGTGATTTGGGCATCTGTGGTTTTATGTTTTTTGGATACAATCCAGGTTAGCACCCGAACATCCCTTTCAGACAGCTTCCTCTTGCGTCCACAGTTAATCCTGTTGGATGTGGTTCATCCTTCTTGGTGGTATGCTGACATTACCATGGATACCGTGGCTCTTGATACATTACAAAGACTTGCTGTCTTGGTCACAGATGCGCCAGCAAGACGTGCACCAACAATTTGTCCTCTTTTGAACTCTGGTATGTCACCCATAATGTTGTGTGCATTTCAATATTTTGAGCAAAACTGTGCTCTTACCCTGCTAATTGAACCTTCACACTCTGCTCTTACTGGTGCAATGTGCAATCAATGAAGACTGGCTACCAGACTGGTCCAATTTAGCCATGAAACCTCCCACACTAAAATGACAGGTGTTTCAATTTCATTGTCCAATCCCTGTATATTAGGGTGAAGGCAAAGAGACCTTTCGACCTCAAAGACTTGGAGCTCATCACCAAAACTAAATCTTCAAAATACCAGTGAAAACATAAAAGATGCTGGTCTAAAAAGACTTTAACTGCTGCAATGCCAAGAAAGATTATTATATTGATTAAGGAGTAGGGTCTAAATGTTTTTTAAGATGCCAATCTTAAATAAAATATAAATAAAAGGTATTACGAATACTTCTATGATGTTTTACTGTCTTTTGAGAGAGCTCTTTCTCATTTCCTATAAGAAGCAATATATGATTAAAATCTAAATCTCTGGGTATGAATAATTTTAGGATTAACTTGATCTAAATCTAACCAAGTGAACAAGACCATAAAGAGGGCTCCATCATGTCTTTGTATATTTAACAAAGGTGGAGTCAATATGGAAAAGCTGCATTCGCTGCCCTTAAACATCAGGTTTGTGTTAACACACAAGACAGATATCAGTAATGAGCTTAGAGAACCCCATTTTGTTGCCTGTCAATGTAGAGGGGTTGGTGATATCTAGATTGATTCATTTAATGTCATTGCCGATTTAAGGTTATCATTTGAAGTCCAGTCCTTCTACAGTGAGAAACGATTATTCACTAGCAGATAACATGTAAGACAATTGCAAGTCTTCGTAGGATTGGATGTCACAGCAAATGTTGGTGTGTGTGCTGTGTTTGTAATGTTATGTTCACACCAGCCAGAGACAGAGTAGGTAAATAACTGAAATCTGCATTTGAACTCAGTGTTCATCAGCTGAATAAAACTGTAAGACTTTTCTATAATATATAATCTTAAAAAGTTTAAATCAACACAGAAATGTCTGTCTAGTTATTTTGTGTTAGGCAATCCCATTTTCTCGACCCCCTGCTGGCAAATGCAAAAAAGACTTTCTGTCTTTGGACGTCGCAGGATTGTTGAAATGTACAAGCAAGGCCTTTTTCAACAATCTCTGGTGCCGCAATGGGGGTGCACATGTTTGCCTCAATGAATATGCAGTATGGGGCGTTTCAGTGCAAAATTGTCAAATTCTGAGAAGAGTGGATGCCAATATGTTTATATAACACCTGCAGGGTTATTGACTCACTAAAACTGCAAGTAACTGCCTTCATTATTAGTCTGTCATTCTTGTGTGTCCCAAAGGCAGCTGCCGTTTGCAACAGCACCGCGCAAATTTACATAGGCGATGAAAACACCCGTTTATCATTATTGGGATTATTTGTGATATAATAATAGCCTCTAGCATGGTTAGACACATACAATAATATCTGACATTTCCTGGGCTATATTTGATCTCAGTTCAGTGATGTGCGGTGAGGTCCATGACTGGAGAAGCCCTGAATAGTTGTTTTGTTCAACAATGCGACAGCAAGAATAACAAAAGAGTATATAATATAAGGTCAAATTTGATTATGTAAAATTATTTGTTATTTTGGCGGAACGCGCAGTACCACTGATCCTGTGGCTCCTGGATGGGGTGCAGAAGGAACAGTGACCCAATCCAGAGGATGCGAGATCAGTGGAAGTGGAGGAAAACCACAAAGGAGCATCTTCAGCCATGGACTGTGAGGGAGGTCGTCCACTCCTAACGGCGGATACTCCCGTGGGCTCAGTGAGAACCACAGCTGGCCTGGCACTGCGTGTTTTCGGGTGTAGCGAACAGATGCCCTCTGGTCTGGTGGTTTGAAACAAGCAGGGGTTGTTGCGTTGCATCATTATAAATGAACCAGCTGCTGATGTTTTTCCTTCTGTTGTGTTCTGCTCCTGCTTTTCTGGATTGTTACAGTTTGCTAAGCAGTATTGTCACTGTTCACAGCAGCAGGTTTGTCATCTCAGCCTCCGCCCTGAGGAGATTATTTAGACTTCCTGTTCAGGTGCGCCGGGCGCCTCTGAGTGTTAAATATGCATGCCGAAGGTGGTTAGGGTTTCTATGGGAATAGGCACAGCCCTTTAAGGTTTGGGCTTCACTGGTTCCTAAAGGCTGAAGAAAATAACGCTATTTGTGAACCATTTGTCTCAACATCATTTATACTCAGTGACACTGGGGTGAGCCCCACTCAGCAGGTAGCAGAGGAATACACATACTGGTCAAGATGCATAAATAGAGACTGCAAAGGACAACTTTTAAAGAAGGAACAGGAGGATGGAGGGTTCTGGGCTAAAGTTCTCACTGTTTCAAAACCCTAAAACGCCACTTAAGTACGCACCAACATTACCCTGTGACAAAACTGAATACGTTTGCCTGAATTCACGTACAAGGTGACTCAAACGTAAAATATGAATACTTCTTATTTTTCCCTATGTTATTCTCCATTTAGTAAACTCTACAATTATTCCTTACTTGGTCACTGAGAGGCTGGTGCCTACCTCAAGAGACAGGGTACACCCATGACAAGAGGCAACTCCATCATAGAGCAACACAGAACCATAGAAGACTGACAATCATACAAACATATATGGACACCTAAGGGCAACTTAAAATGTCCAATACACCTAACATGTTTGTCTTTGAAGAATGGTAGGAAGCCAGAGGAAACCAGAGGAAAACATAAAAACTCCACACATAAAGGCCTTCACTGGTATCCAAACCCAGGACCTGCTAACAACTGTTCCACTCCAGCCTTTCTATGTACAAATCATGTACAAATATTGCTTTAGTAAAAGACAGATACAAGCAGCTGCAGCTAAAGCTCAAGGGCTTTTTTTTTTACTCTAGAAGCATCTGCTCATCATAGACCTTTCATTTGATGCATATTTTTGCACAGACTGGGCTTATTCAGATTGGGAAGGACAGCCTGTTCATCCAGCCTGTGGATGATCATGATCCATCACAGTCATTCTCCGGAATTAAGCACCAACTGCTTCGACACCATTGTTTCCCGAAGAACAATCCTGGTCAGTGTGCTGGCCAGCCCATCCACTGTGAGACTGTAGAAGGTAAGAGACACTCTGATATACTATTATCTGATATGTATAATGAAACATCTTAATACCAAATTATATAATACCATTTATTGGTAATAATGAAACAATAATTAATCAAACCAATAAACAGCTTTTAAGGGAAGCCATCAAGAAGTGTTCTACATACCAGAGCATTCTGAACTGGGCCCAAAATCTAAGACATCATTAAATTTTAGCTTTTCATATTAAACTGCCTAGAAGCATCTTCAGCACCTGTCACACTGTCTGGCTTAGAATGAAATTGTTGCAGTTTTTGTTGCTGGTTTGTTGCCTGATTTATTTTCCTTTAAAAGTAAGAAATGTTTCACTGAAATCTTCTAGAAGGTTATTTCATGCTTGTTATTAGGTTCATCATCTTCATTGGGATGTATCAAACCAGCCTTTCCCATGGTTACTGACAAAGACCCCAAATGGTGTGATTGATTATGGCTCACTTCATCTGATTTCACACACACAACATTGCCAAATATATTTCCTTATCCATCCAAATCATTGTAGTTAGATATTTCAATCACTTGCATACCCACAGATGTATTAAATAAAGCCCCAAGGCATGCAAACATCTTCCTCTGAAATTTGTGAAACAATGGGTCAAACTCAGGATCTTGTTGTTACATTGATATGCCACCTTGGCAATAAGCTCAGTCTGTCAGAATGGCTCTTTGAGCAGAACCCAAACGCAGCCCGGCTGGCAGGAGCAGCACAGTGAATAGAAAAGATTTAATAAATGCACTACCTGGCCAAAAAAAAGGCGCCACCTGGATTTAGCTAAGCAAATAGGTACGATCCTCCCATTGGATAATTACTGCATGGTTGATTTTGTTTCATCTGGCAACAAGTTATTTAACACCAACTGGTACAATGAGTTGCTTCTCATTTCTTAAACAACCATGTCGAAAGACACATCTCGTGGTCGTGGAAAAGATGTCAGTCTGCGTCAGAAGGGTCAAATCATTAGCATGCATCAAGCAGAGAAAACATCTAAGGAGATTGCAAAAACTACCAAAACTGGGTTAAGAACTGTCTAACACATTATTAAAAACTGGAAGGATAGTGGGGATCCATCGTCTTCGAGGAAGAAATGTGGCCGGAAAAAAATCCTGAATGATTGTGATCGGCGATCACTTAAACTTTTGGTGAAATCAAATCAAAGAAACACAACAGTAGAACTCCGGGCTATGTTTAATAGTGAAGTAAGAGCCTTTCCACACACACAATGCAAAGGGAACTCAAGGGATTGGGACTGAACAGCTGTGTAGCCTTAAGAAAACCACTAATCAGTGAGGCTAACCAGAACAAAATAGCTTCAATTTGCTAAGGAGCATAAAGATTGGAGTCTGGAGCAATGGAAGAAGGTCATAGGGTCTGATGAGTCCAGATTTACCCTGTTCCAGAGTGATGGGCGCATCAGGGTAAGAAGAGAGGCAGGTGAAGTGATGCACCCATCATGCCTAGTGTCTACTGTACCAGCCTGTGGGATCAGTGCTATGATCTGGGGTTGCTGCAGTTGGTCAGGTCTGGGATCAGCAACAGTATGTGTTCAAAGACTGAGGTCAGCTGACTACTTGAATATACTGAATGACCAGGTTATTCCATCAATGGATTTTTTTTTTCCCCTGATGGAACGGGCATATTCCAAGATGACAATGCCAAGATTCATCGGGCTCGAATTGTGAAAGAGTGGTTCAGGGAGCATGAGACATCATTCTCTCACATGGATTGGCCACCACAGAGTCCAGACCTTAACCCCATTGAGAATCCTTGGGATGTGCTGGAGAAAGCTTTGCGCAGCGGTCAGACTCAACCATCATCAATGCAAGATCTTGGTGAAAAATTAATGCGACACTGGGTAGAAATAAATCTTGTGAATTGGAGGAGCTTATGGAAACAATGCCACGGCGAATGCACGCCATAATCAAAGCTAAAAGCGGTCCAATGAAATAATAGAGTGTGTAACCTTTTTTTTGGTGGCGACTTTTTGGGGTACACCTTGGACGGGTTGCCAGTCCATCGCAGGGCAAAACACAAATGGGCAGGCAGTGTATATAACAAAAACTAGCAAAGCAGGAATGAGGAGAACGATGCATGTACCAAAAACAAAAAATCAGGCATGGACATGGGCATACTAGGGCATAAATGGAAACAGGAATCTCCAGCAGAGAGCAATGAGAAATGATAAGTACAGGTCCTTCTCAAAATATTAGCATATTGTGATAAAGTTCATTATTTTCCATAATGTCATGATGAAAATTTAACATTCATATATTTTAGAGTCATTGCACACTAAGTGAAGTATTTCAGGTCTTTTATTGTCTTAATACGGATGATTTTGGCATACAGCTCATGAAAACCCAAAATTCCTATCTCACAAAATTAGCATATTTCATCCGACCAATAAAAGAAAAGTGTTTTTAATACAAAAAACGTCAACCTTCAAATAATCATGTACAGTTATGCACTCAATACTTGGTCGGGAATCCTTTTGCAGAAATAACTGCTTCAATGCGGCGTGGCATGGAGGCAATCAGCCTGTGGCACTGCTGAGGTCTTATGGAGGCGCAGGATGCTTCGATACCGGCCTTTAGCTCATCCAGAGTGCTGGGTCTTGAGTCTCTCAACGTTCTCTTCACAATATCCCACAGATTCTCTATGGGGTTCAGGTCAGGAGAGTTGGCAGGTCAATTGAGCACAGTGATACCATGGTCAGTAAACCATTTACCAGTGGTTTTGGCACTGTGAGCAGGTGCCAGGTTGTGCTGAAAAATGAAATCTTCATCTCCATAAAGCTTTTCAGCAGATGGAAGCATGAAGTGCTCCAAAATCTCCTGATAGCTAGCTGCATTGACCCTGCCCTTGATAAAACACAGTGGACCAACACCAGCAACTGACACGGCACCCCAGACCATCACTGACTGTGGGTACTTGACACTGGACTTCTGGCATTTTCGCATTTCCTTCTCCCCAGTCTTCCTCCAGACTCTGGCACCTTGATTTCCAAATGACATGCAGAATTTGCTTTCATCTGAAAAAGTACTTTGGACCACTGAGCAACAGTCCAGTGCTGCTTCTCTGTAGCCCAGGTCAGGCGCTTCTGCTGCTGTTTCTGATTCAAAAGTGGCTTGACCTGGGGAATGCGGCACCTGTAGCCCATTTCCTGCACACGCCTGTGCACAGTGGCTCTGGATGTTTCTACTCCAGACTCAGTCAACTGCTTCCGCAGGTCCCCCAAGGTCTGGAATCGGCCCTACTCCACAATCTTCCTCAGGGTCCGGTCACCTCTTCTCGTTGTGCAGCGTTTTCTGCCACACTTTTTCCTTCCCACAGACTTCCCACTGAGGTGCCTTGATACAGCACTCTGGGAACAGCCTATTCGTTCAGAGATTTCTTTCTGTGTCTTACCCTCTTGCTTGAGGGTGTCAATAGTGGCCTTCTGGACAGCAGTCAGGTCGGCAGTCTTACCCATGATTGGGGTTTTGAGTGATGAACCAGGCTGGGAGTTTTAAAGGTCTCAGGAATCTTTTGCAGGTGTTTAGAGTTAACTCGTTGATTCAGATGATTAGGTTCATAGCTCGTTTAGAGACCCTTTTAATGATATGCTAATTTTGTGAGATAGGAATTTTGGGTTTTCATGAGCTGTATGCCAAAATCATCCGTATTATGACAAAAAAAGACCTGAAATATTTCATTTAGTGTGCAATGAATCTAAAATATATGAATGTTAAATTTTCATCATTACATTATGGAAAATAATGAACTTTATCACAATATGCTAATATTTTGAGAAGGACCTGTATATGCATTGCATCCTGAAAGTATTCACAGCGCTGCATTTTTTCCTATATTTAGTTATGTTACAGCCTTACTCCAAACTAATCCATTTCCTCAAAATTCTACACACAATACCCGATTATGACAATGTGGTTTTTTTGGATTGTTGCAAAGATATTAAAAATAGAAAACAAAAAAATAGATTTACGTAACAATTCGTAGCAGTTGCTTAATACTTTGTTGATCCACCTTTGGTAACAATTACAGCCCTCAAGTCTTTTTAAGTATGATGCCACAAGCTTGGCACACCTGTCTTTGGGCAGTTTTGTCCATTGTTCTTTGTGGTACATCTCAATCTCCATCATTTTGAAAAGGAGACTTCTGTTCACAGCCATTTTCAGATTTCTCTAGAGATGTTCCGTCAGATTCAAGTCTGGACTCTGGCTTGCCCACTCCAGGACAATCACAGGGTGGTTCTGAAGCAACTCCTTTGAGATCTTGGCTGTGGGTTTTGGGCCTTTGTCCTGCTGAAAAATGAACTGTCACCCCAGTCTGAGGTCAAGAGTGCTCTGGAGCAGGTTTTCATCCAGAATGTCTCTGTAGATTGCTGGATTCATCTTTTCCTCTATCCTGACTAGTCTGCCAGTTCCTGCTGCTGGAAAACATTGCCATAGCTTGATGTTACCCCCACTGCGTTTCACTGTAGGGATGATATTGGACTGGTGGAGAGTGGTGCCTGGTTTCCCCCAAACCTGGTGCCTGGTATTCACACCAAAGAGTTAAATCTTTGTCTCACCAGACCAGAGAATTTTGTTTCTTATGGTTTGACAGTCTTTCAGGCGCCTTTTAGCAAATTCCAGACAGGCTGCCCTGTTTCTCTTATTAGGGAGTGGCTTTTGTCTGGCCACTCTACCATACAGGCCTGTTTGGTGGAATGTTGCAGATGGTTGTCCTTCTGGAAGGTTCTACTCTCTCCACAGAGGAACGCTGAAGCTCTGACACAGTGACCATAGGGTTCTTGGTCACCTCCCTGACTTAGGCCCTTCTCTCCAGATCACTCAGTTATGACGGCCGCCCAGCTATTGGAAGAGTCCTGGAGGTTCCAAACTTCTTCCATTTACGAATGATGAAGGCCACTGTGCTCATTGAGACCTTCAAAGAAGCAAAAATATTTCAGTATCCTTCCCCAGATTTGTGCCTCAAACAGTCCTGTTTTGGCAGTCTACAGACAACTACTTTCAATATCATGCTTTTTAATCCTTCCTTTTCCTGTTTAAATCATTCAGATGTGGTCTGTATAAAGTGGAACAGCAATGCTTTGGTTTGATGTTTTTCAAACCAAGGAAAAACATCAGGCGTTCATTTCACTCCTTTTTTAAGCTTCCTTTTTGACCGTCTCGTTTTGCTGGGTCTCTGTAAATGCAAATGAGCCCCCCCCCCCCCCCCCCCCCCCCCTCCAGGCTGCGGTGCCTTCCACTCCACCCCGTTTGGCCTGTGATGGTAAATAATGGCTCCTGCCTTGCTGCTTTAGATCTCTGAACAAAACAAGATTCAGTTACTTTACTTGCCCTCGATAAATATCAACAAATGTCTAAAAAACAAGAAGTATATGCAAAATTATTGCTGCTATTCCTAATGCATGAAACCAACAGGGCTAAAACTAATCTTGTAGCTGTAAGCTATCAAATCCAACAAACAGCAATGGTTGATTAACTGGCTTTTGCTGTGCTGCAATCATCTAAATCAGGTGTGTTAAAGCAGGGAAATGTCAGGACCTCGCGAAGACTGACTATGAACACCCCTGCCCTAGTAGGCTACATTAAAAATGTAAATTCTTAAACAATAGCAGAGAAAAGTTAATGAATTTACAGTAGTAACAAAAGCTGTAATCCCATTACTAATGTTACTGACAATATTTTTACACAGATTGCAAAACTGTTCGTTTAATATTGTTATTCAAATAACAATTTATATTGTTATTCACACAATAAGGTGATGTCCTTAAGGAGCTAAAATCAAGCTCACAGCGATAACATTAGCAGGAGGCACGAAGCTGTGCTATCAAAACAACAGCAGTAAGTTATATCAACACCTCAGCAATCAAGCTTGCTGTCATTTTATCGTTATCTGCAGCTTATCTCTTTGCTCTGTCCGTCGCTTCTATAGACAGAAGGAACTGACCCCTCAGACAGACGAAGTCTTTCGGCTAATCCTCCTTCATACTGGCCGAGGTTGCAGAAACACTCCTCCCTGAAGTGCTTCGCGCAAATGAGAGGACTTTCCCCACTCATGTCGGCACGTTTCCATGAAAAATAAAATGTACCCTGACACTCCGAAGAGGTTCTGATCCGGGGGGACGGTGTAATGACCGGTGTGGATACACCTGACAACAGAACATTTAGATTTTTCCGCTTGCTGCTTCGGCATCTTTCAACTTGAACTACAAGAATACTGCAAGAAATAAAATGGCGGATTCGCTGGATTGGTTAGCCGGAAGTCCATGACCATCTTAAACAATTCCACAGAAAATACTGACGCAATAAAGAACGAAACGTAATGGAAAATGGAAAAATCTGAACAGACTGACCAAATATGACCCAAAAAGCATCTAAATATATCATCGCAGGTTCTGGAGTGACTAAATTAAAATTTTCAAGACTTTCAGAGACTCCCAATACACTGAAAATGTGTTTAAGAGCTAAAAAAGTGGATTTCACATGATATGTCCCCTTTTACTTCATACTTGGTGGTTGCGCGCTGACATGTACTGTCCATTGTGGCACTAGAGGCAATTCTACATTGAATTACTCGCTGTGCAAGATCCCCTCCAAGCATATCCACACAAAACAGAATAACTTACCAGAACTTAAATATACATTATACAAAAAATGGCAAATATATAACCTAAACACACTAAAGAAAATCTGATTGCAGTATTGCACTGAGAACAGAAAACACAAAATAAAACTACAACCTGGCCTTTCTTGTGTTCCTTGAAGAAAAAATATCAATGATGTCATTATAGGAGAACTTTTCCCCTATTGAGTAGTTGATACTGATAACAGTAAGGTCACTGAGTCATTCCTGAGACATAGTTGACCTCAGGTACGGCTTCCTCAACTTTAGTTTTGGAAAAACCCCTCACTGCTTGAGCCACAGTGACTGGCAGAGTATTTGCAATCCTGGGAGCAGTCCAAAATTTGGGGTAGACCTGATAGATCCTTATCATGCATAAATGTAATAAGCTCAAGGAGGCTCGTGTTTTTGGATGGCTTGTGCAAGAAATCAAGAACAGGGAAGTTCTCGATTTCCTGCACAAGCTGTCTACTGTCCATGTCAGAGTGCCCTTCAAAGTGCAGTGTCGTGCCAAGTGCCTTGCTCTGCCAGCTGCTCTTCTGCAAGACTTGGGAAATTTGTCCAAACACCAAATTTGTTTCCCATATTTTAGTATAGTTGTATACCTTTTATCCTTTGCTCATTTCTCCTCTTCTTCCTTTCTTTTTTTCCCGAAATGGGCACCTGATGGCACCTGCAAGGGACGCAATTTAAATTTATTTAAATTTTTTGTAAGTGCTCATGCCACCCCCTATGTGTCATGGAAAAAAAGTCCCCGGTCGGCTGCCTGGTTCGCCCATGCCAGAAAGGCACTATTGGCACTATTATATTATATAGGTGATGTTTGACTTTCTTAATGGTGTTTGACTTTCCTAATCATGTCCAGTCAACTGAATTTACCACATGTGGACTCAATTTACGATGTAGAACCGTCTCAAGGAGAATCAGTAGAAACAGTATGCACCACAACTGAATTTGAGCGTCATGAAACAAAAACAAACCAATCCATACCGGGTGTGCGGAGGGGGCCTTGGAAAGAGGGCAAGAAACCACAAACAAAAACCAAAGTTCAGGCAGGTGACCAAGAGGTTGTCCCAATCAAACAGTGTTCAAAAGGCTGGTATTGGTGACGAAGGACATCTGGAGGCCAGCAGTGGCCAGGCAGCCGGGAACACCCATGAAGAACCTTGCCTGGAGATTGAACAGAGGACTTTAAGAGCCCATGGAGAACCTCGTCTAGAGGCTGAGCTGTGGACTTTGTGACCACAGTGGAGTCCTGGAGACTTGAGATCACGGAGGTGCCCTGTATGCTTGAACCCATGGAGGAGCCTGGGAGGCTTGAACCCACGAAGGATTTTGTCAGAAGGCCAACCACATAGTGTGGGGAACCCATGGAGAACTCTATCAAGGGATTGTTAACGAGACTCGGGAGATTCTATGATGGGGCTCAGGAGGCTTGGGCCCCTGGCAGAACTCTGAAGTCTTGGGCCCCCCAAAGGAGCTTTGGAGACTGATCTGCTGGATACAGAAACCCTAGGGAATGGCATGGGACCTAGAGGAACCTTCGAAATAACCCTGGAGAATGGCGGTGGTACCGCTGGAACCCTTGGAGGAAACTAGGAGAACAATATCTGGAGAACCTTTAACGAAGCACTGGGGAGCAGCGTGGAGGCTTGGAGAACCCTCGACAGAACCTTAAAGAGCAGTGTGGAAACCTTGAGAACCCGTGACGAAACCTTGAAGAGCGACCCTGGAAACCTTGATGAGGTTCTGGAGATGGGACTAAGTCCACCTGGACTCCATCGTCAAAGAACTGGAACATGTACATCACCAAGTTCAATGGAAAGCATTTAATGCTGTGGTATAAAGCATTTTACCACTGGGCTCTAGAACCGTGGAGACGTGTTATCTGGAGTAGGGAATCAAGCTGCCTAGTGCTCCAATGTGCAAGTCTGGATTTGTCAGTTGCCAAGAGAATGCACAAGTTTGGAGCAGAGGGGATATAATGTGGTGCTGATTTCAGGAGTTGGGCTCGGCCCCTTAGTTTAACTGAAAGAAACCCTTAATTCTTCAATATACTAAAACATTTTGGACAATCCCATGCTCCCCAGTTGTTGAGGAACGGTTGTAGAATGTCTCTTAATGTTCCAACATGACTGTAAACATTGCACAAAGTAAGATCCATAAATACGTGCATGCAAGCCACTCAGAACCGACATGATATTTAAACATATTGTTTAAGAATATGTCACTCAAGCTCATTTGTGTGTGAAGGCAGACAAGTAAATACTTTTGGCAATTTTGTGTATGTCTATACAATCTTTGATAAAATCACTTATCGCTGATGCTTATGTTTGCATATAAAAGAGTTTACTGGTGAAACATCTTCTTTACTGTCAGTTTACAAATGACACTAAGAAAGATACAATGACATGTAAGCAAAAACTACACTTCCCCCTCTGACTATAGATTTAAACATTTATCCAGTATTATACCTTAGCTGACCTGAGCCTAGCACTCAATAGACTCAGCTTGTGACGATGAGACACAAACTGTTGTTTGGAACCAAAACAATCAATGTAGATTAACCATCTTTGCTTTAGTTGGTTTTACACCTAAAGGGACTTTTGGTATCCTTTTCTTTAAAATTTTATTAATTAAGTATTTGCTGAGGTCTTGGTAGGCCTGTTTTAATGTCAATTCAACAGCCTTTTTATTTCAAAGCTGCTCCGTAAACAAAAAAGGTTTGCAGCAACCTTTGGGTTAAGATCTGGGCTTTGGCATTTCGTCATACTATAAATTAATAAAGTTAAATCAATTCTAATACACTTCTTTCCATTATTGTAATATTCAGTATATCTCAGTCCTAATCATTATAAATCATTTCTCTGAAATTCTTAATTCTTATATTAATAAAGGAGTAGTTGATTACTCTGGCTGTTAACTGTTTATCTTATTCATCAGAGTGACAGCTTGGGGGACCAAACTGCCTCTATGGTGGCTAGTTTTTGCAAACAAGGATTCTGTATGTGAAATATGTTTACAAATCTAACCAGACAACATTTTGCTCAAATACATTTATGAGTCTGCTTACATTTTATATCCACAGCTCAAATAAATTCTGTTCGGTTTTTCTTTGGTTATGCTACGACTTCTGTTGTTTTTCCAGTTCAGCTACTTTGTAAGTTGTATTTTAAGTTTAACTTCCCTATTACTCTAATTGTGCCTGCCTCCTGCCTGTGTTGGAGTTCTAGACCAGGACACCCCATAACAGGAGAATACAGCTGTGCCCCTTAGCAGGAGAAAAAGCAACTAATTGTAAACGCCTGAATCTGGAGGCAGAGAGCGGTAAAAGCCTTGCTTTCCCTTCCACAGGCTGTGGCTCCTGGCAACCTGGCTTCTTTTCAGATCTCGAGTCCCACCTGCTTCTCCCTCGTTTCCAGAGTCGCCTGCTGAAACTTTCTATCCAAAGACACCCTTACCTTCAAGATCCTCACCCCTACAGTCTGCCTCACTCAGCATCATGGTTCAAAGCAATACATTTTTTATTATGGTTTCAAGTGCTGTCTTCTGGATTGTGATTTCCAGCACCATTTCCCACATATGGTTCCCATCATCTGAACCACTACCCTCTCCTGCATCACAAAAGCCCCCATTGTTTCCCATTGCCACAGTCCTCTTCTTCTGAGCTGCCTTCAGCAGGATCCCCATTATCACCAAGTCAGCACTGGTTTCATCATCTTTAGAGTTAACCCCTGCAGCTTCATTATCTTCAAAGCCACCAACAGCTGCTGTCATCTCCAGAGATCAGAATCAGTGGATCCCTCATCAGACTATGCTTTGTTTCAGAATAATTGACTCCCTTTACTGACATCATCACCTTCATTATCAGTATCATACTTTCCTCTGTCATTATCATCCTCTCCTGCTCTGTTTACATCATCAGCCTCTGAACTATGCTCATTCTCTGCGCCACCAGCATCTTCTACATTAACACGTTTTTTCCTAGCATGTCTCCCGTTAGCAACTTTGCCATTAGCATTTTCTCCATCAACAGAGCTTGCCCTGTTCATTTACTCTGAGTTGACTTGCATTCAGTTACTGTCCCTGACTGTTTATTCAGCATATCCACTGTCTTGTTTCCTCAGGTGCCCCAGTTCAGGTTCTCCAGCAGCTGCTACACATTCTGTTAATTAGACTAACCTGTTGATTATTCCAATAATCACTTCTCCCATTATTTATGCTTCCTGTTAGAATTCAGTCCTTAACACGTTTTACTGTATTCTTTTTGCTACTCCCCCATTATGCTCTATGGTCTCCTTTATAGCTTTTTTCTCTGTAGCTTGCAGTTCCCACGACATTGTAATTTGTGTCTTTTCTGTTTCTCACTAAACTTATGACCATGATTTTGCCTGCCACCGGTTTGTCTGAATCCTCTTGGAGCACGCTCAATGACATGAGCTGGACTAATTTCTTCTAATTTGGTGGGCTTAGAGTTGTGGCGGTATTGTATGCATCAAAGGAAATGTCCACATGAATGCATTCTAAAGTTTTTTGCTTGCATTAAGCTGTGGTTTAGATGTTTTCACTATTCTTCTGTTTTTCCAGTGACTATATAGCAAATGTGGCTTTTCTAACCTTTGTCTAAGGGCTGTTTCTTTCCCTTTTTATTGCAGGGGAGAAAAAGAAGAGGAAGCCAAAACTGAGTGAAGATGATCGCAGGAAGAGGAACACCATGAACTTGCACAAAACATACACTTTAGAGACCGTGGTAGTGGCAGACTTTGACATGGTGCAGTACCATGGTGCTGAAGTGGCGCAAAGATTCCTGCTTACTATCATGAATATGGTGAGAATGCCTGAAGGAACTCACAGTCAAAAAGGAAAGTTTTTTTAAGTGAGTGTGTTTAGGCATGAGGTGTTGAGACATGAGGTGGTGTTGAGATATGAGGTGGATAGGCTCAGGTAAGAAGGAAAGCATGTGGATTTTTACTTTAGACAGTGAGAAAAGTGCTTTCCTCCATTATAATTTAAATTGACTGAACTCAATTCTTGTCAGCCTTTTGATTTAGTGTTCAGTTGTATGAAAAAGGACTGCATGTGAATAGTGCAATGCAAATATGATCTTAAGAAGCAATGTATGAGTCTTTGAATTCATAAATGCAAAATCATTTATTAATTTAAGTTGTTGAATTTTAGCCAGGATAAACATTTTCTGTCATGTAACATTTCTCATTCATTAATGTTGGCAGAAGTAGAACAAGTTCACATAAAGAAAAATAAGAATTAAGACTACCTCTGTGTGTTTATTTAAATGCAATTGATTTGTTAAAATGGTCTTTTAGAGGGGGCTGATGCATGAAGGTTCAAACATGTTCAGGCTTACAGCACTACTTCTAGAGAAGGATAACATCCATTTAGCTGTCTCCTTTACTGTGATCAGGTTGACAACATGTTCCAGCACAGGAGTCTGGGAGTTAAGGTCGACATAAGAGTCAGTAAACTGGTGTTGCTTCACACCCGCCCGGTAAGTTTGACTTCCATCCCTTTTTACATTCTTAATGTGCTCAGTACACATGTGTGAAATGTTGAACAAAAATGCATTTTTTCATTCAAGAAAAAATATGTATTAAAATAAGGTAAGTGCTGTAATTTTCATTTCATAATGTGCAAGCAAATATACTCTAATATATACTATAAGAATTATTTGTTTGCTATTATGCAGCACAACTTTCCAGAAATGTTTTGGTTCCCAGAAATTTAAAAACTCAGCTTTTTTGTTTTTACATAAACACATTTAGCTTCTAATTTTATTGCTTTCAGTCTTCTTTTTTTCAACTTATACATTATGACTGCTGCAGGGTGTCAGGAATAAATAGGATTGTATGATTGTATTATGTCATCAGGAAAAATTAAAGATAAGCCACCATGGACAAAGGTCTCTGGAGAGCTTTTGTCAATGGCAATATCAGGAGTTCGGAATACCTCAGTACCTTGGTACCAACCGCATTACAAGTGGAAGGTATGACGTCCCACCAGTGGACACTGCTGTGCTAGTCACCAGGTATGCAGCCTACATCTGCTCTGAACTATAAATCTTAATTCTAATGAATGTAATCCAAACTCTCTTTTTTTATAGCTCTATCTACGTCCACTGTATGTTTTAGTATAGTTTTGCAAGTTCCACAAAAGCTAACTGATTTTTATTGTAGTTTTTTCTAATCTTACCTATGCAGCCATTTCCAAACCTTGGGACTAATGTATATTATAAGTCTCCTTTCTTTTAAATAAAGTCTTGATACAGTAGCAGGACAGGGGTTATAGAAACCAACAGATTGCATTATTCACCTCATACTGTGTCTTCTCTGAATGAGAGAGAGAGGGCAGTGTGAGGTAAAATATTTAGCTGTAAGAGACCTGCAGCGGTATCAGATATCTGCTGGTCTGGTTGGTGAGAGGACAGTACATGGAAACAATCTGAAAACATTTGGCTGCGAACATCTTGATGGTCCCCAAGAATTTTCTGTGGACAGACAAGAAAAAAGTTTAACTTTTTAGAAGGCATGAGTGTCATTAGATCTGGCATAACAGCATTAGAGAAAATGTCGAACTGTCAAAGGACCACTAAAGGTGCTGTAATTAATGAAGGTGAATGTCCAACCATCAGTGCAACAGGAAAAAATATTCAATCACCACCAGACTCTACCCTTAAATGGCTCAAGAAAAAAAACAAATAAAGCTTTTAGAGTGGCCTAGTCAAAGTCCTGACTGAAATCTGATTGAAATGCAGTGACATGGCGTTTAGACAGGCTGACCACATTGGAAAACTGTCCAATGTGGCTAAATGAAACAGATTCTGGATAGAGGGTTTCCATCACAGCAATGTGACAGACACGTTTTCAGTTATTTCACTTTCTGGCAGTTGTTGCTTAGGGGGCAATCGCACAGGGCCCAGTTGGGTAGGATAGCTTTTACATTTGAAATGAAACAGTTTTTTGTATTTCCTGATGTTATCTTTATCTGATATTAACATTTCTGTGATGGTCTGAAACATTTAAATGTGACTGTAGCATGCCCTCTCAAACAAGGATGAGACTTTACTGATGGTTTTATGAGATTTTATTCCTTTCCTTTCCTTAAACCTTGTTCCATTCTGATAATCACCATATCACCACCGTAAGAGCTGCAACACATACAGATATGTGTAACTAGGTTTACATCATTCTGTTTTACCTGCTATATTCACTTTATACAAACATCTCAACAACTACTAAAGAATGTTAAGTGCTTAAATCAACATACCTTTTGCCTCTTCGGAGGGCTGCCAGTATAAAACATTGATTACCGTTGCTCCATATGAAACTTATACTGTACTTGTGAATACATGTTACCTTACGTACAACTACGTTACACCGGAACTGTGAGTTCAGAATAAAAGCATGCAGCTCACAACAGGAAGTCAATAACCTCATTCAAGACTTCAAACAAAAGACTGCAACACTTTCTAATTTGCTTTCCCAAATAAGCATATGGTTATTTACAGTCCCACCAAATTATGAGTGTTTGTGTTCATTAGGACAACAAAACAAATAATTTTCACCAAGAAATAACCACTTCTTATCATTTGCTTATACACATTCTAGTATCAAAATAAGCTTTTGCACTGGACGCTCCACAATGGAACGCCTACTAGAGCTCTGACCTTTGTTATTCAGTCTCTTATCTCCAAAAGAGATTTTTACTCTTCTCACGAGTCCGTCCTTGCTAACAACAGTTTCCAGGACTCTGGCAAGTCTCCACTCACATCTGGGTAAAGGTTCATCAATGTCCAATACAACATCACCTACTTTAAGATTTCTTTTGGGTGAGTGCCAGCGCTGCCTGGCAATAAGATTGTGCAGATACTCCCGCCTCCACCTGCACCAGAACTGCTCCGCCAAAAACTGCACACGACGCCATCTCTTTGTTCCATAGAGGTCCTCCTTCAGAAAGACACCAGGTGGAGGCAGTGAAGTGCTGGATTTCATGTGGAGCAAGTGGTTAGGGGTAAGCGGTTCTAAGCTGTCAGGGTTGTTAAGGTTGTCCACAGTCAAAGGGCGACTATTGACTATGGTCATAGCTTCGTAGAGTAAAGTTCTTAATGAAGCATCATTAAGTCTGCCATGTGCAAGTGACAGAGTAGTATTTAACACACTTCTAACTGTCTTTATTTGATGTTCCCACACTCCGCCTGCATGACTGGAGTGAGGTGCATTCATCAAAAAGTCACACTGTTTTTGGGACAGATAAATGCTCAGTCTCTGGGTGTCTAATTTGTTTAAAGCATCTTTAAACTAATTTTTTGCGCCAACAAAGTTTGTCCCGTGATCACAATGAATTTGGCGGACTGCACCTCTGATAGCAATTAAACACCTTAATGAGTTAATGAATGTGTCAGTGGATAAGTCCTCTAAAAGCTCCAAATGAATGGCACGAGAGCAAAAGCAAGTGAATAAAAGTCCATAGCGTTTATGTTGTTTTCTTCCCTCTGTGGTAACAAAAGGGCCAAAGCAGTCCATACCGCAGAATGTGAAGGGTGGGGATGGCTCTAAACGTTCAGCAGGTAGATCGCTCATTCTCTGGCCCTCTGGAGCTCTGCGTAGTCTGCGACAAATGACACATTGCCGGATGAATGAAGCAACAGTTCTGCTCATCCCAGGGATCCAGTAGCCACTGGATCTTATTTCATTTATTGTGAAGCCCTTTCCTTGACGCTTCACTTTGTCATGACAGTGAGCTATTATGAGGTTGGTCACATGATGCTCCTTTGGAATAACAATAGGGTGTTTGAAAGAGTCTTTGACAGATGAAAGTCTCCCTCCCACCTTGAGAAGACCATACGTGTCCATGAAAACGTCCAGGTGATGAAGTTTGTTGTGATGTGGTAGCTGGCTGCCTTTGTTCAATAGTTTAATCTCCTTTCCATACATTTGTCTTTGTAAATTCTGAATGATGAGGGTTACAGCCGTTTCTTGTACATTCACTGTAGCAGGTGCATCTGATTTTACTTTCTTAGCCCACCTTATGAAACGGGCTACAGCTATGACTGAGTTGGACCATGACGAGAACTTTGACAAACGTTCTGCAAGGTTGAATGTCTCTGTGATGTTAGTTAACATTGTTTGGGTCTTTCTGACTTCTGGATCTCCAATAGACAGATCCTGCTCTACCCTCTGTGTTGTGGGCAGGTCTTTTTTCCAGAGAAAAGAGGGACCAGTGAACCAGTCAGATGAGAGAAGCTCAGAGACAGATCTTCCCCTAGATGCACTATCAGCTGGGTTCTCTTCTGATGGCACATAAAGCCATTGCTGAGGGCTGGTACTCTGGCGAATCTTTTGGACTCTATTTGCTACAAAGATATGGAAACGACGTGCATCATTGTTTATGTAGCCCAAAACTACCTTTGAATCAGTCCAGTAATACTCTTTGACATTTGCATAACCTAGTTCCTCTCTTAG
Organism: Girardinichthys multiradiatus; assembly: GCF_021462225.1. Lineage (NCBI taxonomy): Eukaryota > Metazoa > Chordata > Actinopteri > Cyprinodontiformes > Goodeidae > Girardinichthys > Girardinichthys multiradiatus. The sequence continues at coordinate 4,369,642 of NC_061797.1, forward strand.
CATGTTACTAACTGTGACAGACCACAGCTGCTGTTAGCTCGAGTCTAGGTATTGTAGTCAGCTTGATAGGAGAAACCCGAGCTTTGGCCATTACTAATGAACAGTGGATTTTATCTTTTACGTTTATGGCTCTTACATAGGTGCATTGTCCATAACCACTAGTACTTGCATCAGAAAAATTATGCAATGCTATTTCCTTAGGCTCCCCAAAACTAGCAGGAATGTAACAGCGGGTTATGTTTACCTTGTCTAGGTTGGCAAAATCACGTTGCCAGCTTTCCCACCTTGGCTTTAGTGCTTCCGGCAGGGGGTCATCCCAGTTGATACCCTGGTGGCACATTTCCTGTAGGATTCCTTTTCCTTTTAGCACATATGGCGCCAGGAAGCCCAGGGGGTCGTAGATGGCTGCAACAGCGGACAAGATGCCTCGGCGTGTTGATGGTTGCTCCTTTAAGGTGTTATCAAATCTAAAACAGTCCTTTTTAATATTCCATTGAATGCCTAAAGCCCTTTCTTGTGGAATGTTTTCAAATGATAAGTCTTTTGTTGTTGTGTCCATTGCACATTCAGATGGTGGGATGCTTTGTAGAACAGCATGACTATTTGAGACAAATTTGTGCAGGCGGATCCCTCCTTGCCTGCAAATTTCTGCGGCCTCTTGTGCAAGTTGTATTGCCTTTTTAACAGTGTCTGTGCTTGTGACTCCATCGTCCACATAAAAGTTCCTTTCCATAAACTCTGATCCCGCTGTGTGAGTGACAATGCTCCTTTGCTAAGTAATTTAGTCCATAATTTGCACACCCTGGGGATGATGCAGCCCTGAAAAGATGTACCTTCATCCTGTAGACTTGCGGCTGAGTCTCTGTGTTGCCATTTTTCCACCACAGAAAACGCAGGTAATCTCGGTCGCACGGCTGAACATGAAACTGGTGGTACATCTTCTCTATATCACACATTAGAGCAATGGGATGTTGCCTGAACCACAGGAGGATGCCTGTTAGATTATTGATAAGGTCTGGTCCTTGGAGAAAATGATCATTTAGGCTTGTGCCTTCATATTTGGCAGAGCAATTAAACACAACACGTAGTTTAGTGGGCTTTTTGGGGTGATAAATCCCATGGTGAGGGATGTACCATTGTTCCCCTTGTTTTCTCTCATTGTGTACCTGCTCGACATCACCTCTTTCAATAATGTCTTTCATGTAAGTTATATAGTCTCTTTTGTAGTTTTCGTCCTTGTTGAACTTCCGTTTTAAGTGTTCAAGTCTGATTTCAGCAAGCTTTCTCTTGTCAGGTAAGTGTGGCCTTATTTTGAATGGTAGAGGCATCTCAAGGTGACTTTGTTCAGTTTTCCTTATTCCTTCCTTAAGCATGTCCAAAAAAATGAGATCCTCTTGTGAGACCATTTTGTCACTTACTTTAGTATCCTTAAAATCTGACTCTAGCATATTAATCACATCCATGGGAGTCACAGGAGGCAATTCCTTTACTGTGACTCTATGACACAAACTTGATTCTGTTACACTGAAAGGTGGTGTTGAGCCTCCAACGACACTCCACCCTAGATCTGTGAGGATTGCATATGGCTCATAATCTCGTCCTAGTACCACTTGTCTTGGTGCTAAAGTTCTGGGACAGTTAAATCCAATGAGCAGTCCTACATCACAGCTCAGGAGAGGTGGTATCTCATTAGCAATTTCCATCAAGTGGGGCCATTGTTTTGCTGTGTCACTGGTGGGTATATTGTCACAGTTAACTGGTATGCATTCCTTAGTGTATGAAGGTGGAAGGTTAATGCGAATATTTGAGTTATAACCTTTCACACACAATCCTGATACTCTGTGACTCTTGATAGTAGAGTTTACACCAAGCATGGTTGTTAGCTTTAGCTTTACAGGATGTGTATCTGCTTTTCACTGGTTGCTTACTTCTTCACTGACAAATGTGCTGTCACTTTGTGTGTCTAATAGTGCATACACTAACTGCTCTTTAGAGGGGCTCTGAACTGTGGACACCCATACAGGAACAATCATTGATGTGTTACTTGATTGACCTACCCTTGTCACATTGAGAGCCGTAGCTGCTGTAGTTTCATTTGGAGAGCCTGGAGCTGTGTCAATAAGGCCTGGAGATCTTTCTTTCATGTTGTGATTTTCATTGTGTAGACAGCTGGGATGCCTTCCTTTACAAATGTCACAGGTGTGGCGATGGTGACAGTCTCTAGCATTAAGGCCCACTTTTAAGCATCCAAAACACAGTTTATTATCCTTAACATATGTGCGCTTTTCTTCTAAGGGCTTAGCTGAAAAGTCTGAGCACTTTGACAGCTGGTGTTTCTCATCTTTGCAAAACATGCAAGGTATCTTTAATGTCGTGCTGTCTGTCCTTACCTTGTTGTTTTGCACAGTGGTTTGAGTTGTAAAGGCTTGAGTGTATTTGTTTGGTTTAACTTCTTTTGACCGTTTCTCATAGGATGAGCCACATGAGTGAAGAGCATATGAAGAAGTTATTGGGTTGCATGCAATCTCTGCCTTCGTACTTTTAAAAAATAATTTTCCTCAAATAAAATTACAGTTCAGTCAAAAATATTCAGGTATTTCTAGTTCATTTTGATTATCCTAGCCCTTGTCTACTTCTGACCTTTGCCGAATTCGTTTACCATCATTTTACAACAATAATAGTATAAAGTTGTTTGCTCTTCTTTAATGACAGTTCTGTAATTTCTTTGGGTTTCTCTTTCAGGACTGATTTCTGCGTTCATAAAAATGAACCCTGTGATACAGTCGGTGAGTTCTGTTAAGTTTTAGGTCTTTGCTTTTTCCTCCCTCTCTGATATAAGATAAATTTACATATGGGATTTTGAATCGAGAAAACTTCAACACCTTTCCTTGCAAATAAAATGTACTGAACAAAAGTTGTGTATCTCTGAAAGCAGAATGGAGAGACAAGTATACCACATAGTCATAAAGTTGATGACCAGTGTCTAAACTAACATTTCAAAATTGGCAAAGAAATAAATACATTTTAAATAATAAATTACACATCATAAAGTCATATTGACTATCAGTTTATTATATTGTGTGCCTGAACCACCTCTGCTGGTTGGGGCATCAAAATGAGCTTCAGTATGGAAGAACTACATATAGGCTACTCGTTTTGGATCAGTTGTTTCTTCACAATGGGGAGTAGCACCCAGATTAATACAGAGAAGTCCCCAATCTATACCAATCTCCTACTCCATCGTGCTTGTGAACAGGACAACCAGATAATTGAAGTCCTCTGCTCGAAACAAGGACTGACCCCGACCTGGAGGGAGCAGTTTGCCTGGTTCTGGTTGAGATTTAGAGGTGCTGACTCTCATACCCAGGCCACTTAACACTGTGCTGTGAACCACACCACTGCACCATTAAGTTCATTCATGACCTGAAGATGACTTCCACAGTTACAATCCTGCTTACCCTACAAATAAACATTGTACTTGTTCATGTTTATATCAGCTTAGCCTTCTTGGTTGCTTATGAAAAGGTCAGGTCTTGCTTTGTCCTCTGATCTGAAGATTTCATGATGTTATGAGTTTTTCAAATCTCTCATATCTTCTGTGGCATCTGATTCACCTGGGTGCCCCATTAGATATTCGGCCGTTTTTAAGTTATTCAATTAGAGTTAGACTTTAGAGTTAGACGCAAACTCTAAAATCTAACCTTTTTTTAATGACTAAACAAGATACCAACAAAAATATGCCTTGAAACACAGCCTGTTTCAAGTCACCCAACAGCCTCTGAATAAGATCAACATCTGTTTTTTATTCAGACTAGAACTTTCCATTTTAAGTTTGACCAGTTCTTTGGGATCTTACTGGTACAGTAACTCACAAATGTGAGTACACTCCTCGCATATTTGTAAATATTTAGTTATACCTAAACACTGAAGATATGACACTTTGATCCAATGTAAAGTAGTCAGTGTACAGCTTGTATAACAGTGTAAATTCGCTGTCCCCTTAAAATAACTCAAAACACAGCCGTTATTGTCTAAACCGCTGGCAACCAAATAGAGTAACACCCCTGTGAAAATGTCCAAATTATGTTCTAAGCATCAATATTTGGTGCTCCTCCACATTCCGTTTGAGGATGTCCCACAGAGGTTGAATGGAGACATGCTTGGCCAGTCCAGCATATTTACCCTCAGTTCCTTAGCAAGACAGTGGTTGTCTTGGAGGTGTGTTTGGGATCATTATCATGCTGTAATATTGCCCTGCGGCCATCATGCTCTGGCTCAGTGTGTCACAGTACATGTTAGCATTCGTGGTTCCCTCAATAAACTGTAGCCCCCTACAGCCAGCAGCAGTCATGCAGCCCCAGACCATGATACTCCCACCACCATGCTCGACTGTAAGCAACACACACTTGTCTTTGTGATCTTCTCCTGGTTGCCGCCACACACTTGACACCATCCGAAACAAAAACGTTATCTTGGTCTCATCAGACCACAGGACAGGACAAGGACATCCAGTTGCAGGAATGTATGATGATTTGATTACAAATATTTGGAAGAGAATGGAGTTAAACTTTCCTGTGAGCTTCTCTAGAGATTGCTCCCTTCATGAGGCGACCTGTAGGAGACCACAAGTGGAATAGCAAAGCTGTGTTAGCTTGTGATGGAATATATCACCTTGGCCGGTGATGTCAGAGCTACAATGCAAACTGGGAGGTGTAGGAACAGTCGGTTTACCTGACAATATGGACAAATTAAAAATAAGAGTTAAGGCGAGGATCCAACACAGTAATCCTTGTCCTCAGTCTGCTTGTCTTCAGCAAACTGTGGGCTTTGTTGTGCATCATCTTTAAAAGAGGCTTCCTTCTGGGACGACAGCTACTCAGACCAGTTTGATACAATGTGTGGTGTATGGTCTGAGCACTGACTGGCTGACATTAATGGCTGTGTGTTGGGTTATTTTTGGTGAACAGCAAATTTGTATTGCTATACAAGCTGTATACTGACTACTTAACATTGTGTAAAAACTGCCATACCTTCAGTGGTGTCCCATGAAATTATATAATAAAATATTTACAAAAATGTGAGGAGTTTTCTAACTTTTGTAAGATAACATATGCTTGGGGTCATTGCCATGTTGCAGTTCTACTTCAACTTTAATTTTTTTTCTAGATGGTCTCACATTTTTTTCATGTACCCTGTGATACACGGTAAAATTTAGCTTTGATTCTTATGATTGTGAGGTGGCTCTGCTGCAGCAAAGCATCCCCAAACCACGACACTTCCACCAAAGCCAGCTGTTGCCATTGTGGTGCCCCTGGTGAAATTATTGTTTGGCACCCCCTGCCCACCCCGGTCCACCTCACAGGCCCTGCATGTTACTGGACAACACTGTATGCATTAAAGGTTTAATGATGTAAATGTTAGGGTGGCCTAATTTATTCCTCAGCTCAAATTTTTTTTTTTACTTTTTGATGTCCGAAAAATACACAGACTGTCAAAGGGTGTCCTTATTTCTTCAGAGTAGAGATCAACATTCCAGAATTCAATTTCATGTAGCAGGTTCTAAAGTTTTTTATTTCATTGGCATTTGAGATTTGCTGTGTAGGATCATAATGTAGATGACCCTACATTATTACCCTGCATTTTCATAATACCTAGGCAGAGAGCTGGCTTCAAACCTAATAATTCCTTCATGTTTCAGGTATGGCTTATCTGAGTGGTGCTTGCAGTGCTAAGAGGAAGTGTGTATTAGCAGAGGACAATGGCCTTAATTTGGCCTTCACCATTGCTCATGAGCTCGGGCACAAGTAGGTTTTGATCAGAATAATGTTGTTTGATTGAGAGTCTTTTTTTATTTTTAGTAGCAACGCTGACAAATTGTGCTAACTGTTGCACATCGTAAATGATGCACCTCTGTAGAGCTGATGGAAAAAGTACAAGTTTCATTTGATGGGAAACTTTAGGTTATCAGTAAGAACTAAAACCCCAAATTTATTCTCAATGTCCTTTTCTGAACTCAAGAGCAAATCTAGAAGGGTTTGTGATTATATACAAAACATAACTGGCTTTTTGTCTGTCGGCTTGATCACCAAAGGCTGAAATATGTGTATGTCTGATAGTAAATGTCAAAACTCCCTAAACTGCGAGAAACAAGCATGCTTATGTATTAAAGACATCAGAAAGAAAAACCTATCTTGGAAAAAGCTTTTAGTTTTAGTTGTAGTTTCAGATAGTTTTTCAGCACGAGTAAGGTGAAATTATGACTAAGGAGATTTGTTAGCTGTATTCTGCTCAATAGGTTCACAAACATTTTAACATGATATAACCTCACAGTCATAATAAAAAAGTAAACATTTCAAGTCTTTGCTTTGACAGAATTTATTTAGGCCATCTGGTCCTTACCAGGTTATTTGTTAAATTTATCATAATGCATGAAAAAGTCCACAAGAGGTTCCACAGGGTCATTATTTGTTCAAGAAAAACAAAGCCAAAATGGACAATCTAAGCTTGCTCTTACTGCTTCTGTGTGATTTTGGAGAGCGTAACAGTCAGGTTATGATGTGATTCAAATGAATGTTTTACCAATGTTTTCCATTCAATCCTGAGCAGACAATAAAGATTGTTTCTATTACAAAGCCCATATTTGGAAAAGTGATGCCACATTCAGAGGTGTCTCGGGGAAACAATTAAATAAGTTGAAAATTGGAAAGAATGCTCCCGGGCTATCAAGGAAAAGGCAAACAGGGTAAAAAAAAAAAAAAAAAACGACGAAAAAAAATGAAAAAGAAAAAAAATGTAGGCCATGATTAGTGCTGAAGATTTAGTTTGACAAACTTTCTCAGAAAGGTATCTGTTATTATAATCCTGAATGGGGATGATTTGTAATGTAATAAAATTATATTTGGTAAAAAGAAAAACTGAAAATTTATCAGGTGAACACTGGGATTGTTACTCTTTTAAAACCTGCATTGATGTCTCCCCCTTAGTATGGGAATGAGCCATGATGATGACCATGCTAACTGCACTAGCCACTCGCACATTATGTCTGGTGAATGGGTAAAAGGCAGAAATCCAAACAATCTTTCATGGTCATCCTGCAGCCGCAATGACCTCCAGAACTTTCTCAGGTAAGAACTGCTCGGTTTTATAGTGTTCTGTACTAATGATTGCTTGCTTGCATACATTAAAGATTGTACACCACTCACAACAACTTTACAAAATAAAATAATGAAAACCAGTATAATCCAAGCGTATTTTGGATATTATTTTTTACATTATATTTTCTTAAACTCAAATAGATCTGGAGCCAGCATCTGTCTACGTTATACAGACCCCAGGAGCCGGCACTGGATGCGCCTCTCCTCGAAGCTTCCAGGGATGCACTATAGTGTGGATGAACAGTGCCAGATCCTATTTGGAACCAATGCTACTTTCTGCACTGAAATGGCGGTACGACATGCAACTCATTCCTCTATTATTTAAAGGGGACATATGATGCAAAATCCACTTTTTCAGCCCTCAAATACGTTTTATGTACTTGGAGTCTGTAGGAGAACCAAAAAATTAAATTTAGTCTCTCAAGGTGCTGTGTAGATATTCTTCAGTCCATTCAGTTTTCTCCATACTCTATTACGTTTTTTGAACCGTTGCGTCACAGTATTTGCTGCGGAACAGCTAAACAAGGTCATGGACTTGCGGTCGAGAGATATCGACTAGAAATTGTCAGGCTCACCTCCATGCACAACGTAGGTTCTGGAACCCGTTTTCTTGAGAGAGGCTGGACTCTCTTTTATTCTGGTGTGGCCCACGGGGAGAGGCGGCAAGCTGGGGTGGGTTTGCTTGTTGCCCCCCAGCTCAGCCATCTCGTGTTGGGGTTTACCCCAGTGGATGAGAGGGTCGCATCCCTGCGCCTTTGGGTTGGGGACAGGTCCCTATCACTGTCCTTTCGGCTTATGGGCCGGGTGGTATTGCAGAATACATGGCCTTCTTGGTGTCCCTGTCAGGGGTGCTGGACAGTGCCCCTTTCAGGGACTCAACACCCACGTGGAAAACAACAGTGACACCTGGAGGGGTGTGACTGGGAGGAATGGCCTCCTCGATCTGAACCCGAGTGGTGTTTCCTTAGTGGAATTCTGGGTCAGTCACATATTGTTCATAATTAACACCAGGCAAAAACTCAGGCCTGGGGGGAGTTCATTGAGTGAGTGAGGAGCTGCTGACTTCGATGGGGGACATTATCAGGAGGTGGAAGGAATACTTTGAGGATCTCCTCAATCCTGCTGTCACGCCCTGGTAGAAGCAGAGACTGGGGACTCGAAGTTGGACTTGTTCATCACCCTGGCTGAAGTCACAGAGGGGGTCCAAAAGTTCTGTGGTGGCAAGGCTTCGGGGGTGGATGAGATCCCTGAGTACCTCAAGTCTCTGGATGTTGTAGGACTGCCGTGGCTGACGCTCCTCATCAACATTGCGTGGCGGTTGGGGACATTTCCTTTGTTCCTGTTCATATCTTTCATAGACATGAATTCTAGGCACAGCCAAGGGCCAGAGGTAGTCTGGTTTGGGGACCAGTGGATTTCGTCTCTTCTTTTTGCGGATGATGTGGTCCTGCTGGCCCCCAGTTGGGATGAAGATCAGCTCCTCCAAGTACGAGGCCATGGTTCTCGACCGGAAAAGGGTGGCTTGTCCTCTTCAGGTTGGAGGGGAGTTCCTGCCTCAAGTGGAGAAGTTCAAGTATCTTGGGGTTTTGTTCACGAGTGAGGGGGGAATGAAGCGGGAGATTAATAGATGGATCGGTGCGGCTGCCGCAGTAATGGGGACGCTGTGCTGGTCCGTTGTGGTGAAGAGAAGGCAGAGCCAAAAAGCGAAGCTCTCGATTTACCGGTCGGTCTACATTCCTACCCTCACCTATGGCCATGAACTTTGGGGTCATGACCAAAAGAAGGAGATCCCGGTTACAAGCGGCCGAAATGAGTTTCTTCTGTAGTGTGGCCGGGCACTCCCTTAGAGATAGGGTGAGGAGCTCGACCATCCGGGAGGAGCTCGGAGTAGAGCCACTGCTCCCCCACATCGAGAGGAGCCAGCTGAGGTGGCTCGGGCATCTATACCGGATGCCTCCTGGATGCCATCCTCCAGCTCCCCCGGGGGAGGAGGAGGTGTCTGGGGAGAGGGAAGTCTGGGTTTCCCAACTGAGTCTGCTGCCCCTGCGCCCTGGTCCCGGATGAAACGGAAACGACTAGGATTAGTACGAGTATGAGATATTTTTATATGTACTGTATAACAACTTGCATTTGTTGTATAGAAAGAAAATCAGCTTTTGGTGGAAAACTTACTACTTTTTTTGTTTTTTGTAAAAAGATTAAATTAATCTTTACTTACTACAACGGGCATTTAAGGGATTAAGGATTCTGATGATAAAATAAAAAATCACCAGAATCAAAGCTGCCAATTTTTGACAGCCGTTTGACAATACACCCCATCTCTCATTCTGTGTGTTTATGATGGTTTTTTCAGCATATTATGTGTGCTGGCCTGTGGTGTTTAGTAGATGGGGATCCATCATGTAAGACCAAACTAGATCCTCCTCTGGAAGGAACAGAGTGTGGAACAGACAAGGTATGATTTTTTTAAATCAATCAAATGTTCCTCACTTAATTTTTTTTTTAACCAACTTTTAACATCAATACTTCCTCAGTGGACGTACAATGTTTTGTCATTTCTGACTTCGATAAATTTGTAAAGTTTTAATATTTCTCTGTATTAGTGGTGCAGAGGAGGACAATGTGTGAGTAAGGCACCCATTCCTCAACATGTGGATGGAGACTGGAGTCCGTGGAATCAGTGGAGCATGTGCAGTCGGACCTGTGGTACTGGAGTCCAGTTCAGACAGAGGAAATGTGACAACCCCCCGTATGTTACTTGTCTGTTTGTAAATCTCTTTGTTTTGTTTTATAAATTATAATGCATTCCCCGATTGTCTGAAGACAAACAGGGTTTAGATTAATCTGACACTTATGGCCCCTAAAATGTGTCATTTTTGATGGATGGCATTAGTTTAAGGGCAGTAAGGAGTCAGTGCCAGTGCAGTGTCCTAATACAGATAAAGAAGCTGTTATATATATATATATTATTTGAATAAAGTGTGGTATGGTGACCAGTTAAGCAGATAATTGGTCACCATACCAATTATCACCATACCAACTGCACCACCGTGCAGTTGGTAGCACTGTTGCCTTGTAGCAAGGATGTCCTGGGTTTGATTCCCGACCAGGGGTCTTTCTGCATGAAGTTTGCATGATCTCCCCGTGCATGCGTGGGTTCTCACCGGGTACTCCGGCTTCCTCCCACAGTCCAAAGACATGCCTGTTAGGTTAATTGGTCACTCTAAATTGTCCTTAGGTGTATGAATGAGTATGTGTGTGGTTGTTTGTGTGTTGCCCTGCGATGGACTGGCAACCTGTCCAGGGTGTACCCCGCCTCTCGCCCATAGACTGCTGGAGATTGGTACCAGCTCCCCCGCGACCCACTATGGAATAAGCGGTAGAAAATGACTGACTGTTATGTTATACAGACATTTTTTAGAGAAATATTTTCCATTCTTAGTATTAAAAATCATATAAACCAACAGACTAAAACAATGCAGTAACACTATGTAAAGCATCTAAATTTTAATCAGCAACATATATTAAATTCACCCTTTGCCTTCTTCTTTGTGCATGCATGTGTGTACAGGCCTGGTCCAGATGGACGACACTGTCCAGAAGCCAATGTGGAGCATAAGGCTTGTCAAGGCCAGCCTTGTCCCAAAGGAGCCCCAAGTTTCAGGGACCTGCAGTGTCTTGACCAACATGACAGCAAAAGACAGAGCAGACTGCTGACTGGTTTTGTTATTGATGGTGAGACACAACCATACACACACATCTTATCTCATCAGGCAATCTACACTCACTGGTCACTTTATTAGGTACACCTTGCTGGTACCAGGTTGGACCCCCTTTTGCATTCAAAACTGCCTTAATCCATCGTGGCATAGATTCAACAAGGTACTGGAAACATTCCTCAGAGGGTTTGGTCCATATTGACATGATAGCATCACACAGATGCTGCAGATCTGTCGGCCACACATCCATGATGCTAATCTCCCGTTCCACCACATCCCAAAAGTGCTCTATTGGATGGAGATCTGGTGACTGTGGAGGCCATTTGGTGAACTCATTGTCATGTTCAAGAAATCATTCTGAGATGATTCGTGCTTTATGATATGGTTTGTAGTCCTGTGGAAGTAACCATCAGAAGATGGGTACACTGTGGTCATAAAGGGATGGACATGGTCAGCAACAATACTCAGGTAGGCTGTGGCGTTGACACAATGCTCACTTTGTACTAAGGGGCCCAAAGTGTGCCAATAAAATATCCCCCACACCATTACACCACCACCACCAGCCTGAACCGTTGATACAAGGCAGGATGGATCCATGCGTTCATGTTATTGACGCCAAATTCTGACCCTACCATCTGAATGTTGGAGCAGAAATAGAGACTCATCAGACCAGGCAACAATTTCCAATCTTCTATTGTCCAGTTTTGGTGAGCCTGTGTGAATTGTAGCCTCAGTTTCCTGTTCTTAGCTGACAGGAATGGCACCCTGTGTGGTCCTCTGCTGCTGTAGCCCATCAGCCTCAAAGTTCAATGTGTTGTGCATTCAGAGATGATCTTCTGCATACCTTGGTTGTAATGAGTGGTTATTTGAGTTACTGTTGCCTTTCTATCAGCTCGAACCAGTCTGGCCATTCTCCTCTGACCTCTGGCATCAACAAGGCATTTGCGCCCACAGAACTGCTGCTCATACTTTCTCTTTTTTGAACCATTCTCTGTAAACCCTAGAGACGGTAGTTTGTGAAAATCCCAGTAGATCAGCAGTTTCTGAAATACTGAGACCAGCCCTTCTGGCACCAACAACCATGCCATGTTCAAAGTCACTTAAATCACCTTTCTACCCCATTCTGGTGCTCGGTTTGAACTGCCGCAGATCGTCTTGACCATGTCTACATGCTTAAATGCATTGAGTTTCTGCCATGTGATTGGCTGATTAGAAATTTGCGTTAACGAGCAGTTGGACAGGTGTACCTAATAAAGTGCTGGTGAGTGTAATTATTATGGTACCACATGGATATACAGGTCCTTCTCAAAATATTAGCATATTGTGGAGAAGGGCCAATTCCAGACCTTGGGGGACCTGCGGAAGCAGTGGACTGAGTCTGGAGTAGAAACATCCAGAGCCACCGTGCACAGGCGTGTGCAGGAAATGGGCTACAGGTGCCGCATTCCCCAGGTCAAGCCACTTTTGAACCAGAAACAGCGGCAGAAGCGCCTGACCTGGGCTACAGAGAAGCAGCACTGGACTGTTGCTCAGTGGTCCAAAGTACTTTTTTCGGATGAAAGCAAATTCTGCATGTCATTCGGAAATCAAGGTGCCAGAGTCTGGAGGAAGACTGGGGAGAAGGAAATGCCAAAATGCCAGAAGTCCAGTGTCAAGTACCCACAGTCAGTGATGGTCTGGGGTGCCGTGTCAGCTGCTGGTGTTGGTCCACTGTGTTTTATCAAGGGCAGGGTCAATGCAGCTAGCTATCAGGAGATTTTGGAGCACTTCATGCTTCCATCTGCTGAAAAGCTTTATGGAGATGAAGATTTCATTTTTCAGCACGACCTGGCACCTGCTCACAGTGCCAAAACCACTGGTAAATGGTTTACTGACCATGGTATCACTGTGCTCAATTGGCCTGCCAACTCTCCTGACCTGAACCCCATAGAGAATCTGTGGGATATTGTGAAGAGAACGTTGAGAGACTCAAGACCCAACACTCTGGATGAGCTAAAGGCCGCTATCGAAGCATCCTGGGCCTCCATAAGACCTCAGCAGTGCCACAGGCTGATTGCCTCCATGCCACGCCGCATTGAAGCAGTCATTTCTGCCAAAGGATTCCCGACCAAGTATTGAGTGCATAACTGTACATGATTATTTGAAGGTTGACGTTTTTTGTATTAAAAACACTTTTCTTTTGTTGGTCGGATGAAATATGCTAATTTTGTGAGATAGGAATTTTGGGTTTTCATGAGCTGTATGCCAAAATCATCCGTATTAAGACAATAAAAGACCTGAAATATTTCAGTTAGTGTGCAATGAATCTAAAATATATGAATGTTAAATTTTCATCATTACATTATGGAAAATAATGAACTTTATCACAATATGCTAATATTTTGAGAAGGACCTGTAGTGCAATGCAATAAGAAATGTGTTACAGTTTAATGAGTCCTAATCTCTTGAGTCTTAGAGATTACACCAAAATGGATCAACCAACAGGTCAACCAAGTCAGAATCCAAACCCCAGCTAGATCCCTTTTGCAAGACATTGAAGTGCCTGTGACACGCTTTTTCCACAAATGCAGAAATTGAAAGAAAACATCTTAATATCAAAGGAAATGGGCAGTAATTGACATAATAATAGGATTAAAGACACGATAAAAGACAATTGTAACACAAAATAAGCATATTTCGATGGAAAATTCCAAGAGTCCAAAGTTGCCTGGTGTTACGTCAAATCGCATTTCCCCATCAGATACTGTTCCCCCTGCATCTCCTCAACACCCAGGTGGTAAACAAAGCGCGTGTTTGTTTCTGACTCAAAATCGGCGCGCTGTGCTCACGTCACAAGGGAACTATGGCCACAGTGAAAGCTCAAACATGTATTTTGGCGAAGTTGATCCGCTTTTTTGAGCTAGTGTGATCTCATTAGATAATCTCATATACTATAATTTTATGGAAACATACTCGTAGATGGATAGATGCATCCTAGTGAGTCTGTACACCTCGTCAAATACTGCTCCCTCTGTATTAAACAGGAGAAACGGTATCTGATGAGTCTTTACACCCCGTCAGATGCGGTTGCCCCTGTATTAAACAGAGTAAACGGTTTAGGGGTCTCCACACCCTATAAACTCCGTCACATACCATTCCCCATATATTAAACAGGGGAAATGGTATCTGAGGTTCCTATAAACCTTGTCAGATACCGTTTCCCCTCTTTTAAACAGGTAAAACAGTATCTGATGGGTCTCCACACCCCGTCAGATGCACATCCCCCTATATTAAACAGGGAAAATGGTTTAGGGGTCTCCACACCCTATAAGCCCCGTCAGGTAGCGTTCCCTCTATATTTAATAGGGGAAACGGTATTTGATGGGTCTTCACACCCCATCACATGCGGTTCCCCCTATATTAAACAGGGAAAACGGTTTAGGGGTCCCCACACCCTATAAACCCCATCAGATACCATTCTCCCTATATCAAACAGGGGAAACGGTATCTGACACGCCTATAACCCCGAAATAAAATATATCTGGTGGTCTAGACCTCTAATTTACATATTTTGTTCATATGCAGGTTTAAGTATCTCAATACTTTCCTATAATGAAAAGGCAGAATGATATTTCGATTGCTTTAAAGGATTTAATACACATATGGTGGTGTGTTCTATATTATAGTTTTCCACAGGTTTTGTTTAGTCGTTTACCTTCATGCTACTATTTTGTAATACACCGAACTGTTAAATCTGTTTTGAGATTTAATATTCGGACCTTGAATCTGATTATATGTGCCCTTTTTTTTCTTTGAGCACCTGCCTCTTTGGTGGTCTCTGCACGGCCCTGATTGAAAGTCATATGTTATATGTATAACATATGACCGTATACCTTTAATTTTCTCCTTCTTCGCTTTAAAAGCTGTGATAGAGGCATACGAATATACCTGATAATTGATAGAAATTTCACAATTTCTACACATTTGGGGAAAAGAGATGCTCTTTGCTAATCACAGACTTCCTTCTAATAAATACATTTGAACAGTCTGTTTCTTTTATTTAAGGAATTTATTTGGACAGTTGTGATTGATTGTCTCTGGTTTCACATAAATTTAAAGACAAATAAAAAAAGATTTTTTAAAATAGTTTCAACAGCATATTTTCATTTAAGAAACATGCCCTCAATTAGGGCTATTGCTTGTCTTTTTTTAAACTGGCACTGCTAACCGAACTCAACTTTGAGAATTCTGAATTTGCCCTTTAGTCCTCGCCGTAGCCTTCATGAACCTTGTATTTATAAATGCGGTTGGCACCAGCTCTAAATGAAAAAAATGTGAAATCATTGCCAATATACAAGGTGCAATTGCATTAATTGAGCTTCTGGCGGCGGCACACTCTGTGACAAATTGCCTATAAATGTCCAATTACAAACTTTCCACGCCGCTTATCAAACTTTGGAACATAAATTAATTTGGCTTCAGCCACCCCCAAAAACCAACAAGAAATGGACCCGGTGACATTTAACAATTTTCCAGTACCTATCCCTTGGAAGCTATCCTGAAGGCTCTTCTAAGAGCCAAAAATATTCGATAAGGAGGAGGGCAGCTGACTTTGCAATTGACGGTGAGTTGGCTATGTTGCTTTCTTTGAATTAACTTGTAGAAATAAGACCTTTTTTTCCCCTAAAATATTTTATTTAGTAATAAGTTCTTTTTGGGAGCACAATTTCCTTTTGGAAGGTTTAATTTATATTTCCAATATTTATTATGTTTAGGGGCACTGAGCCACAAAAGTGTACCAATGCCTAATTAAATAGACAAGCAGGCCAACATCTTTGTTTGCACATATGGCAAGCTTGTTTGATCTCAAACACGATGTATTTGAATGAATAGAAGGTATGGACAATATTTCATTCCAATAATCATTATATCAAATAGTTTATCTGCAAGGGAGGCTTGGATATCGATTATCATAAACTCAGAGTATGAATAAAATGTGATGTTATTGAAAGTATGGCGACATGTTTTCCATAGTTTGAAAGACACTGTTGTATTTCAGGGGAAGAAAGAATACCAAAAACTTTAGGTGTAATAAAGATGACTAGACTAGAGGGTGACTGTGTTACATCTTAAATGGCCTACTCAATTATCTGCTTAACTGGTCACCATACCACACTTTATTTGGCAATTTATCATGGTGGAGTGACTTGGTGCACCCTTGTGGATATAACTAAAATACTTTGCATAACACAAATGCATTGCATGTCTGTCTGTCTGCCTGTCTGTTTATCTATGTGTTCATCTATCTGCAACATTAGGTAAATAAATTAAACTGAAAATAGAGTTAAATACTTTGAGATGATTATCAAATGATTACTTCTTAATGTTTGCTGCACAACATTTCCCACACTAGTTTAACCCATACAGATGCACATACATTCATACTCACAGAGGCAGCTGATTTTGAAATGGATATAGTATTTTGTATGTTGTGTATGCTTATTGTTTTACTTTTTTATATTTCTACAGATGAAATATTGTATTACTGCAGAGGAAGCACTCCAACCAAGAGGAAGGTTGTTACCTGTAAAGAGGAAGCAGGACAAATATTTAAGGAATTCCATGCCAGTGCTTTTGGTGCCCACTGTGGCAATGTAAAAACGAGGGACGCCTTTACCAGTAGGTTTTACTGGCCTGACATGTCAAAGAACATTGATAAGTGGGTAAGTATTTTCTATCATAAAACTTACAAACACAGTGAGACATCCAGTGTTGTTGTACATAATTTAACAGTATAGATCTTTCTTAAAAATAGAAATATTTTTGAATTTTTTTATCAATGTCCATCAGCAATGTTTTCTCATAGGTCAGGTTATCTGCAAACATTACTCTAAAATGTATCTTTCTTCACCCATGTATTGTCTTCCTTTAGGACCTATGATTTAGTTTCAATGTTTCGAGATATTTTCTGTTTTTTGTCATTTTGCAGGTTAGCCAATGTTTGCAGTGTCAGAAAAGTGCTGTGTCAATTAAGCAGCAAATAGCCCATCCCAATTGCAGTAAGTGACAAATACTTCATGGCACCTTGTTTTTATTTCCATTATTGAGTTGAGTCAACCATGTTAAGGGTCATCCATTGTGGTCGGATAGACCGGCTGGGTTGCGTAGTTCGACATGCGCAGCTCAACAGCCGTTGCTGCTCTGACGTCACCCGAGATTATAAAACCCGCAGAAAACAAACTTTCATTTGCCATTTCCAGCGTGTCTCACGGGATGATGCATCGGAGGTGCATATCTGGAGAGACAAAAGCTCGCAGGTGAACTTTTCCTCCACACGTCATTCCTGTAAGAGCTTGAAAGCTGCAAATCTGTATGATACAAGAAGGTCAGAAGATTCATATATCGATGGAAGACCCTGCCAGCAATCCGTCGCAGGTTGAAAGACCCACAGTTTTATTTCCAAGGAGATGGGTTTTCCTCCTTGTTGATTCAGTTGACTGCAACGGTTCCTCATATTTTTCCCGTTTTGGACAGATGAGAAGTTTACCGTTTTTGAGGTGATCACGGACACGTGTCACTCTACTTTACCAAATGGTCCGAAGCCTACCCTCTACCATCATACCAGCCGCTGATGTTTCACAGTGCATACTCAAGTTCTTTTATCACCTTGGAGCACCAAAGTGACTTTTAACTGACCAGGGGAGGGAATTTGTCAATGAGGTTTGTTGAATCATATATTATGTTGTGAAATAGTTTTGTGTTTTATAATCAGGTATAGAAGGGAGTTGAAACAAGATAAGCTATCTTGGCATTTTAGTAATCAAAGGTTGGTCTTTTTATTGATAACAGCAATTCATATTTTCTTCCAACAGCTGAACAAAGAGCTTTGCAAAAGGCTGGACATTGAGCGCAGCAATAGTGCTCCCTATCATCCCCAGACCAATGGTCTGGTTGAAAAGCTCAACGGGACAATTCAAAGGTAATTACAATGTCAGAATTGGAATGTAATTCTTCTAATGTGTGTTGTTTACTTTGATTCATGCTTTTTCCAATTATGTATGAACTCGATGCCATTACAAACTTTTTTCTGTTTGACAATATGATATCAAACAGCCAGTGTGCTGGGAGTGAAATGCTCCATCATGCAAAAATACATTTGGTTTCCATTATGTTCCCCTCCACCAACCGTTGATTATATGACCTCCTGTGATTAAAGCTGTTAACGGCTCCTCGGATCCTGGCCAGATCTTCTGCTCCCCTGGACATGAGGCATCAAGTTCCTGCAGAATCCCTTTGTGTGGCCTCAACTTTCTGTGCCATTAAGGCCTGAATAATTGGCCATCAATAGTTTTAGGGAGGATACTTCTAGCACTAGATTGGTTAATCTGTTCACCTTGCACGAGGGCTAATAATTACTTTCAGTTACCCTTGCAAACAAATGATAAAATATTGCTTTTCAGAGCCCTGTGCAAACTTGTCAGCGAGCGAACGAACACTTGAGACCAATACTTGGTGCGGTTATGTTTGGACTGAGAACCAAAAGGCAGTACACCACCAAGTTCCCGCCATTCTTCCTCCTCTTCGTTCTGAGCCCGACAAGTTAAAAAGACGCCCTGATGGTAGGGGAGCTCCTGGAAGGAGTTCTATAGCGCAGTCATATGGTCGGTGGGGTGGAAGGGAGAGAGCAAGATCTTTTAAAGCTGAGGGATTCCAGCCCAATTCAGCAGTTAGAGTATGGAACTCAATAGCCATGACCGCCTATTGTCTTAAACCCTGCTTTAAAGTCCATAGCTTTTTAGCTGCCTCATCGCTGGGCTGATTAGGAGAAAAGACTAATTTAAATAAACTAATAAACTCATCAAAAGCATAATAATGGATTGATGATTCATTTATGATCGCTTCTGCCCATCTTAATGCCTGGTCCCTGAGTAATCCAATTATATATGAAATCTTAGTCACATCATCTGGAAAAGACTGAGGTTACTTGTGAAAAATCAATGTGCACTGTAAAAGGAATCCCTTACTTTTCTCCAATCCACCAGAAAATGATTTGGGAGGAGGAGAAATTATCTCTCGAATAGAACTACGATTCTGGACAGGGGTGGGCACGACCTGAGCAGGAGGCAGAGAAGAAAGTTCACGATTAGTTGAAACCACAGGAATTTTGGTCATTAATTCTTGCAGCTGTCGGTTCATGGTGCAAATAGATTGTTGGATCTGGTTTTCCTGTTGAGCTAAGGCGCTAAGGCGCTAAGCACGGTTTTGTGTTGACCTAATAAAATGCCCTGATGAGAAATGGCACCTCGTAATTGTGCTTCAGAGTCAGAATGGTCAGCTCGTTCTGTCATAATGGATAGTTTTAAGACTCTGATAAACACAATCACGAGGAAACCAGGACAGCGTTTAAACAGTTTATTTATTCACAAACATAAATTCGTTCTGGAATCCGGGCTGGGTCAGCAGACAGGATTGGGATCCCACTGAGGGAGAAGAAAGGAGACTTAGAGACCGTTTGAGAAAAGGTGGATCAATAATACTAAAGTCCGTCAGGATTAAACTTAGAGCAAATAAGCCCTTAGCCAGGTCAGGGAGGAATAAGTCTTTACCATGATGGTTGAGGTTGACAGGAGGGTGCAGCAGCGGAGAAAAGTAATTCCTCGTTCTCCTGACTTTGTGCTTTACTCCATTCAGCGGGCCCCATGGGGAAACAATGATCCGTGGGAGGGTGGACAGGCAGATGGCTGGTTCTCAGAAGCTTGATAAAAAGTTATTTCCAGAAGCCTGGGTCCAGGAGGGAGGCAGAAAGGAGACTTACAGCCAAGGTTCTTTGAGGCTTGAATTTCCACATTCATTTGAACATGGCAGGAGACATTAAGCCCCCCGAAACTCAGGTAGAAACATTTCCTAGAGGCACAGTAGAAAAAACAAGAAGATCAGAGAAAAAGTAGAAAACAGGGATGCAGCAGCAGAGGTCGAGCTGTTTACCACGCTTGTGAGACAACAAGCTGACTCCTCCATCTGGATCTCCACTCCTTTTGAGCCCAGGTTGATTCCTCGCTGATGAGCAACAGCTGCGCCGCAGCACCTGCCGGTCACACCCTGAGTAGTAGGAAAAACACTGCACAGACACACAGACTGCACCCATCCTGCAAACAACCAACGTGGATATGACATAAACTTTATATTTACTGGGTTTATAATGCAATTTTATTTGTAAAGTGTGTTATGATTTGATATGGACTAAATATGTAAGAAAGCAATTATTGGTTAGTGTTTAGGAACTGTGATGTTTCTAAATATATCTTTCATTTTATAAGTTCTCACATTGGCAACACTGAGTGATCCTGTTGGTGAGCTTGGAATAAACCATCTGTACATAAAGAACTTGTCCTCGTGGTGACTGATGTGTATAAATATATGTGTGTATCTATCAATATAGCAAGATCAGTTTATAATAGCTTAGGTAATGTATATAGCCCATTAACTGAACTAAATGATCTAATGTAAACAATTGCTAATATATACACATGTATATGTAAATATATGTGTGTATTTATTAATGTAGCGAGATCTAATCTGTCTTTAGTGAATTATTTTGAAAACCCGGTTTTTGTGCTCATTCTGTTTCCTGATGGTGCGGTATGATTCATGCATATTGACTCCAGCATCCGGCAAAAATAGACTCTGGTCCAATTAGATGGCCGTCTGCACGCCGCAGCACTTGTGGTCTGCCATCTGATGAAAGTTGACTTTCTTCTCCTGACTCTGCTGCATCTCTGTCTGATAGTGACTGAAATATATGTAAAGAAAAATCAGATTCTTCTCTGCTGTCTGTGTTGCAGCCATTGTAGCAACAGTCAGTTTATGTGCGGGATTCTCCTTTGACATCATAAAGAGAGCAACAAAATCACAAAGGAGTAGTCTGGAAATGCCTTTTTTGTAAAATGTATGACCATAAATCTCAACAACTGTTTATTTTAGTGTCATGAATTTACTTTTTAAAATATTTTATCAATGCTTCCTTTCCATAAATGTAATTGGATTTATCATGAAAATTCAATGTCACAGGCGCTTTAAAGAATTGTTAGTTTTCATTTATTCCAATTTTGTGATAATCTTTTTATTGTTTTTCAGTGATAAGCAGTGTAGTTCAACACCATTATTTGCATTTGTATCTTTTATTTCTCCTGCTAAAATGTGGCTGTGTGTGTCTGTGTGTGTGTGGATGAGCAGATAAGCCATGTATGTTGTTCTGCAGCCCTGTGGGCCATGATGTCCCGGTCCTGATGGCTGACAAAGTTATTGATGGCACTCCTTGTGGACCATATGAGGCAGATCTTTGTATTAAAGGGAGTTGTAAGGTATATATGCACATGCCTACTTAATTATACCGTTCACTCAGTCATTAGACTTTACCAAGGACATCACCTGAGTGACAAGTCAGTTTTGTGTAGGTGCTCCATGTAATAGGCATCAAAAGATAAAAACAATAGGATAAATTGTGTAAGGCATTTCAGTGGTTTGTGTTGGTGATGGGGACTCTGGTAAAGTTTCCAATATATTCTCATATCCCATGATGCCTTGCATGAATTATGTTCCAAACTTTCAGGTATCTTGCAGAGCGAATATGGATAAAATCATGATAAAATATTAACTTTTAACCTTAACCTAGATAATACAATCATGGCTGCACCTTCATCCTTTAAAGATTAGGAGGATGAAGAAGAAAAGGCCTCTGCTTACAAATACCAAAATATTTAGCTGTGTTGTTCTCTCCATTCTGATGAAAAGAGAAACTGTTACCTCAGAAAAGCTCTGAGACACATCAGTTCTTACATAGTAACAAAATTGGTAGCATTATGTTAAAGGAGGTCAGACATGGTCTTGTGTATCTCAAAGCAAAGAGAACCCAGTCATAGCTGCAATTACAGTGCCTTGCGAAAGTACTCGGCTCCCTTGAACTTTTCAACCTCTTGCCACATTTCAGGCTTCAAACATAAAGATATAAAATTCTAATTTTTTGTGAAGAATCAACAACAAGTGGGACACAATCGTAAAGTGGAATGAAATTTATTGGATGTGTCAAACTTTTTAACAAATAAAATGAAAAGTGGGGCGTGCAATATTATTCGGCCACTTTTCTTTCAGTGCAGCAAACTCACTCCAGAAGTTCAGTGAGGATCTCTGAATGATCCAATGTTGTCCTAAATGACTGATGATGATAAATAGAATCCACCTGTGTGTAATCAAGTCTCCGTATAAATGCACCTGCTCTGTGATAGTCTCAGGGTTCTGTTCAAAGCGCAGAGCATCATGAAGACCAAGGAACACACCAGGCAGGTCCAAGATACTGTTGTGGAGAAGTTTAAAGCCGGATTTGGTTACAAAAAGATTTCCCAAGCTCTAAACATCCCAAGGAGCACTGTGCAAGCAATCATATTGAAATGGAAGTATCAGACCACTGCAAATCTACCAAGACCCGGCCGTCCCTCTAAACTTTCATCTCGAACAAGGAGAAGACTGATCAGAGATGCAGCCAAGAGGCCCATGATCACTCTGGATGAACTGCAGAGATCTACAGATGAGGTGGGAGAGTCTGTCTATAGGACAACAATCAGTCGTACACTGCACAAATCTGGCCTTTATGGAAGAGTGGCAAGAAGAAAGGCATTTCTCAAAGATATCCATAAAAAGTCTTGTTTAAAGTTTGCCACAAGCCACCTGGGAGACACACCAAACATGTGGAAGAAGGTGCTCTGGTCAGATGAAACCAAAATCGAACTGTTTGGCCACAATGCAAAAGGATATGTTTGGCGTGAAAGCAACACAGCTCATCACCCTGAACACACCATCCCCACTGTCAAACATGGTGGTGGCAGCATCATGGTTTGGGTCTGCTTTTCGTCAGCAGGGACAGGGAAGATGGTCAAAATTGATGGGAAGATGGATGGGGCCAAATACAGGACCATTCTGGAAGAAAATCTGTTGGAGTCTGCAAGAGACCTGAGACTGGGACGGAGATTTATCTTCCAACAAGACAATGATCCAAAACATAAAGCCAAATGTACAATGGAATGGTTCACAAATAAACGTATCCAGATGTTGGAATGGCCAAGTCAAAGTCCAGACCTGAATCCAATCGAGAATCTGTGGAAACAGCTGGAGACTGCTGTTCACAAACGCTCTCCATCCAACCTCACTGAGCTCGAGTTTTTTTCAAGGAAGAATGGGCAAGAATTTCAGTCTCTCGATGTGCAAAACTGATAGAGACAAACCCCAAGGGACTTGCAGCTGTAACTGCAGCAAATGGTGGCGCTACAAAGTATTAACGCAAGGTGGGTTGAATAATATTGCACGCCCCACTTTTCATTTTTTTATTTGTTAAAAACGTTTGACACATCCAATAAATTTCATTCCACTTCACGATTGTGTCCCACTTGTTGTTGATTCTTCACAAAAAATTAGAATTTTATATCTTTATGTTTGAAGCCTGAAATGTGGCAAGAGGTTGACCAGTTCAAGGAGGCTGAGTACTTTCGCAAGGCACTCTATATGACACTAAAAAACAGAATTTAATTTGATATTGATTCAAATTTCTATCCATTTCACTTTGTGGACAGCACATATATTTTGTATTTTTATGGGGTAATTTATGTTGTAGTGTAAGGATGTGGTCAGGGATATTTCTATAAGCTATGTCAATATGGTTTTGTGACACCAAAAAAGATGAAATACTCTTTAAATTGTATGTGGTCATTCACACATGAACCAGGTGACCCAGTTGAAGTCAAATATTTTACTGTTGATTTTTATATTTCTATGCACAGAAAATTGGCTGTGACAGCATAATTGGCTCCTTGGCAAAAGAAGACATTTGTGGTGTTTGCAATGGAAATGGAGACTCTTGTAAAATTGTGAAAGGAGACTTCAACCACACCAAGGGAATGGGTAGGTGTGTCTGTTTTAGTATTCAACTATTCTGCTAGCTTTGTTTTGAGAACAGATATCCAGGCATGTCCAATAACTGCTGAGTTGATGTTTCTGGAGTTACTGCAGCAGTGGTTGTCAAGATAGAATCTTAAGGATACAAAAATGTTCTGCTATTCACAAAAAAAACTGGTAAGAAAGGTGGTTCCAAGCCAACCCATATGGAGAAGAGCAATTGCTGTGCAAGTGGTGTCTGACACTACTTTGCTCCTGGGAATTTGTAAATCATGTGACAGGGTAATGTTTGCTAGCACCTGGCAAACTTGTATTGGATTTCTAATTTCTAACAATCTTTGCTTCAAGATAAACATATCCATCCATCCATAGTCTTCAGTTTATCCGAGATCAGGTTGTGGCGGGAGTAGTAGGTTCAGAAGGGAAACCCAGACATCCCTCTCCACAACACATTCCAGCTCATTCTGGGGGACCCTATGACTTTCCCAGGCTACAAGGGACAAACAGTCCCTCCAGCATAATCTGACTTGACTAGAGAACCGTTTAAATCACTTAACAGTAAGTGTATAACGATGACTCCTTCTATGTGTCAACCTTTTATTTTTTAATTTTTTGCCAAATGCCAGAACACGAATTACCAAAAAATTAAATCAAGCTATTAAGAAACAGTTATCTATTCGTAAATGATAGGGAGAATGGCAATAGGGAGTTCAACCCCATTTTCCAACCATATACAGTACATTGCTTTATTGAAATCCTGGTTGGAAGCATGGTGGTGGTTACTAGTGGAGATGCAGACATGGGAAACGTGCAGGTATAGTCGGAGATGACGTGGTCCTGCTGGTCCCTTCCAGCCAAGACCTACAGCATGCATTGGTGCGGTTCACACCCGAATGCAAAGTCCGAGGCCGGAAATGGGTGGATTGCCTCAAGTTTCTGCGTCAAGTGGAGGCTTTCAAGTATCTCGGGGTCTTGTTCATGAGTGGGGGGAGAATGAAGTGGTAGATCAACAGATGGATCGGTGCGGCCGCCACAGTAATGAGGATGCTGCACTGGTCCATTTTGGTGAAGCGAGAGCTGAGCTGGGACCTGAGATGGTTCTCGCAAACTAACACTGCTCAGAAGAAGGTTCAGCAGATACTGTACATCCTGTGACAACTCAACAAGTACAACCTTTCACAAGAGGTGCTGGCCATATTCTGTATGGCCGTAATTCAGTCTGGGCTGTTTTCATCCATCACTGTGTGGTTTGGCAAGGCTACAAAGCAGGAAATTCCAAACTAACTTGGGCCTGTGTGAAAATTGCCCCCTAAAACTAATAACTGGTTGTGCCAAACTACCATCAAGTGTTAGACCATTATTGGGCTGTTTGAGGTCATGCCAAATAATTTCAACTACATTTAAGTTTTGACACCTTTCAACCTCGACCTTTCAGAAGTGGGGTTTTTGTATACCTCTGGATCATTATCCTGTTTCATAACCCATGCTGAGCTGGAGCTTAAAGCCACAAACTGATAGCTTCACATTCTCCTTTAGGAGACTGCTAGGTGTCAGTAACTTTGTTTTGTCATCTGTTCTTGAATGACTGTAGATCATATGTTGCTTTATGGGGGTATAGCAGCTCCTCTCTCTTATTAAAAGGACCATTTAAAAGTAACAACCTTTAAGCAGATATTAAACATACTTTTTATTAAGACCACATTTTTGTATAAAAATATTTTTATAGGGTTTGATGTAATATTGTGATCTAAAATGTTGTGTTTTCGTACTTGTAGTCATCGTCTTCCACTTTATCCGGGGGGCAGCAGACTCAGCAGAAAAGCCCAGACGTCCCTCTCCCCAGACACCTCCTCCAGCTCCTCCGGAGGGAGCCCAAGGCATTCCCAGGCCAGCCGAGGGACATAGTCTCTCCAGCGTGTCCTGGGCCGTCCCCTGGGCCTCCTCCCGGTGGGACGTGCCTGGAACACCTCCCGAGGAAGGCATCCAGGAGGCATCTGATATAGATGCCCAAGCCACCTCAACTGGCTCCTCTCGAGGAGGAGGCAGCTCTACTCCAAGCCCCTCCCGGACGGCCGAGCTCCTCACCCTATCTCTAAGGGAGTTCCCAGCAACCTTACAGAGGAAGCTCATTTCAGCCGCTTGTATCCGGGATCTCGTTCTTTCGATCATGACCCAAAGTTCATGGCCATAGATGAGGGTAGGAACGTAGACTGACCGGTAAATTGAGAGCTTCGCTTTTCGGCTCAGCTCTCTATTCACCACAATGGACCGGCACAGTGCCCCCATTACTGCGGCAGCCGCACCAATCTGTCTAGTCGATCTCCCGCTCCATTCTTCCCTCACTCGTGAATAAGACCCCGAGATACTTGAACTCCTCCACTTGAGGCAGGAACTCCCCTCCAACATGCAGTAGGTCTTGGCTAGAGGGGACCAGCAGGACCACGTCATCTGCAAAAAGAAGAGATCCAAGAAGAAATCAATTGATCCCCAAACCAGACCCCTCCGGCCCTTGGCTGCGCCTAGAAATCCTGTCCATAAAAGCTATGAACAGGACCAGTGACAAAGGGCAGCCTTGCCGGAGTCCAAAATGCACTGGGAACAGGTCCAACTCAGTGCCAGCAATGCGGACCAAACTCCTGCTCTGCTTGAACAGAGACCGGATGGCCCCTAATAAAGGGCCCCCTATTCCATACTCCTGGAGCACCCCTCACAGGCTACCACGATGGACAAAGTCGAATGCCTTCTCCAGGTCCACAAAACACATGTGGACCGGTTGGACAAACTCCCATGAACCCTCGAGTACCCTGTAGAGGGTATACAGCTGGTCCAGTGTTCCACGGCCGGGACGAAAACCACACTGCTTCTCCTGAGGCTGAGGTTCGACTATCAGCCGGACTCTCCTCTCCAATACCCTGGTGTAGGCCTTACCAGGGAGGCTGAGGAGTGTGATCCCCCTGTAGTTGGAACACACCCTCCGGTCACCCTTCTTATGAAGAGGGACCACCACCCCAGTCTGCCAGTCCAGAGGCACTGTCCCTGACCGCCACGCAGTATTGAAGAGGCATGTCAACCATGACAGCCCTACAACATCCAGAGACTTGAGGTACTCAGGGTGGATCTCATCCACCTCCGAAGCCCTGCCACTGCGGAGCTTTCTAACCACCTCGGTGACTTCAGCCTGGGTGATGAAAGAGTCTAACACCGAGTCCCCAGCCTCTGTTTCCACCAGGGAATGCGTGATGGCAGGATTGAGGAGATCCTTGAAGTACTTCTTCCACCGCCCGATAATGTCCCCAGTCGAGGTCAGCAGCATCCCACCCCCACTGTAAACAGTGTTGGCGAAGCACTGCTTCCCCCTCCTGAGGCGCCGGACGGTATTCGAGGCCAACCGGTAGTCCTTCCCCATGTCCTCACCAAACTCCTCCCAGGCCTGGGTTTTTGCCTCTGCCACAGCCGGGCCACAGCACGCTTGGCCTCACGGTACCCGTCAGCTGCCCACAAGCCAACCACAGCCAATAGGACTCCTCCTTCAGCTTGACAGCGTCCCTTACTGCCGGTGTCCACCACCGGGTTCGGGGATTGCCGCCGTGACAGGCACCGCAGACCATACGGTTGCAGCTACGGGCAGGAGCATCAACAATAGATGCGGAGAACATGGTCCACTCAGACTCTATGTCTCCAACATCCCCAGAATCTGATCAAAGCTCTCTCGGAGGTGGGAGTTGAATACATCCCTGGCCGAGGGCTCTGCCAGACGTTCCCAGCAGACCCTCAATATGCGCTTGGGCCTGCCAAGTCTGTTTAGCTTTTTCCTCTTCCAGCGGATCCAACTCACCACCAGGTGGTGATCAGTGGACACCTCGGCCCGTCTCTTCACCCTAGTGTCCAAAACATGCGGCCGAAGGTCTGACGATACAACAACAAAGTCGATCATTAACCTCCTGCATAGGGTGTCCTGGTGCCAAGTGCACTCATGGACATTCTTATGCTTGAACATGGTGTTCGTTATGGACAATCCATGAATAGCACAGAAGTCCAATAACGAAACACCACTTGGATTCAGATCGGGGAGGGTATTCCTCTCGATCACGCCTGTCCAGGTGTCACTGTCGTTACCCACGTGGGTGTTGAAGTCCCCCAGCAGAATAATGGAGGTCCCGGGAGGGGCACTATCTAGCACCCCCGACAGGGACGCCAAGAAAGCCGGGTACTCCGGACTACTGCCCACCCCGTTGGCCGAAACAACAGTCAGAGACCTGTCCCCAACCCGAAGGCGCAGGGATGCGACCCTCTCATCCACTGGGGTAAACCCCAACACAAGACGGCTGAGCTGGGGGGCAACAAGCAAACCCACACCAGCCCGCCACCTCTCCCCGTGGACCACTCCAGAGTCGAAGAGAGTCCAGCGCCTCTCGAGGAGATGGGTTCCAGAGCCCACGCTGTGCGTGGAGGTGAGCCCGACTATTTCTAGTCAATATCTCTCGACCTCCCGCACAAGCTCAGGCTCCTTCCCCCCCAGTGAGGTGACATTCATCCCTAGAGCCAGCCTAAGCATCCGGGGATCAGGCCGCCGAGGTCTCCACCTTCATCTGCCACCCAGTCCTCTTTGCACCGGTCCCTCATGGTTCCCCCTGCAGGTGGTGGGCCCACTGAGGGATGGCCTTGCGTCTCTCCTTCGGGCTTGGCCCGGCCGGGTCCCGCGAGGACCAACCCAGCCACCAGGTGCTCTCTGATGGGTCCCGACCCCAGACCTGGCTCCAGGGTGGGACCCCGGCTCTGCCATACCGAGCGACGTCACGTGCCTCGATTGTGTAGTCCTCATGAGGGTGTCTTGAACCGCTCTTTGTCTGACCCGTCACCTAGAGCCTGTTTGCCATGGGAGACCCTACCAGGGGCATTTGAGCACCAGACAACATAGCCTCTAGGATCATTCGGGCACTCAAACCCCTCCGCCACGTTAAGGCGGCGGTTCAAGGAGGGGTGTTGTGTTTTCATTTGCTGTAAATGGAAATTTTTCAGAATTCATTTATTCAATTAAAGGTTTGAAAACATCAGTCTGTGTGCAAATAATCTATATAATGTGTTTCATATAGTGAATTGAGTTACTGAATACAATGAACTTTTGAATTATATTCTAATTTATTGAAAATGAATATATACAAAAGTTTTTTAAACAGGTTTCTCCTTTAGTTTCTGTGTTTCTGTCAGGCTACATTGAGGCTGTGGTGATTCCTGCAGGAGCATCGAGGATCAAAGTCATGGAAGACAAACCTTTACAGAGCTTTCTGGGTAATATTGTCTTTAAGAGGGTGTAATTAAGCTCTTGACAAATATTAGTTAATTAAATTTATACTTTTTAGAACTAGAAAAAAGCTCAGCTAGCAGAGGTTAAAAAAGAAATAATTCCCATTCTTAGGTTACTAGTTTAAATGATGGGCCAAAAAGAGCAAATGTTTGTTTACTTTATTTTTCCATTAGATATGTCTTCTAAAAATGGTTTAAATGATGTCATACAATATTCAGTACATCACCTTGCTGTGTTTACAATAACTATAGTCTTAGTAAAGTTGTTTCAATTTGCATTTTAGTTATTTTTATAATAAGGAAGCAAAAAACAAACAAAAAGCACATGCCTTAAAAAAATCACTTGCAAAGCAACAATAATAAAAACTTTTAATATTTCTAAACAGATAGGTAAAAATTATTTCCTATGATTTATGGATGGAATGGGTGACAAATACCAACTTTACGTGTAAATGGTAAATATATCTTGTTCAACTAACCCAAATTTTCTTATAGCTCTTAAAGACTCCAGCAAGAGATCCATCAACAGCGACTGGAAGATTGAACTTCCAGGAGACTTTGAGCTGGCTGGAACCACGGTGCGCTATGTTAGAAGAGGGCTGTGGGAGAAAATTTCTGCAAAAGGACCTACTAAATCTCCCTTACACCTAATGGTAAACAGCCAGAGGGCAGTCATACATGACCAGAGACACAAATATACTCTGTGTCTGTATTTAGTCAAAGGAGATTTGTGGAAAAAATACTAAATATGAAACATGAATTAAACACCGTCTCTTGTACGTTTTAGTTATGAATTTCTCCAACAACAAAGTTGAGGCTACTTTAATTTCAAATTAATCATAAGTCTTCCATTGGAATTCGGTCTACTATTAAGTTAATCCAGAAGAACATGTTAGATTGGATGTCTCCCATTGAAACCTTCAGTGTGTAAGAATAAATGAGCCATAAAGAAATTTACAGTAGATAGATCAATGAAACAAAGTGTTAAAATAGCTAACTTATAAAAATTAGATTTAAAATGTCAAAATTATTTCTCTTCTCTTTCCATTGATCGGTTTTACTATTGATATCTAACCATTGATCAACAGCTAGCTAAAATAGATATAAAGTACGTGACCTATAAGTACAAGGTTGGACTGTGAAGGTCCGACAGGACAGCTGGTGGTCCAGAAAAGGTGTGTGAGGAGAATGAATGTGATTAGCCCTGTCAAGGCTTGACAAGGTTCAGATATGACTCTTCTATTGCTTCCTTCGTTGTCATGTCAGGTCCTGCTCTTTCATGACCAAAGCTATGGAATCCACTATGAGTACACTATACCTCTGAACACAAGCCAGGACCGGATCAGTGAGAAGCAGAGAGAACCAGAGTACCTCTATATCTGGGCTCACAGCAGCTGGCAAAACTGTACTGTCCAGTGTGGAGGAGGTAAGAGTTCTACATAATTAACAATGCCATGCAAAAGTATTAAGATCTCTGTGAAATTCTTTTACATTTTGTCATAATACAACCACACTCCTCAATCAAACATCTTTCGCTGCAGTTACAGCTGGAGTTTTTTTCTTGGTCTCTTACCAGCTTCGCACATCTAGAGACAAAACGTTTTGTCTTCTTTGCAAATAATCTCAAGTTCAATCAGGCTGAAAATACCTGGAGTCTGGAATGGGGTGTTCTATAACAAGAATATGCTTTGATCTAAACTATTTCATTGTAGATCTTAGTTTGTATGTATAGAGACTGAAGAAAAGTATGCCCACAGCATGATGCTGCCTCTCCATGTTTCACCATGGGGATGGTGTGTTCAGATTGTTGTGCTGTTTTCATTTTCCACCATACATCGAGTTTTGCAGTAAGACAAGATAGTTGGATTTTGATCCAATCTGACAAGAACAGAGGTGTCAAACTCCAGTCCTCGAGGGCCAGTGTCCTGCAACTCTTAGATGTGTCCCTGGTCCAATACACCTCAAACAAATGGCTGCATTTCCTCCTCAGTATGCAGTCAAGTTCTCCAGAGTCCTGTTAGTGACCTAATTATTTGATTCAGGTGTGTTGAAGCAGAGGAACATCTAAAAGTTGCAAGTTACCAGCCCTCGAGGACTGGAGTTTGACACCTGTGGACTAGACCATCTTTTTCCATGTGTTTGCTATGTCCCCTACAGGGCTTGTGACTGTAAACAGGAATTCTTAGAGCTTTACTCTCTATAAAGGCCAAATTTGTGGAGTGTGCAACACACTGTTGTTCTGTTTCCAGATTCTCCCACCTGAGCTGTGGATTTCTGCAGCAGCCCCAGAGCTTTTCTGTTTAATGCAGTCCTTGCTTGGCCTGTCAGCTTAGATGCACCACCATATGCGGGTAGATTTGCAGTGGTGCCACACGCTTTCCATTTTTGGATTGTTCTCCATAAGATGTTGAGATATTGTTTTATAGAATATCCCCTCAGGTTTTAAGATTCTCCACAACCATCCTCCTGACCTGCCTGTTGCGTTTCTTGGTCCAGATGCTATGTGTTGTATTTATATTTACTAATTAGGTGACATCTGAGGGTAATTGGTAAAACTGGATTTCTGTTGGGGGTGTCAAGGAGGCTGAAATATTGTAAAATCAGATACATTAAAATCTGCTTTGAAAGACAACGGTGTTGTTCTAGCTTTTTAAGACAAATGTAACATTCTTTTTAGTGGTTACCATTACTAATGCTGTTGATGTTGTACCCAGTTGGTTGTTGTGCTTCTCAATGAATTTGTGTTGGTAGTTCTGGCAATTTTTTAACATCTGTAATGCTCAAATGCCACACCAGTTGGAAGGTAATCTGAACGTAGGAGTTACTGATTGATCTTTTTGAAGCTTCCTTTGTAATGCTTGGAACAAGACCCAGAATCCACTCTGAAGAATCCAGGAACCAGTTAATAATTGATTTCAGCAGCTGTCATAGTCTTCCACTTAAACTACTTTGGTAAATGGTCATAGTCCTGGGTTTTTGTAAGAATTGTATTCAGGTACACCAGCTTTCTTCTACAGCTAACTGGTCATTCCAGATTTAACCTAGGTATAAGGTGTAGGTGTGTGCATGGTTGTTTCTTTGTGAAGGCCCAGTGACCTTTCTAGGGTCTACCCCACCTCTAACCAACTAACTGCCACCACTCCCGCTGTGGTGGACTTGACAAAGCCAATAAAGGAAATAAATGAGAGACTAATATAAAAAAAGGGCACATGTTGCTATTCATATGAATCTCAAAAAATATTTTCAGAGATTCTCTCTACTATTTCTAAACACTTCTCCTTAGACTTTATAATAATTTTTTTCTGCATGAACTATGAATACATTTTACCAGATTTCCCGGCAAATTTGTGCTTCTTAAATAACTGATGTCCTAGGGCCTTTTATATATATTTTTCTTTTATATAAGAATTTGAATTTAGTCAGATTAATTTAAACCTTGATGAAACCACCCTCAGGTTTCAAATTATATGATGCAAGTATACATGTGTCGTTTGACCCCCAGCAGCTCTCCTGATGGACAAGGTCCATGTGTGAAACCTCACTATTGTCTCTGGTTTTAATGTCTAGCAATGGAGAATTTTGATTGGTACTACCTAAAGCAGGAACCCCCAATGAGCCCAGAAGCTTAGATAGACACTCATAGAGGAATTGTTTTTTTTGTGGATGATGTTTAGATTTTGTCAGATTCAGTCTCTCCAAGGATGTTAAAATCCAACAAAAAAAAAACTAGATTACTCCCACCCATTATTTTAGAGATTTCAGGAACAGTGAACAGTGAAGCTCATCTATGTTTGTGGTTCTGTATACAGGGGAGAGAAGCACAGTTGTTTCCTGTATGAGGATAATTAATAACAGCATGGAGGTTGTCAGTGATAACTATTGTCACTCTGAGACCCGGCCCCAGGCTAAGGTGCAACACTGCAACACTCTGCCCTGCCAATACAGGTAATGCTCCTAGAAACACCCACACAGAATCGCAGCCATACTCATCAAGACTTCCTGCTGACTTGTCTTAGCCAGTTTTAAAAAATCCATAATTATACATTTACACATTTAAACATTTACAGTAGAAATATTTCAGTTACAAGTTAAACAGTTTTTCTATTTTCTACATTTGCTAATCTTTTGCAACTGAATGGACAATCTGAGAAAGAGCCTGCAAGGCATTTCTACAGAAGCTGATAATAATAATTATATATATATATATATATATATGTATATATATATATATACACAATTGTACTCTGTTACAAATAGATCAGTAGACTCAGGAGGTAGCTCTTCAAGTGGTTCAATCTCCTGCAGTTTTGCAACTGTTTTGGCAGCAGCTATGGATCTATTTAACTTGCTCCTATTTTTGCATCTCTTATGCAACAGATACAGAGAACTGATCAAAAAGATTCAGCTGAGACCCGACTTAAATGGTACACATATAAGTTATAGACACTTACAAAGTTCAAAAAAATGTATAAACACTTATAGAAAAAGATAACCTATGTACATTGAATGTAGTATTTAGTATTTACATGAAGAGCAGGTTGTGCTGAAACAGTCTGAGATGGGCTGGTGGTTTGTTTGATTGACAGTTGCCTTCACTGCAATTGTCAATAGTTTTAATTAAGAGAGAACAGGTCCTGATCTAATGAGAATTTCCTCAAAACTTTAAGAACATCAGAATGGCAGAATCATCTTTAGAATCATGTTTCTAAAACAATAGGTTATGCTGGAAAGGACAGTGAAATGATGCAACACTATAAATAACTCATAAAAAGATAGTAGGCCTTTGTTAAAGTTAGAACTTTAACACATTATTCCAAGGAGCTTATACAAATATACTATGCTAACACATACATATATCTATATACAGTCAAGAAAATGAAACGCTTGTGTTTTTATTGGTTTTCTTGTTGAAGTTAAATGGTCTTTGGTTTATAGTTCCTGTTACTGGCTTTGGCTCATTCTTGTTCTTTCTTTCTTTCTTTCTTTCTTTCTTTCTTTCTTTCTTTCTTTCTTTCTTTCTTATCCTGCACCAAAATTTCTTCAAACTGTATTCATTTGCATAATGTGTACATGAACTCTGGTCACTGATAATGCTGTTTGCTTAGTACCGCCTATTTAAAAGGACATCTGGCTTTGTGTTTAGTTTCAGAATTAGCAAGGCCAACAAACCTGTAAATGTATCCATCAGTGTCCCTTATAACACATTAATAAACAGTCTAACTTAATTTTAGACACTGTCAGTAAACTGAACCCAGCCATTCACACTTTAGCCTGTACAATGCCAATTTTTCTTGCTGTAACTCTAATAAATGTGTATCTCGAGGGCTTGTCAAGCTTTTAATTATTTTACTGTTACAGTAAATTATTTATCTACAATGGTCAGAATAAATCTTTGTAACCATTTATCATAAGACTGTTGTGGTTGCTCATTGTTTACTATTGGAGGTTGAAAACTGTGCCTAGAACACTTTAACCTTCTGCCCCCTCTCCCAGCCACTGATACATGCATGCATACACAAACAGTTATTTAATCTGAGCATGTTTATCATTTAGGTTTGCCAGCATTCACAATATTACTGAGATTGTGTAGAAAAAAGTGAGAGAGATGGAATAAGATCATGTAAAGTTACATTATAAACTCCTATATCTCATATACACACTCACTCAAAATGTGAAGTGAAAACTAAGAGCTCTGATATTTTCCACAGGTGGGTGACAGGTGAGTGGGGACCATGTTCTGCCTCCTGTGGTAAAGGTCTTCAGCACAGAGAAGTGTCTTGTGTTTACCCCTCAGTAAATGGCTCACTCAGGCACACCAAGGACTTGTACTGCCACGGAGGAAAACCTGCGGTGCAACAGGGCTGTGAGGACGACGCCTGCCTTACAACATGGGAAGCTTCAGTGTGGTCAGAGGTCCGTCTTACACTTCTACAGTGTATAAGTGTCATTAAGGGAAGAGGAGTTGTGTGCTGTTGGTGGAACATAATGCAGCATTTTGTAACCTAAGGTTTAGTGAGCTAATCCCTAGTGTGGATTATGTGTTGACAATAGAATTTAAAGATTGTCTAACTGGTTCCTAAATGTCTGGACTATATGTGATTATATGAGCTGTCTAAGCAGATACCTTTCACTGTGCAAGGACTATCAGTGTGTCTTCAGAAGGTCTCCTGAATTCAGAATTTTGACAGGTAGAGTCAGAGCTTGTCGAGTAGCACCGAGTTCGGTATCAAGTATGGCTGCCATGCATAAACTGCCTATATAAACTGTTTATTAACACTTCAGACTGTTGGTTTCATATTAACATAGTGTTGGACATAGTACTAAATAGTGTCTATTTGTCAACATGTTCCTTTAGTGTTTAAACATACAACATTGAGAAATTTGCATTGCTACTGCTTTTGCTAATAGCAGTTAATACCAAAATAAATAGCAAAATTCACTGCTTTCTGAATTGCAGCCAGATTTAGATAGACATGTGTTTGATTTACATTAACATTTTTCTAAATATTACATACAAGACGAGTAGAAATTATATGTAAGCATGGTTTCCAAAAAAAACAAGAAAACAGGGTTATATCTTTTTGTTGTGATTGTCTCTCTGTGTTATTTGGGGTGTTAAAGTTGTCAGTTTCTTTATATATTCAGTTTCAGCTGACAACAACAATAAGCCTTTACTGAAGAGATACCGATTTATTGATTTTCAAATTCAGTTAATCACTGTTTTCAAGTTGCAATGTAGGAACAAACAAATGCTCACATTCTTTAAAGTGTAAAATAGTTTATGTTCTTTATGCTTTTATGATTGCTTTCCTTTAAATTCTGCAGTGTTCATCAGACTGCAGCCAGGGTGTTCGCAGAAGGACAGTGCTGTGTAAAAACCCTGATGGTGGATGTGATCCTTTCTCCAAGCCAAGTCAAGAAGAGCCTTGTGAAGATGACTCTAAATGCTACGAATGGAAATTTGGAGACTGGTCAAAGGTATGAATTTATGCAAACACTATGGTTATTGTATGGTTTAAGTTTAATAAAGAATGGGCAGCTGAATCACTTGTCTAGAATCAGTTAATGCTGATATTTATCACTTAACATTAGCAACATTTGATCTTTTTATGTCTGTGCTATCCTTGTTGTCCAGGGTAATGCTTGTACAGAACGTTAAATTCTGGTTCCCTCACAGATTTTCTAAGGCAGCTTTTCCCAGTTAAAAGTCCGATTATCTTGACCACAACCTAACTTGTTTTAAAAGTAAGACAATTTAAACAGAACATCAAATATACAAAAATAAAATCCAATACCGGGGGCATACCATCGGTTTATAGAGAAAAGAAAAAAAACAGATGAGAACAGTTTTTATAGTTTTTTTGCAAAGAAAAACCAACGCCAGTAATTCTTCTCACATTTTTTCCTCAGTTCCTTTTTCCACCTCTTCCGTTCAGAGATATAAGATGTCCTTATTTTCATGTAGTTGACGATGCGTATCACAGAGTAGAAACAGAAAATGAAACTAAACTTGAGTCGTTTATTTTGCCAAGTCCACCTAATATTCTCAATGATGAATGACATGTGAGAACAGATAATGGCTGGTAGAGACTGTACCTGTTCTGACTGATGCTTATTAACGAACCTTTCAGAAACTCATGTTTGAGTTCTGGTGTTGGTATTTTCTTCCTACAGTTCTGCTTTGAGTGGAATTGTAAGACATGATTTTTCTCTGACATTATAATGAGTTGTAATATAATACATAATATATAAATATTATTATATAATAATATGAAATAATAAGGTGCAGTATTGTTTGCTGTGCGAATGAATTGTACTTGATCAGTTTAGAATGATGAAGCTGAGCTAACCTTTGAACTTCATAGATGTTCATTTTGCAACATCTACAAAGATCCTTTGACGCTATACAGGAAGTTTAAAGAGGTAATATTAAATGTTTACTAATAACAGATAATCATATATTGGACATGATGGAAAACTTTCTGGCTATTTTAGTGCTCATCCACGTGTGGAAAGGGTCTGCAGTCACGAGTGGTCCAGTGTATGCATAAAGACACTGGTCGTCATGGTGACAACTGTCCATTAATGTTGAGACCACCAATTTACCGATCCTGTTACCGTCAATCCTGCTTTGTCAAAGGTGACATGAACTTCATTTCTTTTGATCAACTGAAGTTAATGTGGAATTTGATACAAATTATAGATTTGTGGCGTGATTTGCTTTGCTGTACTGGTAACTTTGTGTTGTTCTTTGGCTTTTTTTTTTTTCTAGTTCACATGCCTGAAGAAATACTAACCCATGAGGTCGCACCCTGATTGGTTGCTCCTTTGCTCTAAAGCCAAACAGCTGATTGAGGAAAGAAGAAGAAGAATACACAAGCTCCACAACAGCTGGTTATATGGATATTTTCCCATCACATCAGGTTCTTGAAGAGGACCGTACAGGAGGTCGGTCCTTCCCACTGTAACATGAGGGAGGACCTTTTTTAAAGATGAATTGCACACTATATAAATGTTTTGTTTATAATAACTTAGATTTTTTTTTTTTTCTAGTAAATATTTGTCTGAGTTTCCAACATTAAACCACAATGGGAAGCACAGCACGCACATCTATAAGGGCAAATAAATCTTGGAATGTGAGGCAATCAGAAATTTGGAAATGAAAAATTACAAGCTGTAAATTTGAGTGCTTTTGTTCCAAGCTCCTTTTATATTTCATATAAACTGCTATATAGTTCGAAAAGCAAAAAAGAAGACTTAATCCACCTGTTAATGTGGTCTTGTTTGATTTCATTTTTTCTAATGTATACGTTTGTGTGGTAAGGTTAGGTATTATTTGTCTTTTTTAAAACCTGGTGCTATAACAATACGTTTGACAGAGAACTGATACCTAAACTCTGCCTTAACAAATATAAAGTGATCCTCTGCGACAATGTGGAAGTTCCTTGGCCAGTGCTGCTGTAACTCCATACTATACCTATATAACAAATGTTTCCAGTAAAGGATTTTATGATTTTATCTTAATTATACTAATTATCTAATCCATATAGCTTAGGTCCACATAATGCTTACCATATTCAAATCTGGTTTAATACCAGTTTACCATAAAAGCAAAAATATAACATTGCTTGTGCTGTACAAGAGAACAAAGGATAGTGTCTGAATGAGATCATAGACACATTATGAGTTAGAGGTGATCTGTTGTTAATCTTCTGACTGGAGCAAAATCTGCTTTCATATTACCATCGTCTCAGTAATAGTTGCATGTCATGTTGGAATGAAAATGGTTTGAAATCACATTCGACGGTTTTTTAACCAGCTGGCAGCTGAAATAAAAATAATGTATTGCTAATTTGTGTCAATCAAAAACTAAATGTATTTTTTTCACTACTATAAAAGAAAACTTTTACATTTCTGTTACAACTTTATTATCACGCCATAGACACTAAATTTATGTCATGTCTCCATAAAATAAACAACTACATAAAATATTTTTAAAGCAGATTTTCCCTCAATTTCTGTAAAAATGGAAATACAAAGTTAGAATTCATCCATTAAACAAGAAAGCTGTACAGCAAATGGTCTGGTAAAAGATGGTCACAACATGGTCATTAATGTAATCAACATTGGAAGGTACTCATCACAATTGAAGCCTGTTTCTCCCCCAAGCTCCCCTCCCCTCCTCATGTCCCGTTGTGCAATCCAGCATGAAATACCTTCCCATTGTCTATCCAGATAATGTTGCCTGTGTTTTGGCCCTGAATGTGTCCTGTTTTTAAAATGTGTACTCTAACAAAATGATAATGCAATGATCATCATTATTATTTTAAAACTTGATATTAAATGATTTCTTTTGCAACAATCCTTATGACTGCTTCATTCATCTTCAGTTTTATTAGATTATACAGTAAGCAGCAGCAGAGTGCTAACTAGACCCCACAATAACTGACCTTCACCATCCACACCATTTTTATATCTACTTATATACATTTAAGTACTGGATAGATTTTTCCATGTATGTGCATGGGGGTAGTCCAATCTGATTCTGCAACAATAAGCATTCCTTCTTCACATGCATTGTGTTTTTGTTTTGTAAATGATTCAGCAGACGTAGTGATGTTTGTGAAAGGTGGCACAGCTGTGTGACTGTAGAGGACAGTTGTCCCTGTGCCTTGTGGAGCCTATCGAATGACAAATTAGGACTTCTGGAAGGCACTCTGGGTGTACCTGGTTTACTTAAAAAATCCATATTCAACAAACCTAGAAATGCAGAAAACATGAGGTGTGTTCAGTTTCAGCAGCTGTATTCTTTGGAGAGCCTTTGAAAATGCTTAGGATCGGGTCCAAAAGTGTGACTGCCTTACAGTCCAACCTTCAGCAAGCTTCCAGTTTACAAATGACAGTGCTTTTCTTTTTTACCGACCAAGGTGTGTCTTGGTAACCTTAATTTCACAGTAAAGTCACAAAATACCCTTTTCTATTATTCCTGATTTTTGAGGAAAGTAAGAGAACCCAGCTCGGCTTATTAAGACATCTCCTGAATTAACCAGGCATTTTTAGTTCAAATCAAACACCCATCCATCGTCTAAACCCAGTTCTCTGTGGAAGGTCATTGTGGGTGGTTGATGCCTTGCTTCTTAGATATAGACATAAATCCAACAATACAACAGAAAACCCAGGACTCCACTTCCCTTTTTCCCCTTTAAGCTCCAATGTCCTACAAGAGGTGTGGGAGCATGAAGGTTCTTCTACACAGCATCTCTTCTGGACCAAGATCTCAGAGGTCGTTCCTGGAATCCACTGAGGCCCACCATCTCTCCCAGTTTACAGATCACCACTTTCAGGGATCCAGTGACCACTGGCATCAGAGACAATGTTTTTCAAACCCTCATTTAGTTACTCTGAGCTTCTTGTGTTCCTTTTTCCTGTTGCTTAGGATTGTGGAACCAATCACTACTGCGATCTGGTCTAGTTTGTTTACTGCCACAATGTCCTGTCGGTTAGCCATCACCTGTTGCTCAGTCTGCATCTGGAAGTCTCACTGGATCTTTCCCGTCACCAAACACCCATGACAGTGACTCCTGCTTTGAATGGCACACTTCCAGCTATACACAGATGTTTCTGCACACTATTCCAGCCACTAGGTAAATGTGTTTTTGCTTGTGGTTTGGCCAGTATTTTACACTCTGCTGCTAGCATACCAATAAAGTGTGGTGAACTTACTAAAATAATTTATGTTCCTTATTTCTTGTTTAACTGAGAAAACACAATAAAAATAAAATAGAGACAAAGTCATCCACCTTCCTAATTCCTTTGCATTCCCAGCAAATAAAACACATAACTAAAATGACATTTACAGTTATTTTATCATGAGCCTGACTATGATTTTGACACAGGTGGCAACCCACTCTTACAGTGCATTGCAAATGTATTTATACACCTTGGACTTTTTCACATTTTGTCACTCTACACCTACAAACTACAATGTATTGGGATCTATGTGATCAAACAACACAAAGCAGTGCATAATTGTGGAGGTGAAATGGTTTTAAAAATTTTTAATAAATGCAAATCTAAATCTAAAGTGAGGCATGCAATCTCGTTTACTTTGATATGCTTAAATAAAAACTGATGCAACTAATAGCCTTCAGAAGTAGTACACAGCCCATGGTTTAATCTCAGTGTAACTGGGGCTGTGTTTGTGAAGGCCTCCAAGGTTTGTTAGAGAACATTATTGAACAAAAAGCATCATGAACAACACAATATCCCCTATTTGGACGTCATGCAAAGCTGTGTTTAATTCATTATCTGGAAATGAAAAGACAGCAATACTAATGCAAACCCACCCAGACATGGCAATTCACCAAAACTGACAAAATAGGTAAGGACAGTATAGCATCTGGAGGAGCTGCAGAGATCCATAGCTCAGGTGTCAGAATTTGTCTACTTCCCAACTATTATTTGTGCATGCCACACACATGGCCTTTCTGTCAGAGTGGTGAGAAGATAGCAATAAGATGTCCTTTCTGCAGTTTGCCACAAGCCATGTGATGTGGGGGTTAATCACATGAAAAAGGTCTTAACAGATGAGGGCAAAACGTTTTTTGGCTTACATGCAAAACACTGTGATAGAAAACGAACACTTCACATCACTGTGAAGAAACCCTATACTGTTAAAAACGGTCGGAAAGCATTATGCTGTAGAGATGCCCTCCTTCAGCACAGACCTAAAACTGTCTGGAACTGATGGGAGGATGGATGCAGCTAAATACAGGGCAATCCTGAACATGCCATCAGAGATCCACTGGAATGGTTTAGATCAAAGCATACTCATGTGCTACTCATGCATACGCATCTGGCAGAACGTTAAAACTGATTTTCTCAGACACTCTCCATCCAATCTGCTTTCAGGTATTTAACATTCACTTAGTGATTATACACTTCTTTGTGTTGGACTAGAGTTATGGGCAACATAAAATGCGTACAATTTTGTGGTTGCAAGGTGACAGATGTGTAAATGTTCAAGCGGTATGAATACTTTTGCACAGTAAAAAGAAAAAAACTGCCAGCACTTTTTCTTTCTGAGCAGTCTTTAATTTACAGAAAACTTGTTATATTTAGTTTCTACAGATATGAAGTTAAACCACAAAGACTTTAGTGTAATCAGTTCTAATTAAATAGCACCCTGAATTCTGAAACTTCCCAAATGATAAAAACCAATTTCACCTTAAACATTTCTGAAGCCATTATGTGAAAATCCATAACCACAAAAACTTTTAATAGATTTCTACCATTCACCAAGTTCTAAATATTTTTTATAAAAGGTCAAACATGAAAACTACCATCAACATGACAAGTGAATTTGAAACTAATATTCAGAAGTAAAACAGTTAATAAAAAGCAGCATCAGGAGCCCAAAAGGAATAATTTAGATAAAAACATTTGTGCAAAGTCAAAAATATTAATTCTCACCACTGTTCTTTATGAAGGTCAGAGCATGGATAGCAACTCAAGCAAAGGCTGATTATAACTGAGAACACACTCCTTGTGTTACAAACATCATGCAACGCCTCTAAGAAAACATTTTACCAGCAGTCTCTTCATAAAAGAAGACATCCAGCTGTAATCATGTAAGTAATGCCAAGAAACCGGAATTGGCATTGAAAGCGAATAAACTAGAGTTAATTAGCCTGTGTGAAGGTCAGTAGAAAAATATGCCAAAGTCGCCCTGGCCATTGCGTTTGAACTGGTTCCCTTGAACAGAAACAAAGATCTGATGCTCCATCAGATCCTGGACTGGTCGACTGCAGGACACCTCCTTGTTTCGGCTTAGCTGACGACCAAACTGCCACTTCTTGCCTGCAGCAGAGGCCATGTCACCGTCTGTGCTGTTGATCCCTGCTGACTCAAGCTGAGAGGCTGCAGAGTTGCTGCTGAGTTGAGTGTCTGGCTTTGTTGCTGATGATGTGGAGGAGAGAGGCTCTGAAACTGCCTCCTCCTGCTTGTCTTCAGCTGGATCTTCTGGGAACACACATCTGGTTAAATATTGATTCTGAACTGATGACCATCAGAGCATTAAACACTATGAGAGCTGCTCACCTTCCCTCTCACAGGCATGTGAGAGTTCCTCTCCATTACCTGGTTTAACCAAAATCAACCCGTAGTCCTCATTGTTGTGGATGACATTGTTTTCCATGGTGATGGATGGCATCCCATCCAGCTCATTGGCAAAGTCCTGTGAGCACACGGATACACAATTATTTTATGCATCATTTTGAACTCAGATTTTAAACCAAATCTTATATTACAAAGCAGAGACAAACTCTTACTGTGCTGCCAGAGTTTATATGTCAGTGCGTTGTTTACACTGTGTCAAATTAGGATAGAATACAAGACTGCTTCAGAAATTATAAAAGATCATGTGGAAAAGCGCCACCTTCTGGCAAAATACAGCAAAGGCCAGTCCTGATGAGTTAAAGATTTACACCGTTCACACCAAACGCGGATTCTGCGAATTTTTTGCATCATTTGTGTGTTGTTGCTCGCTTGACATTCCGCATGAACTCCACGTGGCCAAATGTCAACAAGCGGCAATGCTTCGCCGCGTCATCAAATAGGAGGAGCTTCTATCTGCTGCTTGCTGGTTTCAACTAAAACATTGCGGACATGGATTTCATGGATAATTACGGTGTTTTACTTGTGGAGAGTCGAAAAACGCCGTCGACGTCCTTGGGTTCACCAGATTCTTCAGGGACGGGAACAGTTCGGAGATTACCACCACTTACTCCAGGAGCTGCATCTGGATGATGGTCGATTTCAGCGGTTTTTCCGTCTATCCAGGACCCAGTTTGAAGATCTGCTGTCCTGGGAGACAAATTGGCCTCCGGGACACCAACTACTGGCGCTGTATCCCCGCTGCTGAACACCTGTCCTTCTGTCTTCGGTGAGTAAATAAATCTCAGCTAGTTAGTTGAGTCATACAACTCAGGCTTGCCGCACACTGAAAACAGCTTCTTCTCTGCTGCGGTCCTTCACCCTATGTCACAGCCACATCCAGTCCCTGATTGGTTGACGCGACACGAATTTAGAAAAACGTTCAGATTTTTCAACTCGTCCACCGCTCTCGCTTCGCTCGGCGTGCCTTCCGCACCGCGTCCTCCGTCTCTTTCGCACCGTGCCGCTCCGCTCCTGAACGCGCCTCTACATAGGGATAACATGTAAATCGGTCGCTCCTATCGCAGAATCAGCGTTCAGTGTGAACGCATCATTAGAGGTAATGTAAAATTAAAATCACGAGTCTAAACATGAGTCTTGTGTTGATTTTTTTACAGTGTAAAAGCATACAGCATCAGCTAGCATTGATATTCATGCACAAATCCATTATCAATTTGTTATTACTGATTATGTTTACACACACTTTGGTTAATACAATGTGTGAAAACTGTTTCACACATTGTATTAACCATAAACAAAGCCTGTCAACAGCTTCCAAGCTTATTGTTTGTACAACAAAGATTTTTTGAGACTGAACGTCAGCAGGAATCATGGTGTCTCACCTTGATCAGGACTCCATCCTTACAGTGATGGATGCCATTACGGACCAGACTGCAAATGCTGCCGGGGTAAATCTCCACACCTGCCCCCTGCACAAACACACATAAATGACATCATAAACATCAGCTAATCATTAGACAACTATTTTTATTAATTGTATGAAAAATAAAAAATAAAAACAGAGTTTGTTACATAAAAGGCTTCTGTTTAAAAAAAAGAGGAGCACCAAGCTCAATCACTGAGCTTCTCAGGGCTTCCTGTGTGATCAGTGTTGTGCTGTCCGAACCTTGGAGCCATACAGGTCACACATGTTCATGGTGAGGCGTGCAGATGTTCGCACAATCACGCCAGTGGTCTCACACTGCAGCACACAGTTCTCCATGTTCAGAGTGCCCCGACGTACACCTGATTATCAACAAAC
Organism: Girardinichthys multiradiatus; assembly: GCF_021462225.1. Lineage (NCBI taxonomy): Eukaryota > Metazoa > Chordata > Actinopteri > Cyprinodontiformes > Goodeidae > Girardinichthys > Girardinichthys multiradiatus. The sequence continues at coordinate 4,414,215 of NC_061797.1, forward strand.
AAGAAAGATTCAGAACTTTAAAACTGTGCTACACAGATTTATGAGTAAATAAAACAGAGCATAGCAGAGTTACTTTTAATGGAATATCCTTCTGTTTGTTTTTTAAGATTTAGCGCTTTTAGAAAATGATTAATCAGACGCGGGGGCAGCAGACTTAGTAGAGATGCCCAGACTTCCCTCTCCCCAAACACCTCCTCTAGCTCCTCTGCAGAGAGCGAAAGGCCTTACCAGGCCAGCAGAGAGACATAGTCCCTCCAGAGTGTCCTGATTGTCCCCTGGGCCTCCTCCTGGTGGGAGGCATCCAAAACAGATGCCTATGCCACCTCAAATGACACCTCTCAATATGGAGCACAGGCTCAACTCCAAGCTCCTCCTGGATGGCCGAGCTCCTCACCCCATCTCTAAGTGAGTGCCTGAACACCCTGCGGAGAAAGCTCATGTCAGCTGCTTGTATCAGTTCTCTTCTGCTCAGCTCTCTCTTCACCACAAGGCACCGGCACGGCGTCCTCATTACTGCAGCAGCCGCACCGATCTGTCTGTCAATCTCCCGGCTCCATTCTACCCTCTCTCATCAACAAGACCCCAAAATAATTCAACTCCTCCACTTGAGGCAGGAGCTCCCCTCCAACCCAACGAGGGCAAGCTACCCTTTTCTGGTCAATAACCATGGCCTCAGACTAGGAGGAGCTGATCCTTATCCCAGCCGCTCCACACTCAGCTGCGAACATGCTGTAGATCTTGCCTAGAGGGGGCCAGGAAGACCATGTCATCTGCATGGAGAGACGAAATTCACTGGTCCCCAAACTAGACCCCCTTACGGCCCTTAGCTGCACCTAGAAATCCTGTCCATGAAAGTTATGAACAGTACCGGTAACAAAGGGCAGCCCTGCCGGAGTCCAATATGCACCGGGAACAGGTGCGATTTAGTGCAGGCAATGTGAACCAAAGTCCTGGTCCTCTTATACAGAGAATGAATGGCCCCTAATAAAGCCCCCCCGACTTCATACTCCCGGAGCATCCCCCACAGGGCACCACAAGGACAAAAACCACACTGCTCCTCCTGAAGCTAAGGTTCAACTATCGGCCGGACTCTCCTCTCCAACACTCTGGCATAGGCCTTACCAGGGAGGCTAGGGAGTGTGATCCCCCTGTAGTTGGAATCCACCCTGCGGTCTCATTCTTGTGAAAGTTGACCACCACCCCGGTCTGCCGGTGTCCACCATTGGGATCAGGGATTACCACCTTGACAGGCACCGCAGATCTTAAGGCCACAGCTACGGGCAGCAGCATTAACAATAAAGGCGGAGAATATAGTCCACTCGGACTATAAGTCTCCAACCTCCCCTGGAATCTAGTCGAGGCTCTTCCAGAGGTGGGCCTTGAATACATCCCTGGCCAAGGGCTCCATCGACATTCCCAGCAGACCTTCACTATACACTTGGGCCTGCCAAGTCTGTTTGGCTTCCTCATTTTCCAGCAAATCCATCTCACCACCAGGTGGTGATCAGTGGACAGCTCAGACCCTCTCTTCACCCGAGTGTCTAAGGCATGCAGCCGAAGATCCGAAGACATGACTACAAAGTCGGTCATTGACTTCCTGCCTAGAACGTCCTGGTACCAAGTGCACTGATGAACACCCTTATGCTTGAACACTGTGTTCAATTTGGACAATCCACGACTGGCACGGAAGTCTTATAACAAAACACCACTCTGGTTCAAATCGGTGAGGCCATTCCTCCCAATCACACCCCTCCAAGGTGTCTCTGGCCGTTGAAATACGCCAGCAGAATGACTTAAGTCCCCAAGAGGGGCACTGTCCAGCACCCCCGATAGGGTCGTCTTGAAAGCCGGGTACTCCACACCACTGCTTGAGCCATAGCCCGAAAAAACGGTCAGAGACCTCTCTCTAACCCGAAGGCACAGGGATGAAGCCCTTTCATCTACCCGGATAAACCCCAACACAAGACGGCAGAGGAGCGGCAGGTGACAACCAGACCCACACCAGCAGCCGACTCTCCCCGTGGGCCACTACAGAGTAGAAGAAAGTACAACTTCTCTCAAGGAGCTGGATTACAGAGCCCACACTGTGCATGGAGGTGAGCCAGACTTCTGATATCTGTTAACCTCCCGCACAAGCTCAGGTTCCTTCAACATTGAGATGACATTCTATGTCCCTAAAGCCAGTTTAAGCATCCGGAGATCGGGTTGTCAAGGTCTCCACCTACGACCCTGCCCGATCCTCTTAGCACCGGTCCCTCATGGTTCCCCTGCAGGTGGTGAGCCCACTGGGGAATGGCCTTGCGTCCTTCGTTTGGGCTTGGCCCGGCCAGGTCCTCCGAAGAGGAACCCAGCCACGGGGCACTCACCTACAAGTCTCGACCACAGCCCAGACTACAGGATGGGACCCCGGGCTCTGCCGTACTGGACGATGTTGCGTGCCTCTGAGGTTTCTGAATCCCTCTTTGTCTAAGCCGTCACCAGAATAATTCAAATGCAAATAATATTTCAATGCTCCTGATGAGCCTTCCAGCAGCTTTAGCCGCCAGGTTTTTTTTCCCCCAAATGCCTCGCAAGAGGCCTTAATATTTACAAAGCAATTCACTAAATTAGGTTTTCACAAATACTTTTGGTTTTACAGCAGTTTAAACACACAAGATGATGCTTAAGGGTCCTTCAGGCAAATCTGTGTCTACTTGTAAAATGCTACAAAAAACCCATAGCTTTCCCCCCACCCACTTTTTCTTGGTACCAATAAAAACTAGAGAATCCCACCTTTCTGGCGAGGTGTCAAACGTCTTTGTAAGACCTTTTCCGGTCACGTAATTCCTGTGTATCCAAGGTTATAAAAGTAGTAGTAACTTTCGCTTTACGCACTGCTACACACACAGCTTGTTTGTTGTTTCAGCATTTTTTCCGTGAACTTCGTGCATTATAATGTCGCAGAAAAGTATAATGAGTACTTCGGAAGCCTTGGAAAAGAATTTGCACGGCAGTGACCTTGAAGTCGTCGGACAGTACCGTGGATTTTGAAGTGGATGAAGATGAGGAACTTCTTTGGGACCCGGTTCACGAATAAGTTATAGACTTTTTATTTATAGCAGCCTTACATTATATGTCCGCTATTTCAGCAATGCTTTACCGTTTTTACATTTATAACTACCATTGTGTGGAGCGTCAGTATTTTTATTTGTGATTCATTCAACTGGTAATATTAGCCCTCCTTTAGAACAAAAGGACTGCAAGGCTTGTTTGTGGAACTAGTTGAAAGCCTGTTATACAGCTGTTATTTCATTGACACGTTACCAATAGCACTTTACTGTTACAGAATGACATCATTGCTTTTGTATGTTATTTTATTATTTTTTGTGTAAAGTAGGAAATAATTTATTCACTGTATTTTTACAGCCAGGAGGAGGCAGGGCCATCTGGCACTGAAAGGACGCAGCCTTCTACTACTTGGGTTGAGGTGTTATCACCTTCTTCAAGGTGAGAAGTCTATTCTGCAAACTATTATGATTACAAACTACACATGATGTGTCATTACAGTGTGTTCCTAAGCTGCTTATAAATCAGATGCAACTCCATTTTTAGCGTAGAAGATGAGGGGTATGAACCACCTGCCTGTCAGCTACATAGTGCCTCAAGGCCCATGAATCGCAAGGTAGCTTCTGTCCCAAGAAAAAGGAGCAGCTCATCCAAGCCAACAAAGAGAGGTAAACAACTCTTATGGAAGGCCAGTCAGGCTACCTCTAGACCTGGTGATGACAACGAGGACAAGTGCCACTCTCCAGGTGAGCCTGACATTGAGGCCCAAGCTCCTACATTTACCAAGAGGCATCCTCCAGGACTTAGATTTGACTCACAAACTCATGGCTACCACTGACCCTGTAGAAGCTGTATTTTAATGCAAGCACTATCCGGAACATTATCAATAATACCAATTTTATTGTACAAAGGACAATTTCAGCTGGCAAGAAATTTCTGTGGTCAATACGATTGTTTATTTAGTTGTCATTGATGGTTGTTTTTGCACATTTGTTTCTATAGTTGTTAGTGGTAATGGTTTTCACACATTTGCTTACATTGTTTTTTACTGCCAATTCTTTGTTTTCAATAAAATTCCTCCAGTTGGAGATAAAAGAATACAATTTAGATTTATTTTCATTTATTGATTTAATACCATGACCAAAGGCTATGTCATATACAGCAGTCCTACAGTGGAAATCAGCACTTTTATTTCACCAGATTCCCCTTTGTGAGACAAAAAATAATAATACTTCGGCACAGTTTTGGCACATTTGGCTAAATTGTGCTGAAACTCCAGCTCCGCCTGGCACACAAATATGCTTCAACTGATTCAGCCCAAATTTACTGAAGTTATGGTCAAGATGTTGATTAAAACAACCTGGAGGTTCTCCTAGGATTTTAAAAGGATTTTCATGGTGTTTTACAATGTTAATTTAGAAAAAAAAAACTTTTGATTTTTTTTTGTTTAATCACAATAAATCAGACATAGTAACAGTTACAATAAAGGTTCCACCTGAAAGATATCCTTTCCATAGGTAAAAGTTTGCATTTAGACTTTATAACTGTGGAGCTATACCCAATTTATTTAAGTTATGTAATTTAAAGTGGAAATTAGTCTGTTATAATCTGTTTACTACTGTTTGTGCTTTTAAGTTGCTGCCTGATGAGCTGCAGTGCAGCATCAGATGTACTGACCAATCTATGCTGTAATTCCAATTATTTTAAACAATCATCAACATTTAAGTTAGGCAGATGTTTCCTAAAAGGAGTCCTGGGGATAATGGTTGAGTTTAGGGTATTGCTATTGGTCAGTTATTCCCAGCATTACAAACACACATAAAGAAGCACTGTGTCAAAGAGGCCACAGCTATAAAGTATTTCAGTCTCTGTATATTGTAACAAACTAATCAGTTACACTTTGGGTGTTTCATTCATTTTTGTCCAGTTATGGGCTAAATGGTTGAAACAGGACTCGGGTTAACGGACATTAGCTCATGCTTTGGACCTCTTGAAAACACTGAACTTTTTGTACAAATCAGCATAAAGCAGAAATGTCAGCTTGAGTATCATCGACTCACATAGAATGCCTTCAATAGCATCATGTTGGATGAACTTGATGTTGGACACTCTGACGTCAGCTCCTGTGGACTCCACAAATAAGTCCCCTTTGTGCTGGTTTTCAATCACAACTTCATCAGGAAATCCAAAGCCTGGTACACACAAACCAACAGATCTGTTGACACACAACACTACACTGAAGGGGGCAGTTTGACACAGTGACGGTGGTTTTTCTGCAGCGGGTTTGCCACCATATCTACTAGAAACCACTGGAACCTTTTCACATTTGGTCACATTACAACAACAAAGTTCCACATATTTTATTGGGATTTTATGTAAAAGAGAAACACAAAGTAGCACATTATTGTGAAGTGAAAGCAAAATGATATATGCCGTGCATTTCCATCCTCTTTACATTGATATTGACCAATTGTCTTCAGAAGTCACAAATAATTAGTGAATAGAGCCCATTTGTGTCTAATCCAATCTCAGTATGAATCCAGCTGTTCTGTGAAGACCCCCAAGGTCTGTTGAACAAACTGCACCATGGAGACCAAGAAACAAAATGGACAGCAAAGGGAGAAAGTTGTGGAAAAGTTTAAGGCAAGGTTAGGTTAGAAAACAACACACCAAACTCAAACATCACAGAGATTTGTTGGATGCACCATCTAAAAGTGGAAAGAGCATGGCCCAACTGCAAACCTACCACAACAGGACCATCCACCCACACTTACATGGAGTGTATAAACCAGAGAGGCAGCCAAAAGGCACATGTTAACTCTGGGGGAGCTGCAGAGATCCACAGTTCAAGTTGGAGAATCTGTTGACAGGACAGCTGTTAGGTGTGCACTCCACAAATCTGGTCTTTACGGAAGAGTGGCCAGGAACAAGTTATTGTTGAACTAAAGCTAAAATAGGTCCTGTTTGTAGTTTCACACAAGCAATGTAGGGCAGAACTACATTTGGTGAATCTTTATTGGCAGTAAGGAAAGTTAACCAGTGGATTGTTTTACCATCAGAAATTAAAACGGTCTGTAAATCCAAGGTTTTTAAGACTTGTGTTTAATGTTGGTTAAAACATCATGTAAGCAATAGTTTTGCTTTCAGCTCTATAAATCACTTAATCAGTAACCATCATTATTTTTGTCATACATATTGTCTTTTTAGTAATTACCTTTTAAGTTACTGTAATATTTTTTGTATATTTTACATTTTATTCCAAGTCAATGTTTTATTTCAGGAAAATTCAAGCCAGGAACAGGAATTGTAAATTAGCTTTGGCTAGAAACCTGTATGCATGACATCTACTCTGTGTTATTCATATGAAGCAATGTTCACTGCATTTGTCACTGGTAAATAAACAAATACACTAAATGTCGGGGACACAAGAAACATGTGGAAGAGAATGCTCTGGTTAGAGGAGAACAAAATGGTCAGCATGCAAAACATGTGGAGGAAAACTAACACTGGGCAACACCATCCCATTCCCGTTCCTACTGAGAGACATGATGATGGGAGCATCATGCTGCAGGGATGCTTTTCTTCAGCAGGCAGAGGGAAGATGGTCAGAGATGGAGAGAACTAAATACAGGACAATCCTGGAAGAAAACCTGTAAAAACAAACTTGAGACTGGGGTGGAAGTACCCCAAACATACAGCCAGAGCCAAGGTGGAATGGTTAGTGGAATATTCATGACCAGAAGTGGGCCAGTCAAAGCAAGGCAAGACTTGTCAATTTGAAAACCAATTGCCCTTCCACTTCACAATCGTGTGTTACTCTATGTTCGTCATGTATTAATATACACTGCTCAAAAAAAAATAAAGGAAACACTTAAACAACACAATATAACTCCAAGTAAATCAAACTTCTGTGAAATCAAACTGTCCACTTAGGAAGCAACACTGATTGACAATCAATTTCTCATGATGTTGTTCAAATAAAATAGACAACAGGAGGAAATCTTTGATGATTAGAAAGACACACTCAATAAATGAGTGGTTCTGCAGGTGGGGACCACAGACCACTTCTCAGTACCGATGCTTTCTGGCTGATGTTTTGGTCACTTTTAAATGTTGGAGGTGCTTTCACACTCGTGGTAGCATGAGACGGACTCTACAACCCACACAAGTGGCTCAGGTAGTGCAGCTCATCCAGGATGGCACATCAATGTGAGCTGTGGCAAGAAGGATTGTTGTGTCTGTCAGCGTAGTGTCCAGAGCCTGGAGGCGCTACCAGGAGACAGGTCAGTACACCAGGAGACGTGGAGGAGACTGTAGGAGGGAAACAACCCAGCAGAAGGACCGCTACCTCCACCTTTGTTCAAGGAGGAACAGGAGGAGCTCTGCCAGAGCCCTGCAAAATGACCTCCAGCAGGCCACAAATGTGCATGTGTCTGCACAAACAGTTAGAAACCGACTCCATGAGGATGGTATGAGGGCCTGACGTCCACAAATGGGGGTTGTTCTCACAGCCCAACACCGTGCAGGACGCTTTGCATTTGCCAGAGAACACCAGGATTGACAAATTCCCCACTGGCGCCCTGTGCTCTTCACAGATGAAAGCAGGTTCACACTGAGAACATGTGACAGACGTGACAGAGTCTGGAGACACCGTGGAGAGCGATCTGCTGCCTGCAACATCCTTCAATATGACCGGTTTGGCAGTGGGTCAGTAATGGTGTGGGGTGGCATTTCTTTGGAGGGCCCCATGGCCCTCCATGTGCTCGCCAGAGGTAACCCGACTGCCATTAGGTACCGAGATGAGATCCTCAGACCCCTTGTGAGACCATATGCTGGTGCGGTTGGACCTGGGTTCCTCCTAATGCAGGACAATGCTAGACCTCATGTGGCTGGAGTGTGTCAGCAGTTCCTGCAAGATGAAGACATTGAAGCTATGGACTGGCCCGCCCGTTCCCCAGACATGAATCCGATGGAGCACATCTGGGACATCATGTCTCGCTCCATCCACCAACGTCACGTTGCACCACAGACTGTCCAGGAGTTGGTGGATGCTTCAGTCCAGGTCTGGGAGGAGATCCCTCAGGAGACCATCCACCGTCTCATCAGGAGCATGTCCAGGCGTTGTAGGGAGGTCATACAGGAACGTGGAGGTCACACACAATACTGAGCCTCATTTTGACTTGTTTTAAGGACATTACATCAAAGTTGGATCAGCCTCTAGTGTGTTTTTTCCATTTTAATTTTGTGTGTGACTCCAAATCCAGGCCTCCATTGGTTAATAAATTTGATTTCCATTGATGATTTTTGTGTGATTTTGTTGTCAGAACATTCAACTTTGTACAGAACAAAATATTCAATGAGAATATTTCATTCATTCAGATCTAGGATGTGTTATCTGAATGTTCCCTTTATTTGTTTGAGCAGTGTATAATATGATCTTTTAATAGTCTTACAGCTCACAGTTTTCATGTTCTATGACTCTTAGACTAACCTAACTAAATAAGGTCATCAGTAAACACAAAAACACAGAGCTAGTTCTTCTTAAAAGGTACAATCATGTGCACTCAGAATGGAAATAAATGGAAAAAAGTACTTTTCCCAGTGTACTGTGTTTTCATACCTTCGATGGTGATGGAGTCTGGGATGAAGATGGAGCTGCTGACACTGTAGGTTCCTGGAAGAACAATGACGATGTCACCCTGATGACAGGCATCCACAGCTAACACTGGATCTCTGTGGAACTACAGAAATGAAACTGTTCATTTATTCATTCATACGTTTGTACACAGAGACTTTTGCAGTTGGTCAGTGAGGGAAATACATACTTTGCTCCTCCTAAACCAGCTGTTCTGCCCCCATGTGTGTAAGCAAACAGTGTCACTAAACTTGGTGGGCTTGACTGGTTCCTACGTGACTGACCAAATGTTTCTGAAAGGAACGCCTTTGTTGCCATATAAACAGACAACAGCATATCAGCACAGACACAAAGCACAGTGATAGAGGACTGATGATTTGGAGTTTGTTTTGCAGCCACAGGACCTGGACACCTAAACTATGAACTTTTCTGTAAACAAAGGATCCTGGAGTCCTTGAGTTCATCTGCTCAACAGCTAAAGCTTGGGACAAACTGAGTCATCAACATGTCAATTATCTCAACCACACCAAATCTACAAATTCATGTGTTTAAGCTACAGAGGTTGACCCTAGTTCTGCTTTAAGCATGTGTGTACTTTTCACCTGGATCTCTGTGTCCTCAGAGGAGCTGAGAGGAATGAGCCTTGCGGTGAGGAGGGACTGGAGCTGTATGGTGCTGCAGACTCCCGTTACTACATGAACTACCTTCATACCCGACGCTCTGAGCCCACGGCTCTGCACACACTGCCGCCTGGAGCTCCCTTTGTAGGCCAACACATACCTGGACAGAGGCAGGAGGTCAGGGATTCTGTTATGTGGCATGATGGTTCATGCTGATTGTGAAAAGCACAAGGACAGTGACAGACACCTTAACAATGGGTTCTCGATGATGTGTAGTTTGCGTTTAAATGTTTCCAGCTGGTCGTACAGCTTTAAGCCCTCCACCATGGAAACATTGTCTAGTTCCGAGTCCGAGTCAGGACTCAGGCCACTCCGTAACTCTGAAAACTGCTGGAAGCACTGGGAGCAGCTCTGCAGCAAGGACTGGTACTCTGCCACCAGACCAGCTGGAACTCTGTCTTCCAGAATGTCGTAGTAGCTGAAAGACATTCATGGATGTGGATTGTCAGCAGGAACCAAAACATTGAATATAAAAAAAATTCACATTACAGAAGTTCAAGTTATGCTCACAGTCTGAGACGAGGCTCCACACAACGAACAAAATAATCAAAGTCATCATCCTCATCTTCTTCATCCCACTGCCTCCAGATGTGTTTATAGAAAAACCTGAAGATACAAGAAGAGTTGTCTGTACTGTACTGTAGTACAGGCACAGGTTCAACTTACAGTATCCTACCTTAGGTGCTCAAGAGTAAGAGCTGTCTGATCCAAGTACCCTGACTCATTATAAACCACCTGCAGCTCTATCAGGAGTACTTTGTGCTGAGTTGCCTCCAGAAGAGAATTAAAAGCCTCTTCTGTGATTTCACAGCTTCTGGTTTCCCACTGCAGAGGCAGTACCAGCTTCACGCATGCCTTAAGGTCGTTTAGGTCCAGATCTTGCACCTGAACTCACCAACAGAGTATCGTTAAGTACGACTGTTAACAACAAATGTGACAACGGTGACGCCAAGTAGATCAGCTGCTCGTACCTCCACCACAACATCGAAGACGTCAGTGCTCCATAAAGCCAGCCAGTCACAGGGCTCTAGTGCCTTTTCCAGGTAGTCTGCTGTGAAGGCTTTCACTTCTGAGGGCTTACAATCTCCTGCACACAAACAAATATGTAAATATTTCCCAAGTATTGCAGTCAGACAGTACTAGTTGCTGCACTTTTTGCCAGTTACCCAGCATGTAGTCCTGATATGCCTTAAACCTCTCATAGAACAGCAGGTTGCTGGTCTGGAAGGTATCCGGAAGGTTTGAGCTCTCTCCTCCATGTCGCTCACATCTCTGCAGCTGGGTCCCTGATTTCTCACTGCCGATGTTATCTGTGCCACTGTCGTCGTCATCATCATCATCACTGTCCTCTCCGCTCTCATTGTTTTCATTCTGAAAAAGGGCTGTGGGGGGTGCAAAGGAATCAATTCTGAATCACGATACTCTGATGATGGGAAGTTTTTAAACTTTGGTATGAACAGTGCTGAAATGTGTCTCTGCTCTGTTCTCTCAAACCCCCAGTCAGTCGTGGCAGATGGCCGCTCACACTGAGCCTGGTTCTGGTTCTGCTGGAGGTTTCTTCGTGTCAAAAGGGAGTTTTTCCTCTCCACTGTCGCTACATGCATGCTCAGTATGAGGGATTGCTCATACTGAGCATGCAAAGTCCAAGCAAGCTACTGTCTCTATATGATCATCCAGGAGAATTAAATGCTGCAAGTCACTGACTTGATATAATCTGCTGGGTTTCCTTAGATTGAAAAACTTTTAACCAATTTGAATAATAAACTGAATCTGACTGCATAGTTTGATAGTTAGGATTAATTGAATTGTATGTACCTGATTTGAAATCTGTGATTCAATTGAATTGATTTTGTAAAGTGCCTTTACAAAACATGTGTTGTGAATTGGCAGCTATATAAATAAAACTGAATTGAATTGAATAGTACACAATCAATTCAAAATGACATCTCATGGGGCTTCCATTAGCAGGGAGATGATTTGTGTAGCGTGACCGGATTGACAGTGACATGCACCTCCAGTGTCCTAGATGGATAAAGGTAGATAATAACATGGACCCATTTTCAGCATGTTTCATATGCCACCAACTACTTGTCTACACTTCTTTTTGATTCTTGAGGAAGCTTAGGTTCAGTGTTTGCAGCAAGATGCTGCATATATTCTATAAGTCTGTTGTGGAAAGGGTGATCTCTTCTGCCATCATCTCCTGGGGAAGCAGCATCAGAGCCAGGGACTTAAAAAAGCTCAACAAGCTGATAAAAAAGGCTGGCTCTGTTCTGGGGACTCCTCTGGAACCTCTGGAGATCATTGTACAAAGAAGGATTCTTCATAAAATGAAGAACATTATGGAGAACCCTGAACATCCTCTTCATCAGACTGAGTAATACTGTCCAGTAAAGAAAATCCATCCTGTCCACAGCCATCAGCACATACAACTCTTTGAAGAAACCTGTATATCACTTACAACATTTCATTTCCCTTTAGGATTATTAACGTTTTTTAAATTTACCGTAATGTCAACATATAGCTTGTCTTCTAGTAGGAGGGCCACAACAATCTCCCCTTATGAGAGATGAACATTTTAATTTAATTGTAAATTTAGTTTAATTGTATTAACCTTGTAGCAGATCAGTACAAGGACAATAAAACAAGTAAAATCTCGAGCATACAAACATTACAAAGCACAGACTAGTTTAACAGAGATGTTAAGCTACGTTGATTCAGTCATGATGCCAGTTAACATGCCTCAATCAATGTAGCTCCCATTAGCTTAGCACTACTAGCCATAACTCATTTTTATAGTAGAGAATTGTGACTTAGTGGTTTAGTATCTGAAGCAAACGGAGAAAGGTTTCTACAGACCTTGGGTTATATCCAACAGGTTGCTCCCCGCTCCTGGGAGGCATTCCTCTGCTTCCTGAGATTTAACGGCAGACTGAAAATCAACGAGCACCATGTCCGACATGTCGCTGATTATACATCCAATTTCCTGGGTTTCCTGCTCCATGGATGCGCTAAAAACCCGACCGAACAACTCTGTCTGTTTAACAGACTGTTTTCAATGCGTTCGAAGTTGATTTGTTTCGCGAACACTAAACAACCAGCCGTTTCCACCCTGTTGCTTTCAAAATATCCCGGTCAACGTTCTCTCAGCCAATCATAACACAGAACATTGAGCATGCGCACAATGCTCCAGCTCAGACGAGTCCTCTCGCCACATAAAGAAAAAACGGAACACAAAGCTAATAAAATAAAATATATAAGCATTTAGGGAAAAAAAAACGAAGAACACAATTTAATGCTATAAAATAAAGCTGTCAAATAAATAACTGATGGCTAAATGTCATTTGCTTTGTCCACTAGGTGGCAGTCATGGGTCTGTGTGAGTGTGTAAACGTGATGTAGAGGACGAACAAAGCAAGCAACCTATGTGCAGACATTTGAGCAGCAGAAGAAGAGGACTCGTTTGGAACCCCATAAACATGGTGTCAGGAGTAGGATGATGAGGGACGGAAGACTAAACTTGAGGTGAAAGCTGAGGAGGGACAAATTCTTTGACGTAATCGTCGCAGCTTATTCAAAACTGCAACGCAAAAGAAAAAACGGTTAATTGTAACATAATAGAAATATAATTTATTGTCCCTTAGAGGAGAAATTCAGGTGTACCAGCAGCAAAGAGCCAGGGAGATCGAGGCATGCAGATTCACACAAAGATAAAAATATAAAAACAGAAAGTAAGTAAATAATGAACCTCTGGAGATCATTGTGGAAAGACGGATTCTTCATAAATGAAGAATATTATGGAGAATCCAGAATGTTAATCATCTCCTTTGTTGTAGTCACGTTCAAAATGAGATGATTGTTTCTACACCATGCCACAAAGCGGTCCACCACCTTCCTGTACTCATCTTCTTGTCCATCTCTGATCCACCCCACGACTGCAGAATCATCTGAGTATTTCTGCAGATGACAGGAGTCTGTCTTCTACTGGAAGTCTGAGGTGTACAGAGTGAAAAGGAATGGTGAGATTACAGTCCCCTGTGGTGCTCTTTGAAGAAATCTTCATAATGAGCTACAACAACATTTCATTTCCCTTTGGGATTAATAAAGTATTTTTGAATTGAATTGAATGAGATTTTTTAAGCAAGTTAATGTTGACTAAAGTTGATAGGTTTTGGTGGGCTCAGAAATAAAGTTATGTTACATTGTGCTCTATAAGCTGCATTTGAAGTATGTTATTGACGTGGCAGCTTATATATATATTGCTTTATTACTTTAAAGAAAGGGGAATGTGATGAAGGTAACAGAAATCTACCCGGAAGTTGAAAACATGTGACCTCCAACCGTTCAGGTCATGTGTTTCCGGTGGAGCTGTTTTTCTCTGGTCTGATGTAGCGCCCTTAGACCCATCTTAGATCCTTCTCTAGCTACTGATCCTAAAGCCAGCAGTCAGGTAAAACTTTGCAAAATAACTTTAATCTCATCTAAGAATCAAGGTTTGGATGCTGGGGGTCCAAACGGTGGGGAGACGACGCTAAATTTGTAAGCATTAGTATACTGGCCGTTGTCATTTTAGGTATGCTCAATGAATTGAATTCAATCTTAGCTGCATCGTGTACATGTTTGATTATTTTGGTCCAGTCCAGAGGTGCCGTTGAGGAGGTGCTTATTAAACCGTGTGTTGGTCAGTTCTGTGGGCTGTATGTGTTAAAAAATAACGTGTGGGTTCTGCTAACTAGTCAAGGGTTACGACTCATTGTGTTTCAGTCAACTAAATCTCTTTGTACCCAACTGCTTTTAGCTATAACTAATTTGTTGATTATTAAGAAAAATCTCTTAAAAATGCATCTTAGATCTGTAACATGTCCTGAGATCTAAATGCTGATTTAAGTGTATGCTGTTTTTTAAACTCAGATCCCTCAGCAAACGGCAGTGGATGGAAAAGATGTGTAAAGAAGCACCAAGTGTCCAAGCCTCCAGGATAAACACGGACCTCACGACAGAAGCACCAACGACGTATGGAGACATGTCATTCAGTTGTCATGCTCGGGTGTTCCCTGTTTTACCCACAGCCCCACCACTCACATCACTCAACATTGTTCTTCAGGAAAAGAGGCTTTGTGACATTAATAGTTAGAACTCACATCCACCCATTACTTGGCATGTTTTTTTTTTTTTTTGGTTTTTAACTGTCCTGTCATTAATGTTCTTGGACCACAACTGCTGGGAAGATCTGAAACTACGTTGTGCATATAATCTGATAAGAAACTTTATTTTCATTGTACAACTTTCACGTCGAACAAAGAAATTATATTGAGCGTCCCCTTTTCCCAGGCAGTAAAATTTAAAGTTTAAAAATGTTGCACATTAACTTGTACTTAAAGTACTTATAAAAGTGATCAATAATATGTGCATTATATACAGGCGTGTGAGTGGAAAAACTGTGACTAGTTTGGTGTTGACATGAAATGCACTGCTGATGAAAACGTACATCTTTTTCTGTTGTTTAACTTTCTTTTCTGTCCCTCATCAGGTTTCTTATCTAGTCAGGTCTCAGTGATGTTGTGATGATGTCTGATCACAGAAACGTCAGAGACCACGAAGAGTCAGTAAACAGTGATGATGAGTTGGAGCTTTCAGCTAGCGATGAATCTGAGCCTGAAGAAGCACCTAGAGAGGCTCCCTTTGACCCAGAGCTGGATCAGAGTGATGAAGACAAGGAGGTGATGACCTCTGCTTTAGGTTTTGCTCCAACACCACAGAGCAATTTCACCCTGAGTGGAGGGAGCTCAGCCTTCTCAGACCGCAGCCGCAGCATCTTCGCATGCTTGGACAGTGTGGAGAAGCACTCTGTCTCCTCATTGAACCAAGAGAACTCAGCAGAAAGCAGGAAGAAGAGCCACCCTCCTTCCCCTTCTCCCATACCGGTGAAGAAAAGAGGCGTCCCAGACTATCTGGTTCACCCCGAGCGATGGACTCGCTACAGCCTGGAGGATGTGGTTGAGAGCAGCGATCAGGACAACAGGAGAGTAGCCCACCAGTTCCTGTCTAGTCTGCAGCAGGAGACAAAAAGTGATCCTCACTGTGACATCCAGAAAAGGATGATCTTCTCCAGACCAAAGCGACCCCTGAAGGAGCAGGTGGCTGCGCAGCTGTCACCTGATCTGCAGGGAAAGGAAAAAGAGTTACAACTAAGTCACCTGGTTCAGGAGGATGAGGATAATGAAGGCAGAGAAAGAGCGGAGGGTGGGGTACAAACCGCAGAAAAAACTAAACAAGGAGAGAAAAGTATTAGTGGACCTGTGGCCCTGGAAGTGGAAAAGAAGTTAGATGAGTCCAACATTAACTATGCCTCCTTCAGGAAGACTAAGGCGAAGAACTACAGAAAGAATTCTGGAGAAAAAGAGGACTGACTTCTGAATAGATGCATACTTGATGACACCTCAGAGAGCTGTATTCCCTCTGCAGAAAACTTCCCATTTCCTCCATTCATTTCTTAGGGTTAGGACAAAACAATGCATGTTGTTGGATTCATGAGATGAGATTTAACATTATTTTGAGGAAACCAAGAATCCCCTTTTGGCTTTTACAAATGAAGTAAAGCTTTTAGAAACTACATACTTAGTTTTAAGCATCTGGAATTGTAGAATAATCTAGTCTGGGTTTTACTTGTCTGTATATCCTTGTTTCAGTCTGAGATGGTCCTAATACTAAAATATCATTTTTGTTTTTTTCAAAAGTCAAATAAAAGTTCTATAAATCTCAAGCTGTGTTTTAAAATCAAAATTCCTATTCAGTGTACAAGTCAGTTTGGAGAATTAAAAAATTGTAACTTGTCTCAAATGCAGTCCAGATTTATTAAAATGGTATAAAAGAGCTGTAGTTAATAGCACAGCCAATCAGATATCAAGTCCAACATTGATGCCAGCTGTAGTTTACATCCATATTGCTCCACAGTGTTTACCAGTCATTTCCATCTTCTCTGTATTTTTCCACAGATTACCCAAAATGCTGCAAGAGGTTTAAAGAGGCTTCTTCAATGCTAAAGTTAACCAAGTGTTATTATCATCTTATGAACATAAGGCAACTCAAGAACTACATCCATTTTACTTCAAAATGAGAGTCTTAAGCCTTAATATCACAATGCACCACTAATTGGGCTCTCATCTAAATTTTTAAATAAGTGTCCAATATGAGTTTAGCTATGGGAGACACTGTTGGAGGTGAAGGTGGTGAAATCTCATTGGAGCAGGTTGTATCCTATGATCCAATGCTGGAAATCACCACCTGTAGTATAAGAATGGACTTAGTTTAGTTACAACTGGTCTTACCAGCTTAAAGACAGAACATGTGCCTGTTGGACATCAAGGATCAGAGAGGATTTCATGACATCTCTGAACTTTACAGAACACTGACAACCTGTCCCTCCATGAGACTGATGCTTAGTTTTCTGCAATGAATTTGCTGTCAGCTGATGGAGCTAATGTTTGTTTCATCTTCCATAGTCAATAAGAATCAACAGAAGCAATGCAGTCAGAGGGATGTTTTTAACATTGGTGTTGTGATTATTATGATTATATTATTTCATATTTTATTAAATAATGATTCGGTCTGTTAGGTGTGACGGGTGAAACAAGCTCTGATATTACTGAACAGCAAAACTCTGCACACACTTGGCATAAATTCACACAATTTCTTAAAATACAATAATTTATTAAGAAAAATAAGCCAACTCAAACATGTTTCAATAAACAAACTCTTTACTAGAACAATCCAACTAAATTACCAACCAGAATGAAAGAATAAGGAAGACCAATTATATACAATATGAACAAATGAATGAAAGATGGTTAAAAACCATGGCCAAAAAGTGATGCAACATTACAATTCAATGTTATTTATGTTTGAGAACCAAGGATTATCTGGACATGAAGTTAGGTTAGTCTTGGAACTAACTTAGGCAATAATTGGTATACCTTCAAACAATTCACAATGCAACATCAGATAAAAGGTTATTTTAATAAAATAATATTTTAAAGAATGATTTGCTGAGTAAAACCAACCTTCTGGATGAATAATTTTCAATGGTGTTTAATTAGATGCCTTTATTTAGTACAATAATAATATTTATAGAAATATTATTGAGGCAATATTAAAATAATATTTAAGGAAATAGTCCTTTTCCATTTTCCACCACTTCTTCCACAGTGGGTTGCAGGGAAGCAGGAACCTATCCAGTAGTCTATGGGCAGGAGGCGGGGTACATCCTGGACATGTTGCCAGTCCATCACAGGGGAACACAGACACACACACACACAGGACAAACAACCACACACACACTCATTCACACCTCAGGGAGAAACCAAGAGTGAACCCAAATGTGCACAGGGAGAATGCATGCAGAAAGACCAGGAGTCGAACCCAGGACCTTGCTACCAATGCTGACCGTGCAGCAAGACATTGATTTGATAACAGCCTTCAGGTCATCTGCATTGTTGGGTCTGATGTCTCTTATTTCCTCTCTTGTCATTAGATTTTCTATGGAGGTTTAGGTGAGGTCCATATGGAGGCCAATCAAGTCTTCTTGTCATCTTTACAGTCAGCAGTCTTCCCCATGATTGTGTAGCTGCTGTGGCTGCATGTGTATCTTCCAAAAGATGTATCAATACAATCTCAGTGCTGTGGTGTGGTCTAAAACCTGTCTGGAAAAGCATGAAGGGGCCCATTTTTTAAAATGAAAATAAATCTTAATAATCTTTGCCAGAATGTTTAGATTGGATGTGGGCCTGTAAATATGTATTATCTGTGAATCTTTGTTAGGTTTCTTTAAAAAAAGGTTTGTTCTGCAGTTTTCAGGGCCTGTGGGGAAAAAAAAAAACCACAAATGAGGGAAAGTATTAAATAACCCGTAATATTTCAAGAACAACATAGCTTAAACTGTGTCTGCCTTTAAAATGCACGAGAATAGCTGTGTGTAGGCAATTTATTTTATTCCACTGTTACAATTGGGTTATCTTCAATAGTAAGGGAACTTAGTTCAACTTTTCCCTTATTTATGTGTTCTGTGCCCACTTATTGAACTCTATGGGAAAGTTAACACTTATTACTAAACAATGTAAATAATTTGTCAAAGGTTCAAATAATAAAGGAGTTGCATCTATAGAGGAGTGTTAGTGTCTGTATTTAAACGGTGCAAAAGTTCCTCACAAATAAAAGCAGGGCCGTGTACCATAATGTGTCAGTGTTTCTGTTTTAGTGTTTGCATATCTCTGAGTCACGGCATGATGTCACTTCCCTTTATCTCCACATTTGTTGAATTTATTGCAGGAGCTGTTCAAGGGGAGAGCTTATCTGCTCTTTAAAGTCCAGGATCTGCCTTACTGTAAACATTTACTGTAAGCGTTTTTAAAACAAGATATTTGTTTTATACTGTAACACATTCATAAAGCTATATTAGTCTGAATGAAGGCTTGCAGCCTCCTGTGTTCTGATAAAGTAGCTATGCTTATTTACATACTGCAACACTGGCTAACTGGCTTTTTAGTTTCTTTTAAATCCTATCCTTCATATTTTTCTAATTATAGTAAATAAACAGCTTAAATAGATGTTAATCATATCATGAAATAAGAAAAACTTAAAAGTTTTAACAAACAAATAGATTCACCATAGGTCAAAATGTTTAGATGGGCTTTTTATGACAAAGAAACTTACTGTCGATGTCGGGAGAATCGGCAAATTCAGATAACAGTTATGCAAAATACAATATCTGAATGCAAAACAGGTTCAACCTTGTAGATGAAGACCAAGTTTTTTCAGTTTATACTGTATGCAATTTTACTGTTTATAGTTACTGCTTGTTACTATTGGTCTAGCTCTGAAGACTGACTTTGCTTAATTCTTTCGACACATAAACACACAACATAATTTTACAAAATGATCATGTTTCACTGAAGAAGACCTACCCTCTGAATGTTTGAGGCACCACATGGAGATCAGGTAAACCCACAGAGGGAGGTGGTCACAGAGCCAAGTTGGTAAGTAGGTGTAAAGTGGTGAGCATCTCACCATTGTAAACAATGGTGCTACGATCAGTTGGTACCATGGTGCATCGATGTAACTGCACATTATCACGGGGTGGTAATGCTTGAGTTGCTGACTTGTAAAAGACTGACGTGTCTTGAAAAGGGGTCCATCTTGCAGTCATATTATGCAACCACCTTATGAAAAGGCTAATTCAAAACTCTTTAGTGAATTATTATTATTAAAGCTGTTAGCTATTCTTTATGTAAAATCTCTTGTTTTTTATGATGTAGATCATTCAAGTATAGGGCCTAACCACTGTCAAATTGTTTAGTGTGAATTCATAGTAGATGTTGAAATGAGACGTAAAAGGTGGACAAGAGTATTAATTAATGTATATGAAAATTTGGGTCTGGAAATGTAAACTTTAAAAAAGTAAAGGGAAACATTGTGACTGTTTCGTACTGTCATATCTGCCTGGTCGGTGTGTGTATCTGTTTGTGCTTTCTCCTACAGGTGAGACAGGGAGGTAATACGTTTCAGCAACAGCTAATATGAAACTCATCAAGGCTGCTTTAAAAGAGTGGCTGAGGAGACAGAGGGTTGCCAGTTCTGTCACTATAGATCAGGTAAACTGGTTCCTGTACTCTCTGATATCTGTATGTGTGTCACTCTGTATCTGTTCAATTGTATACTCTGTACACTGATCATTTTGGCATTAAATTTTGATTTCTCATTATTTCACAAGGTAAATACTTTGCTGGTTTTACTGGTTGGGTCTCGGAACTGGAGAGAAACGAACCTGGTGGTGCACAGGGAGGAAAGAGAGTAAAAACTCCCATTTTACAACACTGAGATGGTTAAAAAACTCCACGGTGGCAGGGCTTCAAGGGTGGATGAGATCCACCTGAGTACCTCGAGTCTCTGGATGTTGTGGGGCTGTCATGGTTGACACACTGCGTAGCGGTTGGGGAAAGTGCCTCCGGACTGGCAGACCGAGGTGGTGGTCTCCCTTCATAAGAAAGGTGACCGGAGGGTGTGTTCCAACTATAGGGGGATCACACTCCTTAGCCTCCCTGGTAATGCCTATGTCAGGGTATTGGAGAGGAGAGTCCGGCCAATAGTCGAACCTCGGCTTCAGAAGGAGTAGTGTGGTTTTCATCCCGGCCATGGAACACTGGACCAGCTCTATACCCTCGGCAGGGTACTCCAGGTTTCATGGGAGTTTGCCCAACCGGTCCACATGTGTTTTGTGGACCTGGAAAAGGCATTGGAATGTGTCCCTTGTGGTGCCCTCTGGGGGGTAATTCAGGAGTACGGAGTCAGGGCTGTTCCCCTTATCCCTACAGCATCCTTTCTAAGAGAATATTGTGATCGACAGTGTCAAATGTAGCACTGAGATCTAACAGGACAAGTACAGACCTTGTGTTTTTTAGGATACCATCTTCGGACAAATCTGTTCACCATTTATATAAAACATGCAGCATTTTTATTTCACAGCTGTAAATGCCATTTTGATGCTCATGTTTATCAGTTGTGTATTCTTGTGCAGACCTAATTCATTCCACCATTCAAAATCCAGTTATTCAGTCCTATTCAAAAAGGCTTTATCATACCACAGCAAAAATCTAAATTAACAGGAGCAAATAAATAAATCCACAGGATTTTGATGGGTTTAGACAAAAACTCAAAATAGATTTTTTTTTTCAAATTGCATGTTAAGCCAGATGATGTAATTGCTCACACCATATATGTAAACAATGTCCTGAGATGTAAAAATGTATTTGGCTAACTCAGTACATTGTGTGTGGGGTTGTGGTTTTTTATTAGTATCCACCAAAAAATATTGGGGTTTGTTTTTCAGAAAAATTCCAAAATGTTGTGCTGCTGCCTTATCTGGGAAAACTATAGCATGGTCTGAGTATACAAGGATCTGTCATGTCTCCTGACAGCAAAGCAGCATCCCTCTACTTTCAATGTTGATTCTGGTTATAGCTCAAAATGTGCCACAAATCTACGTTACACATATCTAATTTCTTTGAACTTATTTGCGGATGTAAACAACACATTCTGTAACTGTGAAGTAAGAATGGGTGAGTAGACACTCAAGAAAAGCATTCTGTGTCAAGAAAAAACTGCAAGAACTCACAAACCAGGGCTACAAGAATAGAATGATAGACTGGGAAAATGTACAAAGTACAGGTCCTTCTCAAAATATTAGCATATTGTGATAAAGTTCATTATTTTCCATAATGTAATGATGAAAATTTAACATTCATATATTTTAGATTCATTGCACACTAAATGAAATATTTCAGGTCTTTTTTTGTCATAATACGGATGATTTTGGCATACAGCTCATGAAAACCCAAAATTCCTATCTCACAAAATTAGCATATCATTAAAAGGGTCTCTAAACGAGCTATGAACCTAATCATCTGAATCAACGAGTTAACTCTAAACACCTGCAAAAGATTCCTGAGACCTTTAAAACTCCCAGCCTGGTTCATCACTCAAAACCCCAATCATGGGTAAGACTGCCGACCTGACTGCTGTCCAGAAGGCCACTATTGACACCCTCAAGCAAGAGGGTAAGACACAGAAAGAAATCTCTGAACGAATAGGCTGTTCCCAGAGTGTTGTATCAAGGCACCTCAGTGGGAAGTCTGTGGGAAGGAAAAAGTGTGGCAGAAAACGCTGCACAACGAGAAGAGGTGACCGGACCCTGAGGAAGATTGTGGAGTAGGGCCGATTCCAGACCTTGGGGGACCTGCAGAAGCAGTGGACTGAGTCTGGAGTAGAAACATCCAGAGCCACTGTGCACAGGCGTGTGCAGGAAATGGGCTACAGGTGCCGCATTCCCCAGGTCAAGCCACTTTTGAATCAGAAACAGCGGCAGAAGCGCCTGACCTGGGCTACAGAGAAGCAGCACTGGACTGTTGCTCAGTGGTCCAAAGTACTTTTTCAGATGAAAGCAAATTCTGCATGTCATTCGGAAATCAAGGTGCCAGAGTCTGGAGGAAGACTGGGGAGAAGGAAATGCCAAAATGCCAGAAGTCCAGTGTCAAGTACCCACAGTCAGTGATGGTCTGGGGTGCCGTGTCAGTTGCTGGTGTTGGTCCACTGTGTTTTATCAAGGGCAGGGTCAATGCAGCTAGCTATCAGGAGATTTTGGAGCACTTCATGCTTCCATCTGCTGAAAAGCTTTATGGAGATGAAGATTTCATTTTTCAGCACAACCTGGCACCTGCTCACAGTGCCAAAACCACTGGTAAATGGTTTACTGACCATGGTATCACTGTGCTCAATTGACCTGCCAACTCTCCTGACCTGAACCCCATAGAGAATCTGTGGGATATTGTGAAGAGAACGTTGAGAGACTCAAGACCCAGCACTCTGGATGAGCTAAAGGCCGGTATCGAAGCATTCTGCGCCTCCATAAGACCTCAGCAGTGCCACAGGCTGATTGCCTCCATGCCACGCCGCATTGAAGCAGTCATTTCTGCAAAAGGATTCCCGACCAAGTATTGAGTGCATAACTGTACATGATTATTTGAAGGTTGACGTTTTTTGTATTAAAAACACTTTTCTTTTATTGGTCGGATGAAATATGCTAATTTTGTGAGATAGGAATTTTGGGTTTTCATGAGCTGTATGCCACAATCATCCGTATTAAGACAATAAAAGACCTGAAATATTTCAGTTAGTGTGCAATGACTCTAAAATATATGAATGTTAAATTTTCATCATGACATTATGGAAAATAATGAACTTTATCACAATATGCTAATATTTTGAGAAGGACCTGTACCTGCTCTTGTGGAGTATGTACAAGGCTTCATTGTTCAAAACAGGTCCAAATCTTATTCTGAGGCCAAAGAAATACCTAAAAAGAGAGACAATTTTTATTTGAAAAGTTTTAAACTGTTCAAAGACTAAAGGGAAGTTGTTCATTCTATCTCACTCTTAGTCTTTACAAT
This sequence comes from Girardinichthys multiradiatus, assembly GCF_021462225.1. NCBI lineage: Eukaryota > Metazoa > Chordata > Actinopteri > Cyprinodontiformes > Goodeidae > Girardinichthys > Girardinichthys multiradiatus. Next base: position 4,437,572 of record NC_061797.1, read on the forward strand.
GTTACAAATTTTATTGATTTACAGGATGGTTGACGTGAACTTTAGCTTATATCCATGTTCTACACCTTGTTCTTGGGTACAAACAGTGATTCGGCAGTTCAGTACTGGAGTCGTATTGATTGGAGAAAATAAAAGGCACCAGTGTGGGTTCTAGGGGCTATCAAAACGATCTCGACCTGTTCTTTTGTGGGTATGCATTATTTTAATGAGAGACTGATAACACTGCTGTTCCACTTGTGATGTTCATACTTCTGCTCTCGATTGCCCGTCCGATTGCGAAGTCTTCAGTTTAGTTCAGTCTCATAGCGTAAGCACTGTGCAGTTTTACAGCGCACTGAGCAGTCAGCATCAGAAATTGTCTTATATAAATGAACAATTCAATAATTATAAAGCAAACGGATTATAGGGATTAATTTTCCCTTCAGAAAAATATCAATTTTATTATTATTTTCAGAAAACTATGGTGATTGCATCAATGTGAGATCAAAGAGTTAAGATGTCAGATTAGGGAACGTTAAACAGAGAACCGGTTCGGCCACTTCATGCTTAGCAGCGTATGACTGACTACTGACTGACTTATTTTCGAAACTGCTAAAATGACTCCCAGGCCATTTGACAGTGTTTCAACGTTGTATAACCCACGCTTCTTTGGAAACATAAACGCGACATACTGACCCGCGTACAGCTAAATATGACGTCACTTTTCAGGTAAAAACGACACACCTGTACACCTCACATGCGCTCAGGGAGCTGCATTTACCTGACCGTGAGTATGCGGAAATGAGGCGGAGAGAAATGTTTTTGATGCGGACAAAGAATTTCCAGACTTTCTCTTCTAATCAGCTGCAGTCGAGATCTGTGTGGTGGAAGGACATTCATGGAGTGGACAGAGTCGCTGTTGATGAAACTAGATGCCGGTTTATCTGCTCACATTAAATAAGTCTCAGCATGTTCTTCAAGAATACCGAGGTAAACAGATCCCACTGAAACTTCTTTCATTTGTTTGTCCAGCAGCGCAGAACCTCGCGTCTCTCGTTCTGAGAGTGATCTGTAAGTAGCTCAGGTTCATGGAACGTATGAGGCTTACAGCCAGTGTTCTCTCTGCATGTTGTTTCAGGCTAACTGCGAAACATGCAGTCCAGAGACATAAACATGTTTACATTAGCCGTTTTTATAAGGATGAAATAATATACTCCAAGATTATGTTTTTAATCAGCCAGAAATAGAAATAGTCAATTTTAACAGTTTAACAAATGTGGAGAAAATACAGAATTTAAGAAAATCTCCTCTTCTTTCTGCACTCATTTCCAAGAAGGCCTGTAAAATTACTTTGTAATGTATTTGGTTACTCATGTCCCAAATGAAAAACATGGCTTTAGATGTTGCTGTTTAAAAAGATAAAATCGTTATTTTTTTCAGAGATAGTTTTCACTCTTGAAATTGTGCAATTATCACCACTAGATCTTATGTCTTTCTTAATTTGGAAGGCTTTTGATACATATATTGGTTTAGATTATTTCCAGGTAAAATTAGCTGCAGTCAGATTTCCACCATCTATTGGTCTAATATTAATTATTTACGTTTGAAGATAGTAAATTACTGTTTCAATTCTGAGAGGACTGCAGAGGCTTATTGATCTGCTCCTTTACCGCCAGGACCAGATTTTATGTTTAGTCACACCTGTGCTGAAGGTTCACTCTTAGATTATCTGTTATCATACCTGCTCTATGAATGGTGTTAATTATTGTTTTTCTGAATCTGGCTCCCCTGCGCAGCCTTGATGGCTGGCTATCTTCAATTTCTCCTGGAAGTTATGTAAACATGATGCTCTGCTCCCTCTGCCCCCTCCCTTCCCTGAGGACACCTGTGGACCTGCTCAGAACTTTGTGGCCGGTTGATGAACATTCCAACAAACCATCAAGGACAATGGCCTCTGTGACAGTGCATCATGGACTTACTTGCACACACTCACTTGCACACACACACATGCTCAAGATAAACATTTGCACTCCTCACACCACCTTCACCGTTCCCGGCATGATGTTGTTTTGTCAACTGTTGCTTCTTTGTGCTGAGGTTTTTTGCAATCTCAAACTGTATCCTGCTAAGGATAAAGTGTGAAATATGATTTTTTTTCCCTCTACTTACCTAATGTGGCCTCTTTTCTCATCTAGCAAGGGCAGCGCCTATGAGTGGGCAGCAAAGCCTCGGTGACCCGTCCCCCCTTGTCTTGTGTCATGATGTCTGTTTGGATGGGTTGTACTGGAATTCTAATTTCCCCTCGGGGATCAATAAAGTATCTTTGAAATTGAAGGCTATAAAGACCCTGTGTCGCTGCACAGCAGGAAAGCAAAGTCTCGTCCTTTTCCGCTCTGCACTTTGCTGCCATTCGTTAAAAGAGGGAATATCTCAGACAGGTCTGAACCTGCATGCTGCTGCAGCTCTGTTACTGAACGAGAAAGGCTTTTTGCTCCTTGAGGACATCTGACTCGTAATATTCCATTTTATTATAGTAAACAGTTGGCACATGATACCTGTACAGGAAATAGAGAAAATAGTGAAACCTAAAAAAAAAAAAAACGTTATAATATGAAAGACAGCAAGTGGAGATTAAAATTTAGATAAAAATATGAATTTGTCTTAAAATAACTGCAGCTTCTCAAAGCGAGGACCCCACTAGAACCCTGAAGTTCTGCTGCCGTCTGCCACCAAAACGTCAGCAGTAGATCCTTTAAGTCCTGGAAATTGTGAGGTGTCGGGTCCGTGGATCAGGCATGTTTGTCCAGCACATTGCACTGATGCTGATAGCTGGAGAATGATGAGAGCAAGTCAACACCTTCAATGTCTTGTTTGTCGAATCATTCTTGAAGGTTTTTTATAAACATTTTTCCCTTGTCATCAGGAGATGCCAAGAGAAAGGTACTTGTCATGCTTGTACTTCTGCTCTGAGAAAAGCTGTCCTGGAGGTGGGAGGTTGAATACATTCCTGGTTGAGGGCTCCGCCAGATGTTACCAGCAGACCCTCACTATATACTTGGGACTGCCTTTTTCAGTGGATCCAACTCACCACAGAACTGATGAATACCCTTGTGCGTGAACATGGTGTTCGTTATGGACAATCTATGACTGGCCCAGAAGTTCAAAACCAACACATCACTGTCCTTTCCAATGTGGCTGTTGAAGTCCCTAGCAAATTTACAGTGAGGGGCACTGTCCAGCATCCCTGACAGGGAGAACAAGAAGGCTGGGCACTCCGCACCGCTGCACGACCCGTAGGCCGAAGCCACAGTCAGACACCTCTACATGACCTGAAGGTGCAGTGATGCGACTCTCTGATCTACAGGGCCGGGGTAAACCCTAACACAAGACGACTGAGCTGGGGGGCGACAAGCAAACCCACCCCAGCCTGCCGCCGCTCCCCGCAGGCCACTCCAGAGTAGAACAGAGTCCAACCTCTCTCAAGGAACTGGGTTCCAGAGCCCATGTCCCTAGAGCAATTTTAAGCATCCAGCAATTGGGCCGTCGAGGTCTCCTCCTTCGACCGCAGCACGATCCTCTTAGCAGCGGTCTCTCATGGTTCCCCCTGTAGGTTCTGGGCCTATTGGGGGATGGCATCAAGTCTCTCATTTGGGCTTGGCCTGGCAGGGTCCAGCGAGGAGTAATAGGGCAACCAGGAGCTCACCAACAAGTCCCAACCGCAGTCTGGCTCCAGGGTAGGACTCCGGCTCCGCCTTACCGGGTGACGTCATGTGTCACATTCTACTGGTCCTCATGAAGGCGTCTGAACTGCTCTTTGTCTGACCCGTCATCAAGAGCCTGTTTGCCATGAGAGACCTTACTAGGGGCATTCAAGCCCCGGACAACATAGCCTCTAGCCAAGAGAAAGTTTTGCGTTATGATTACTAGTCATTAGTTAGGTTCCACCTTTTGAAATGATGTCCACATAAAGCCATCAGGGTAGGTTTCTAAGCAGAACAGTTCTTTTTGCCGGTCTCTCCCAGGTAACTAACATGGAACTAGCCATTCATATGATGTTAAAGACAATGTAATGCATCAGACGTCTACTCACATTTCTGTTCCTAATAATTTCAGTTTATTTATATATTGCCAATTAACAACACATTTTGTTTCAAGGCTTTTTACACTTTACCACTAAGGGAGTGTGTGTTCCTAACACCAACAGTGTTATGACATTCTTCTTTAGCTGTTTCGGTGAGCTACAGTAATGTATTGTAAAAGGCAACATGATTCAACCTGAGTTCGTCCAGTGCAACAGAAAGTTCTGGATGCTTATTACTCCAATTACTAAAACTGGCCAATTGGACTCAGTGTATGGGATTGCAGTCACCATCAGACTATCACTGTGCAGAATAACTTCTTGAACTGCAATGCATGGTTTGGTTCAATGCTTTCGCATCCTGCTTGCTAATAAAGTATTTGAGCAATCAGATCAACTGTCATTGTTTCACCCAATTTCAATGAAAATGACTAAAACAATTTCCTTTTTGGTTTGATTTCAGAGAAGAATCTCAAGGTCCCAAACTTATGAAATTAGAATTTAGATGGCTCTTGCGTACTTTATGGTCCATCGGTGTAGTACAACAAAGCCACAATAGAACCCCATCAAGTGTTACATTAGTGACGTAGATAATAATGGTGTTTGTGTGTTTCTTAAAGGATCAGATGGAGCTGAGGGACAAAGGGACAGATGGCCAAAGTAATGTTCCTTTACTTCATTCACTGGTAAGACTCCACTTCATCTTCAGCAGAGCTTTGCTTGTAACATGTTAACTGTAAACTACCCTCATATGCAAACACAAGATACCCGCTCACCTGAAAGAGCTCTCTCACTGTTCTGAACAGATAAACGTGTATTACTACACTTATTAACAGGTGTCGTCTCATCTGCTATCAGCATGCAGGATAAATCTGTGATGCTGCTCAGTGTCTCATTTGGCTGGGAAATTGTGACTGAATTTGATATCGATACTGAGCCAATGTTTGCTCTGGTGGCGAACATAACATCAGTTTAATATTGTTCTGTTGGTTGCTGAAAAAAAATGGAGCATACTAGTTTGGACAGATCCCAAATAAGTTGACATGTTAGCTGGTAGAAAACAGATAGGAAGTGTGAAAGAGCAGTGTTTACCTACTGCCTTCTTAAGACCTTCACCCTGAGCCGAGTTTACTGTAGTATTAAGGGAGAGTGCTGAGTCTGTTCTAACTTTAAATTGGGATCATTAATGTATGTTGCATGAGCGGGTCAGATGCCAGCAGACAGAACAGAGCAGCTTCTCTGTGTCCAAGTCTCAAATTTGTGCAAATGTAGTTGGACTTTGGCTCTAACCAAGACAAAGAAGTTGTTCCGTGGATGTGTTATCATGTGCGTTGGGTGCTGAAAAGCAGCTCTGAGTTAAATCAGAATCTCCCAGGGGAATGAATAAGAATGTAGTTAACCACCAGAAAGCAAACCTTCCTTCTACTGACCTGACATGACTCCTGCAAGCAGCACCAATACATTCTATAAATAGCATCCGTGATTATCATCAGGTACTGCTGATGGCTAATGTAAGACAAATAAACAGTGAGAATATACTGATGATGATTTGATTTGACTGTTTATCATAAAATTAAGGAATCCTTGCTAATAAAAATAATTTGTATTTTGTTTGGAATATTGCCACTGGAGTACTAGGATGTTCACATAATTTACTCTCTTGTGTATTGTTCTGGTTTCTTTTTTAACCGTACTGGCATGATCATCATTTTGTCAATCACACAAAAACCTATCTAAAGGGTTTTTTGCATGATCACCAATGTTTACACACTGTTTATGGGCCATGTCCACAATAAACCTGTGTAGGAAATTTATAACAGCTGCCAGCTAACTTTTTTAATGATGTTTCAAAATTGGCTGATGCTGAGTTCTACAACTTCAGAAAGCTTGGACTCACTTGTCTAAATAGTTTATAAATATTGCTCATTATAGTTTAGGTTGTTAGGTTTACTAGTGATTGCTGCTAGTTTACAATGAGATTGTGTATTTTAGTTTGTTTTGTATTTTTGTTTCTTTTCCTGTAATGCAGGATCCTGACATCTGATCATATAAGACTGCTTTTATTGCCCATTCATACCCCTAGCAGTCCATTTGTATCTCACTACCAGGTTAAGACAGATGCTGCAGGATCCTGCATCAACACAGGACCTGAGTCACATTTATCCCAGATGCCCAGGATTGCAAAGAACTGCACATAATTTGACAGTGGAGGGAAAGTTATACAGGTCCTTCTCAAAATATTAGCATATTGTGATAAAGTTCATTATTTTCCATAATGTCATGATGAAAATTTAACATTCATATATTTTAGATTCATTGCACACTAACTGAAATATTTCAGGTCTTTTATTGTCTTAATACGGATGATTTTGGCATACAGCTCATGAAAACCCAAAATTCCTATCTCACAAAATTAGCATATTTCATCCGACCAATAAAAGAAAAGTGTTTTTAATACAAAAAACGTCAACCTTCAAATAATCATGTACAGTTATGCACTCAATACTTGGTTGGGAATCCTTTTGCAGAAATGACTGCTTCAATGCGGCGTGGCATGGAGGCAATCAGCCTGTGGCACTGCTGAGGTCTTATGGAGGCCCAGGATGCTTCGATAGCGGCCTTTAGCTCATCCAGAGTGTTGGGTCTTGAGTCTCTCAACGTTCTCTTCACAATATCCCACAGATTCTCTATGGGGTTCAGGTCAGGAGAGTTGGCAGGCCAATTGAGCACAGTGATACCATGGTCAGTAAACCATTTACCAGTGGTTTTGGCACTGTGAGCAGGTGCCAGGTCGTGCTGAAAAATGAAATCTTCATCTCCATAAAGCTTTTCAGCAGATGGAAGCATGAAGTGCTCCAAAATCTCCTGATAGCTAGCTGCATTGACCCTGCCCTTGATAAAACACAGTGGACCAACACCAGCAGCTGACACGGCACCCCAGACCATCACTGACTGTGGGTACTTGACACTGGACTTCTGGCATTTTGGCATTTCCTTCTCCCCAGTCTTCCTCCAGACTCTGGCCTCTTGATTTCCGAATGACATGCAGAATTTGCTTTCATCTGAAAAAAGTACTTTGGACTACTGAGCAACAGTCCAGTGCTGCTTCTCTGTAGCCCAGGTCAGGCGCTTCTGCCGCTGTTTCTGGTTCAAAAGTGGCTTGACCTGGGGAATGCGGCACCTGTAGCCCATTTCCTGCACACGCCTGTGCACGGTGGCTCTGGATGTTTCTACTCCAGACTCAGTCCACTGCTTCCGCAAGTCCCCCAAGGTCTGGAATTGGCCCTTCTCCACAATCTTCCTCAGTGTCCGGTCACCTCTTCTTGTTGTGCAGCGTTTTCTGCCACACTTTTTCCTTCCCACAGACTTCCCACTGAGGTGCCTTGAAACAGCACTCTGGGAACAGCCTATTCGTTCAGAAATGTCTTTCTGTGTCTTACCCTCTTGCTTGAGGGTGTCAATAGTGGCCTTCTGGACAGCAGTCAGGTCGGCAGTCTTACCCATGATTGGGGTTTTGAGTGATGAACCAGGCTGGGAGTTTTAAAGGCCTCAGGAATCTTTTGCAGGTGTTTAGAGTTAACTCGTTGATTCAGATGATTAGGTTCATAGCTCGTTTAGAGACCCTTTTAATGATATGCTAATTTTGTGAGATAGGAATTTTGGGTTTTCATGAGCTGTATGCCAAAATCATCCGTATTAAGACAATAAAAGACCTGAAATATTTCAGTTAGTGTGCAATGAATCTAAAATATATGAATGTTAAATTTTCATCATGACATTATGGAAAATAATGAACTTTATCACAATATGCTAATATTTTGAGAAGGACCTGTATATAGCTTAATATATAGCTTTGAAAGATTTTTTTCCAAATAAAAATCTGAAAAGTATAAATAAAATCTCGTGCAACCAACTTCTTTTCGAAGTCACATAATCAGTAATCATGTGCCTCACCTAATTTCAATATAAACACATCTGTTCAGTGAAGGGCTTGTTTCAGAACATTGCTGATCTAACAACATAATGGCAGCTAACGGCAGTTCTACAAAACCTGTACTTAGGGGTTCAATACAAATACACATGACAGTTTATAAACCCTGTGTCAATCTAACGTCACAATTATACACATACTTTGTGTTGGCCATTTAATATAAATTTAATCGGCACTCATGATGTTACATTTTCTTTATGATTCAACGTAAGCATTATCCTATTTCAACTTTAATATTACTGAAAAGTTCTTTACCTTTTCACTCTACTAAGAGTAGTCGTCTTGCAATCAGAAGGTTGTGGGTTCGATTCCAGCTTCCTCCTGCCATATGTTGATGTGCCCCTGGGCAAGGCACTTCACCTCAAGTTGCCTACCGATCTGCGTATCGGTGTATGAATGTGTGAGCGTTAGTGAGTGCAATTGGGTGAATGTGGCTCTAGTGTAAAAGCGCTTTGAGCGGTCTGTATGACTGGAAAAGGGCTATATAAGTTCAGTCCATTTACCATTTTACCATTTACCACTCTGTATGTGTAAATACTTTCCCACTGCATTTTTTTGCTGTTCTCTTGGCCAGTGTTTCAAAATGGAAATGTAATTTTTATTTTAGTTGTATAAAGAGGTTGTAATAGTAGTTTGTATTTGAACAGCCCATCCAGAGGACAGGCGACTATGTACTGGTGGCCAACAAAGTGGATGATGACACCAACCAGAGGTCCCTGAGGCAGAGAGCCTTTCTGGAAGAGCTAAAAAAGAAAAACATTGCAGTCACAGTGAGTTTCTAAAAAGTGTCAAGCTGTTGAACAGTCATTATAAACCAAAAATCTACCAATCTGTGTTTTTGTGTTGTCTGGTAGGAAATAAAGTTTGACGAAAAAATATTTTTCGGCCTGCGTGTTCCCAGTAAGATACTTGAGAATTATCAATACCTACTCAAAGTCTCAGACTCCTGCAACTGTTGGAGAGAAGAGAATGGAATCAGCCAGGCTAACAAGTAGGTTAACACACACCTATTTTCATTCACACACACCTATTTACGAAACCTGTGTTGGTAGTTCCAAGAATTTGCTTTGTTAGTTTCAAGCAAACCCATATGAGGCAACTCTAAATGTTTTTTAAGTGCAACCAATGCTTCCCTTCAACATAGATGTTACTGAAGACCTCACTTCTGTCATGACTTGTCATTATAAAGACTTTTCTTCCACCTCATAACATTTACCGGTTTTGAGGATCAGCTGTGAGTAGCATTATATTTCTTAGTTTTGTCTGCTTGCATCTCATTTGGAAAATGGTCCTTTTTTCTCCTGAATAAAGACTCATCCCAAGGGGGTAGAAAAGCAAAACACGATATACCTGTTTGCTGAACTCAGAGTTTAAAGGATTCAGAGAAAACAATAGGTTCACAAATTGCAGGAATGATGTCTCACATCTGAAAAACAGGAGCAGTCTTGGCGGTTGTGCGGAACTTTCATTTGTGCTCTGCTGTGCTTGCCAAGCCATCTAATGAAGGGTAAAGAAAGTGCCTGTTCTTGCATTGAAAGCGGCAGATTTTGGAACATGTGCCAAAGCAGAGATTTTCACACGACTGTTTAAATCCATCTCTAACAAGGAACCTTTAAAAGTGGGACTTTTTATTTTTAGATCATTTGATGTTTTATGAAAATATGGACTGATATTAATATTATTATTATTATTGTTATGACTAATAACCGTTATCAATATTATACATATTACCCTACCCTTTCGAAAATGTGAAAAAAGCAAACACACCGCTGACATTGCTTCTCTGCTTCAGTGAAACACCCCACGATCCTGCGCTGCATCACTATTACTGTCACATGACCAAGCACATACAACATGGCCAACCCTTCCCCTTCTGAAAACACATACAAAAAGGCAACAAGATGGAAATATACATTGGTTATTAATATCGGCTCAGTTTTACTTATGGGACAGATACCGATATGTTAAAAAAAAGATTGAATAAACTCCCTGGAACCTGAAAATGTGCAGAAACTGTGGTTTCCTTTAAATCAGGACTGAAACAAGTTTTTACTGATACCTTTAAAAGCAATTTTATTTGATCAGCTTTTAGGAAGTAATTTCTTTTAAGCATATTAAAAGAAATTAAAGGGGGTGGGTGGAGGAAACATTTTGTTCTGCGCTGTAGCTGACATAAAAACCACATGGAGAGGGAGGCCAGATGTCAAAGAATTTCAGCGTAGCGGAAACGTGCTGGCGAGAACCCTGATGTAAACCTTAAATTTTACTGTAATTGTTTATACTTTTATAATTTTTTTTACCCACCTTTTCTTTTTCTTTGAAACATGTTAAATGATCTTGTGTGTGAATGGTATTGTAAAAATAACCTTGGCTAGTCAGTAAAATAAGGATGAAGACTTGCTTTTGTGTAACTCTGTAGTTAAACTTGCTTTGTTCCCCAGGATCCGAATTGTAAACTTCATTCTAAATAACACCTTCATCAACACAGGAGGTGAGTGGGCTTAAAAAAACAGTTTCTTCATTTGTTGATTTCTTTTTATGGATGAATCATACAGACATTTGCGTACCAACAAGCTGGAAATCTTTTCATTGTTTTTTTTTTTTCTTTCAGAGAACCTGGAGGAGCTGATGAGGAAGGATGTGTTTGAAACTATGTTCTGTCTTCATGAGGTGAGCAAACATTTGACTAACTGCTTCTTTTCCCACAGGCTGATTTGTTCAGTAATAATTAGGCAGATATAAATGCATACACGATAAGAGATGAGCCTTCAGCTTTCATGTTTCATTTCCATGCCACATACCGGGTTCTTGCCTGTTTTACGTAGTCCAATACAACAGAAAGTTCTTAGTTTAAACCTTTCTTTCAGTTTTGTTTCAGTTTGTTTTCCTTTTTGGATAGGACTCCTTTGATGTTTGTATTATTTAATTTTTTATATGTCATGATTTTCAGAAAAAGGACCAGAAGTATCTGCAACAGAAGTGGGCTCGATGGTCGGCTCTTTTTACAGAACAACCATTCAATGACATCAAGTTAGTTACTATCTCTTTGTTTGTCACCATGGCAGTGTAACTAAGGCTTTTCAGAACTTTTCATGTTTGTTTGTTTTTTTCAAACTTTGAATAATATTTCATTCCACACACAACTATAAGCAAAATCTGTCATTATGAAGCTCATCCAGACACTTTCCATTTGGTATTATGAAGAGTCTAAGCTGTAGTGATTACTAAATGGGCTTTACTAATTATTAATGCAATTGATAAAATTAGATTTCTAAATTTATAAAAGTCTCTAACAACATGTTTCATATTCTCTTCAACAATTCATATAATTCATGTAAAATAAAGTTGTAAAATTTCATAGTCTGGAAACAACAGTATATATATTTTTATTTCACCTTTTATTTATACAGGTAAATCTCATTGAGATATGATGTCTCATTTTCTAGAGTAACCTGCTTTTAAATATAGGTATAAAACTACAACATGTGAAAATGTAGTTTTATAACTAGAGTCATTACAATTTATATAACAAATTAACTAAGAAATACAACTGAAAATAAAATCGGACTTTAACAATAAAACATTAAAAACAGGAACATTTCAGTTAAATTAGGCTGCACAGTTTCAGGTCCCCCCCTTCTCCCTTTATCCTGCATTTTACAGCGGGGTTTCCACCAAGAGGGTGCAGGAAGTTGCAGGAGGGGAAGCGAAAACCTTTGTTAGGCCTAACAGAGGCTCAGCTCATAAGACAAAAAGCACTTACAAATTACTGTTAAAATTTTTTGCCTGTAACTCCCTGCAGCTCTTTATTGTGTTTGTCTGGTGAATAGTATTGTGCAATAATATATTTAAGTTATTTAACATTTAATTACTTTTGGTCTGTCAAGTATTGTCCTGGGAGGTGGTATTAGGACAAAAGATGAAAGACTGATTTGAGCACTGGCATTCTTAAAACGGCAAACTCTGCACACCTATATGGAATAAATTCACAACAACTTCTGTTGGGGGGGCTGGTGGGTGTGTGAAATTTCCATCTGGACAGATCAGATGGTATCGACCCAGGCCAACGACCCGATCATGAGATGTATCTGTGGCAAGTTGTGGAAAAACCCACATGGCCTAAAAATCCATCGGGCCACAATGAAATGCATTGAAAAGGAGAAGGAGGTGCAGCGCACAGGCCATTAGTCCGGTGAGATGCAGGAGGAGCACAGCCGGGGGTGACTCCATAAAGCCCAGTTCCTCCACGCACCACGGTCCCCTAATCCTAGCAGAGTAGTTCTACAAACAGATCAAGTGGCCTCAAGCTAGCAAAGGGGGTTAATGGTCACAGTTTGACAGAGATGTGATGAACATTGTCTATGCTACAGCAAATGGAGATTTAGACTGACGGCTCTATACAACGTCTGCCATTATTGTTGGTTACGCTACAGAAAGATAAAGAAAACACACAGGTGCTAGAGGACTTACTACAAGGCATTAGAGGTGGGCTTCAAAGGTTTTGCAGGACATTCACTCTGCAAAGTCCTCAGTCAACAGGAATGGGTAAGAAGAGGGTCATCTGATCCATATGTGAAGCTGCAGAGAAGGCCACAAGGTGGCTCTGGATAAAGAGGGCTGCTGTGATGAAAGCTGGGGTCTGAACAGCCTCAGTTGGGTCGTCTGGATGAGTGCGTCATTTTGAAAGACTCGAAACACCCAGTGACCCCAGTTTACATAACTGATGATGTGTCCGACTGCATCCATTGGATGTGTCTTGCACAATAAAGAGAGCAAATAAAATTATTGAAACCATAACTTATAAAAGAATACAATGATATCACAGTTCACTGTGGATAGTTATGTTTTAGAACCAAGGTTTCTTTCGAGGAATTTGAAAATGAGGTCAAATTAGTTTTGAAGCTAACTTGACATGTCCTCATAACAACCAATTCACAATGCAAATCAGAGGTGTAGATAAAACAATATTTTAATAAAATATTTTAAAGAATGATTTGCCTAATTAGACATCAATAACCTTTTTAGACAATTGATTGTTGATGTTTTAATTAGCCACCATTATTCTACTAAAATAATATTTAAGGAAATATTATCTGCAGAATTAGAAATGAATTTTGGACAGTTGATCTTAAAGCTCGTCTAAAGCCCATAAAGAATTACTCCGTCTCTAGACAAATTTAAAAAAATGCCACCAACGTGGCAGTGCCGAGTGGTTGGGGTTAAGCAGGGGTGTGGTCAGGAGGACGACGGAAAGTAGAAGCATCCTATCATCAGAGGTTAAGAGAGGCTTTAGGGAGCCCAGCGGCTCTGAGCCTCATCAGTTCAGGCTGCTGTCAGCAATACCCAAGGCCACCAATGCTGCAGGAGTGGAGGAACAATTCCAACAGCTAAAATGCTGTTGGGGCGTGTTGGAGTGAGATGGTTTTACACGAACACGGGGGCTGTGGTGTAAGCGTGTACCAAGCTGTACCGTTGAACCAATACAAAAATTCAACTGCAGTAACCACCGTTCAACTCAAACAGGGCAGCACTAAGATGGTTTTAGGACAAATCTTGCAGAATTAAACAAGTTACATGAAATTAAGAAAAATAGCACAGTAACATAAAAATAGCACACTTAAAGCCCAGTTTATAAAGTTTATCTGCAAAAAAAGTTGATTTGGGGTTTAGTTCCTCTTTAATGTTGTTAACTAGCCATCACATGGGGCAATGGACTACAAAAATTCAAGGGAGGAACTTCTATGGGCTCTCACAAGATGGCAATGAGCCATTAGCAGTTAGCGGTTTTAGCTAACCAAGAAAAATAGCATATTTAGCAACCCTTTCAGTTTCACACGTAGTTGAAATACCATTAATACAAATATTAAGGTGTATATGAGCCCTAGCTGTGCAGTATGGCAAATCTTTGTTTAAACCACTCATTGAACGGGTAATGAGAAAGAGGCGCGGCTGGGAGAAGTGTTTTGTTATTGGCTCCATGATATCACAGGGATTCCTGGTTTTTACTCAACTTAGGTAAATGTGGTGTATTTAGGGATTCATTGTTTGCTTGGCTTTTTTTCCAGTCTCTTTGTTTGGGTATGTTTCAGTCCATCTTTCATCCAATGGCACAAGGTTTAACTGCAAGGCCAAAAAAATAATTCTGTCTCACTTATAACACAATCAGACTGACATTGGACTCTAAATAAACATATGGTGAAGAACAAAGTTATTTAATAGGATCTGGCTAGTATTCAAAGGTCCAAATCTGGTTTTTAGACCAGAACTATTTATATATATTTTCACTGCTAACAAGGAAGAGATGACCCTAAGCTGCTTTAAATCTTGACAATAAAGCCTCATGAGCGTTCCAACTTCATAGTAAATTTATCTTAAAGCAGATCAGCTATACTACTTGTCATGTCTCAAAAAATAAAAGGGCATTTCTTTACACCCAAGAATGAATTGAATAAAAATGGATCAACTTAAACTGAAACAAGATGCTGTAACATACCCAAAGATAGTTAGAATACACAGTAACTTAGTGTGGGAAAAAAGCACTGCTTGCCTTCAATGAGCTGCCTAAACCTAGGGACCTTTATCTTTTTCCTAATTCACTTTTTATATTTCAAAACTCCTTGTTTAACAAAATAAATGCATTCCTTAACCTTACAGAATTGTTGAAAATTCCCTGATTTGTTAGATTAGATTAACCAAATTATGCCATATTCCAAATTTTTTAATGTTCCCAATTTCAATACCATCCATGTTTTCTTCCGCGCTGTGGACCGATCAGTTCCGGACTGGAGTCCAGACATTGAGAAAAGTTGTCTTTCACCTTACATACTGGATTTTAGCCATGAGGGCCATTCATTTACTGGGTTTTGTAGGAATTTACCTGATTAACAAGCAGGCTTTAGTTAGAAAGAAAACATTACAGTTAGTTCTTAATTAAATGTTCTTTTTATTCTAAATAGAGACTACATTACCTTGTTATGTTTTTGTGATCAACGTTTCTTCGTCATATTTGTGTTTTTCTTGCAGGTGTTACTTTGGAGAGAAGGTGGCGCTGTACTACCTGTGGCTTAGCTGGTACACCAAACTGCTGATTCCAGCTGCTGCTGTGGGCGTAGTCATCTTCCTCTATGCCCTGGCCTTTTTCAACACCAGCCCTCTCATGTGAGTCAGGTATATGCATATGTAGAATTACAGGTATATACCAAATTATAGACATTGTCATGTGAAGTCTATTTTCTTAAGCAATACAGGTCCTTCTCAAAATATTAGCATATTGTGATAAAGTTCATTATTTTCCATAATGTCATGATGAAAATTTAACATTCATATATTTTAGATTCATTGCACACTAACTGAAATATTTCAGGTCTTTTATTGTCTTAATACGGATGATTTTGGCATACAGCTCATGAAAACCCAAAATTCCTATCTCACAAAATTAGCATATCATTAAAAGGGTCTCTAAACGAGCTATGAACCTAATCATCTGAATCAACGAGTTAACTCTAAACACCTGCAAAAGATTCCTGAGGCCTTTAAAACTCCCAGCCTGGTTCTTCACTCAAAACCCCAATCAGGGTTAAGACTGCCGACCTGACTGCTGTCCAGAAGGCCACTATTGACACCCTCAAGCAAGAGGGTAAGACACAGAAAGACATTTCTGAACGAATAGGCTGTTCCCAGAGTGTTGTATCAAGGCACCTCAGTGGGAAGTCTGTGGGAAGGAAAAAGTGTGGCAGAAAACGCTGCACAATGAGAAGATGTGACCGGACCCTGAGGAAGATTGTGGAGAAGGGCCGATTCCAGACCTTGGGGGACCTGCGGAAGCAGTGGACTGAGTGTGGAGTAGAAACATCCAGAGCCACCGTGCACAGGCGTGTGCAGGAAATGGGCTACAGGTGCCGCATTCCCCAGGTCAAGCCACTTTTGAACCAGAAACAGCGGCAGAAGCGCCTGACCTGGGCTACAGAGAAGCAGCACTGGACTGTTGCTCAGTGGTCCAAAGTACTTTTTTCGGATGAAAGCAAATTCTGCATGTCATTCGGAAATCAAGGTGCCAGAGTCTGGAGGAAGACTGGGGAGAAGGAAATGCCAAAATGCCAGAAGTCCAGTGTCAAGTACCCACAGTCAGTGATGGTCTGGGGTGCCGTGTCAGCTGCTGGTGTTGGTCCACTGTGTTTTATCAAGGGCAGGGTCAATGCAGCTAGCTATCAGGAGATTTTGGAGCACTTCATGCTTCCATCTGCTGAAAAGCTTTATGGAGATGAAGATTTCATTTTTCAGCACGACCTGGCACCTGCTCACAGTGCCAAAACCACTGGTAAATGGTTTACTGACCATGGTATCACTGTGCTCAATTGGCCTGCCAACTCTCCTGACCTGAACCCCATAGAGAATCTGTGGGATATTGTGAAGAGAACGTTGAGAGACTCAAGACCCAACACTCTGGATGAGCTAAAGGCCGCTATCGAAGCATCCTGGGCCTCCATAAGACCTCAGCAGTGCCACAGGCTGATTGCCTCCATGCCACGCCACATTGAAGCAGTCATTTCTGCAAAAGGATTCCAGACCAAGTATTGAGTGCATAACTGTACATGATTATTTGAAGGTTGACGTTTTTTGTATTAAAAACACTTTTCTTTTATTGGTCGGATGAAATATGCTAATTTTGTGAGATAGGAATTTTGGGTTTTCATGAGCTGTATGCCAAAATCATCCGTATTAAGACAATAAAAGACCTGAAATATTTCAGTTAATGTGCAATGAATCTAAAATATATGAATGTTAAATTTTCATCATGACATTATGGAAAATAATGAACTTTATCACAATATGCTAATATTTTGAGAAGGACCTGTAAATTAAGGAAATTTCACATTCAACCTTTCAAATAAAACTAACATCAAAAATATTTTATGACTGCTTGTTTTAATGCTTCAACCTTTGTGTGTGTGTTTGTCCAAAGCAAGGAGGTGTGTGACTCTAATATCACCATGTGTCCTCGCTGTGACGGTAACAAAGCACAAAGCAGGTGCAAAGCATGGCAGCTCTCAGACACGTGCACCTATGCTAAGGTGAGCTTGATAAATTTCTGGTCATCATTAATGGAATGGCAGGAATGCCAACATAGAAACCAGTAGATTTAAGAACTAGATAGTATAAGATCTTATATTATCTATTCCAATGGTCAGATTCCTTCCTGGCTCAACTTGCATAACCCCAGTTACCGTGGTGATGCATCAGGATATTTTATTATAGTATCATATAAACTCTATAATATAAGATAATGTATATAGAGACAAAACTGCCTTCTTTTGTAAAGTCATAGAAAATAAAAAGAAGTGAGGCGAGATATCAGGAAAAACGTTCGTAATCTCCAGTCTTGTTCATACATGGGTGCAATTTTCAGATGGCTGAAGGTGACTAGTTCTGTTAAAAAATCATATCTTTACTGTCAGGTAAAAACACTTGTATCTTGTTATTTTAGTTTCACTGAGAAAATCCACTCTATTGATCTCCTTTCACCCCTGTCTAAGATTTACATCTAGCTGCAAGAATTTTTTTTTCCTTTAGTTTCATGAAAAGTCACAGTTTTTTAGAGATTTAAGGTTCCTGTCCAACAGCAGCAATATGCAGAAATACTATGCAAGTCAAGAACACAATTGCACATGTGACGTACAGGGGTGTCAGCAGTGTGTGTGTGTGTGTGTGTGTGTGTGTGTGTGTGTGTGTGTGTGTGTGTTATGCTGCAGTAGGGAGTGGTGCACCTGACAAAATAGGTAGCGTTATGCGGAAATACCTGTCAAGACATCAGCCAGCCAGCTAAGGTTTGGTTACAAATGACTCTGAAGCATAACTCCATATTAGTTACAAAGTTGTGTAAGTCAGTGCTTTGGAGAGCCAATCACAAAGCCTTGATCTCAGTCCTAAAGAGAATTTGTGGACAGAGCTAAAAATGATGTGTGTGAGCAAGTGTAAAATTATCTCATAATTCTGGTACTTTGGAAATTTGAAACAATTTTGATAATCCTAACTGACCTAAAACAAAAAACTGTAGTCTAATCTAATGTTAGATGGTGAGGGGGAAAAAGGCTGTGTCTTTTTAAACAGTGTATAACTGTACCCACTGTTCCTACATTCAAAATGTTACCCTTTAGGAGACACTTCACTGCGGTTTGCTCTTCTCACATCAGTTTATTTCATGAATCAGATTGACCCAAACCGGATGTACAAAGCAGTATTGATGCACAGTGACGATGGACTAAATAATAGATTGTATAGCATTGTGACATGCCAACAAGTAATAAAAATTTAAAAGACAAGGTTAGGGTTAGGATACATATTGAAACCATTTTCCACTACTGGTCAGTTTGTGTTTGATTAAATGTCTAAGAAAATCATGTTTATGTTTTTTGTTTCCTTCCCTACACAGGTCAGCCATTTGTTTGACAATGAGGGTACTGTTGCATTTGCTATGTTTATGGCAATCTGGGGTCAGTCTCCGATTTATTCAAGTTTGCTGCTTTGCTGGTGTACAGTGATTTAACTGTTTCTTTGTATTTTTCAGCCACATTTTTTCTAGAGCTGTGGAAGAGACACAGAGCCACATATGTATCTAAGTGGAATGTCTATGACTGGTGTGAAGAAGAGGTATGGCTTTAGTTCAACATCCCGACAATGTGATGCTCTTTGGTGTAGCTTTTGTTCATCTTTAGGTAATAATTAACCTAAATTGCTCCCAAGAGATATTTGAATTTACAATTTGGTCATTTGCCACAACAAACAGCTGTAAATATGAAAAACAAATTGAACCAAGACTGAAATAAACATTCTGTTTTCTTGATGATGGCTTTAAAAGCTATCATGATAGAGATCACTAATTAAATTATTGTGACCTCTAAGCTGCCTTCATTTTAATTCCATTATTCTGACTGGTGTTTAGACTGGAAACCTGTCGAGTGTTTTGTTTGTACTCGGAAGTCAGAGTTCCCAAAGTTCAATCTTCCCAGCCAGAAATACAACAAGAATGAATTTGGATTAGTCGGAGGGTACAAAGTTCAACATCCGCTATGGCAACTGTTCATATAAAACCTAGTGATAGTTGCTGTTATAAACAATTTTTATCACTTCTGACAGTTTGTATTACAGTCAACTATTATATGTTGCACACAGTGATGTGCAATATCTGTTTATGAACATGTCCATTTTAGTGTTTGAATCTGTAATATGAAGAGAAATACAGTATTAGCAGCACAACAATTGGCAAATCCTACCTGTTCTCTAGCTTGCAACTAAAACGCAATCAACTAAATTATGAAATCACAGACCTGAGCTACGACTTCCAAGGCAAATCAAATACACCATCATCATGTGTCAGATGGGTCAAACCTGGCAACATTTAACCTCAGATCATAAAAAACCAACCAATACAAAAACCACACCTAGTAGTTCTAAACGTTATCATCAAGTCCTGAAAAAAAACGATTCTAGGTTCTGGCTACAGAAACAGTTTTTCTGTCTTTTTGCACTGGTTATCCAACTAAAATCTGCCATATAACTTTAAGTTTTGTGTGTGTGCGTGTGTGTGTCAACAGGAGGAACTAATCATGAAAATAGTCAATGATCCAAACTGTCCACCCAAAGAGTTTAGGCACTCTTACCTACGCAGCACTCTGGTCCTCATCCTAGTTACAGTCATGGTAAGATGCACGCATGTGCACACACAATCACAGACACGAACATGGATGGGGGGCTGTTCTCAGGGGCATCACCTGACTCCTGCCACAGAGCTTGTGCCAGTTCGACAAGGACGGTGGATGTTGTGATTTAGGAAAAAAACCAATAGATCCTGTTCTTGCTGTCCCTTACTTCCTTTATGTTCAGCTATGTTTTAGAACTACTTCATAAATTTTAACCCTGGATGGCTTATTTCCTGCTTCTTATAGTTAATGAAGTGTTCTCTTTGCAACCAAGATGTTTGTGATGAACCATTTTGACCACAGAAACCTTTTTCAGCCTGGAGGTAATATCTTTGTCCCAGATTCTCAATGTTAAGGTCTGGACTCTGTGGTGGCCAATCCATGTGAGAGAATGATGTCTCATGCTCCCTGAACCACTCTTTCATTATCCGAGCCCGATGAATCCTGGCAGAGTCATCTTGGAATATGCCCGTGCCATCAGGGAAGAAAAAAATCCATTGATGGAATAACCTGGTCATTAAGTATATTAAAGGTAGTCAGCTGACCTCAACATACTGTTGCTGAACCCAGACCTGACCACCTGCAGCAACCCCAGATCATAGCACTGACCCCACAGGCTTGTACAGTAGGCACTAGGCATGATGGGTGCATCACTTTACCTGCCTCACTTCTTACCCTGATGCGCCCATCAATCTGGAACAGGGTAAATCTGGACTCATCAGAACATATGACCTTCTTCCATTGCTCCAGACTCCACTCTTTATGCTCCTTAGCAAATTGAAGCCATTTTTTCTGGTTAGCCTCACTGATTAGTGGTTTTCTTAAGGCTACACAGCTGTTCAGTCCTAATCCCTTGAGTTCCCTTCGCATTGTGTGTGTGGAAAGGCTCTAACTTTCACTATTAAACATAGCCCCGAGTTCTACTGTTGTTTTCCTTTGATTTGATTTCACCAAACATTTAAGTGATCGCCGATCGCGATCATTCAGGATTTTTTTCCGGCCACATTTCTTCCTCAAAGACAATGGGTCCCCACTATCCGTCCAGTTTTTAATAATGTGTTGGACAGTTCTTAACCCAGTTTTGGCAGTTTCTGCAATCTCCTTAGATGTTTTCTCTGCTTGATGCATGCTAATGATTTGACCCTTCTGAAACAGACTGACATCTTTTCCACGACCACGGAATGTGTCTTTCGACATGGTTGTTTAAGAAATGAGAAGTAACTCATTGCACCAGTTGGGGTTAAATAACTTGCCAGATGAAACATAATCACCCATGCAGTAATTATCTAATGGGAGGATCGTACCTATTTGCTTAGTTAAACCCAGATGGCGACTTTTTTAGCAGCAGCTTGTGGAGTACATGCAGACACAACCAAGCCAGGGTTGCAGGAGGCACATATTGGTCTGGTTTGTGCCTCTAATAATAATGACATCCTAAATATTCATGTTTGGAGGAAGATCTATTATCGGGACAACCATGCACTTGTTAGGATTTGGAAGACTCACTGTGTACTGGGCATAGAAGTGACTGAATAGGTGGGTTATGACAAAGATTTATGTTTGTGCCTTAAAGGAAGACTGCTGTGTCTTAGATTCATGTTTTGTTACTATAAATGACAGCTTGGTCTCCTTTACAGCAGCTCCCTCTCCCACATCTGCTACAGATGCTGCTGAGAATGAGTAGAAATTAATGATTTATAAGTTGTGTTTACTAACAGTATTGACTAAATCTGTTTGATGACCCATAGATAGGTGAGAAAGGAAAGTGCAGAGGTGGTGAGAAATACAAAGAAGAAAACATTATTTGGTTCTGCAGTGATTTACAGCAACAAAACTTTGATGATAGTTTCTTGGCCATCATTAAAAGTCTGATATCAAATCACAAAAGCCTTTTAAAATGTGTTCTGTTTACAACTACTATGTAACTTAGACCTTATTGTTGTTGCTGCAGACCATGACTGCAGTGTTTGAAGGTTCCTGTGAATAAATTCTGACGGTTAAAGGTTCAGGCTGTTTTTGATTAAAACTCCCAAATGTAAGCCAAACCTCCAACTAAATCAACTATGTCCATTCAACTCTATGAATCTAATGCTGATGAATTTCTTTATTTACCTTATTTAGATATATGAAGCAAAAAATATGCGTTTTGATGTTATATATTTGTTTAAAAAAAAGCAAGATGTTTGTAATTTGTTTTTGTGTTGCAGCTGATGCTGATCATCGGTGTAACTCTTGCCATTGTGGTGTTTCGAGTGGTGGCTGCCCCCTCTATATCGAAAAGCGAGTGGAAATTTATGAAAGACCATGCCAGCACTTTGGCTGTGATGCTGGGAGCAGTGCTGCATTACGTCACCATGCAAATCATGACCCGGGTATGTTTATACAGATTCTGATCATCACACTTTATTTACTAAGTGTGAAAAATTGGGAAAAAACTGTTAAATTAGTTTAAAATTCATTTGTACTTGCTAGACCTTATTACTGCCAGGCCTTTAGAAATAAGAACATTTTTAAACACACCTCCGTCTAACAACTAGGCAAGAAGGCTAGAAGATTTCATAAAATGACACATCATGTTCTGATTTAAAACATTCAAGAACAGATGAGGAATGAAGCCACTGACTGATAAATCCGAAAACAGTTGCAAAACTATTTCTGAGGCAACAACCCCCAATAAGAAGCCGTCCTTCCATTATCTATATCCGCCTGTCCTTGCAGGGTTGCGGGGGGGCTGGTGCTCATCTTCAGCAGTCATTGGGCAAGAGGCATGGTGTGTCCTGGACAGGACGCCAGTCCATCACAGGGCAACACAGAAACACACAGGACACACAAACATGCACAGACACAAACCTAAAGGCAATTTAGAGAGACCTGTTAACTTAACAGTCATGTTTTTGGCTGCACAGCCCTCCATCTGCTCGCCAGAGGTAGCCTGACTGCCATTAGTACCGAGATGAGATCCTCAGACCCCTTGTGAGACCATAAGCTGGTGCGGTTGGCCCTGGGTTCCTCCTAATGCAGGACAATGTTAGACCTCATGTGGCTGGAGTGTGTCAGCAGTTCCTGCAAGATGAAGACATTGAAGCTATGGACTGGCCCGCCCGTTCCCCAGACCTGAATCCGATCAGAGCACATCTGGAACATCATGTCTCGCTCCATCCACCAACGTCACGTTGCACCACAGACTGTCCAGTAGTTGGTGGATGCTTTAGTCCAGGTCTGGGAGGAGATCCCTCAGGAGACCATCCACCATCTCATCAGGAGCATGTCCAGGTGTTGTAGGGAGGTTATACAGGAACGTGGAGGTCACACACAATACTGAGCCTCATTTTGACTTGTTTTAAGGACATTACATCAAAGTTGGATCAGCCTCTAGTGTGTTTTTTCCACTTTAATTTTGTGTGTGACTCCAAATCCAGGCCTCCATTGGTTAATAAATTTGATTTCCATTGATGATTTGTGTGTGATTTTGTTGTCAGCACATTCAACTTTGTACAGAACAAAGTATTCAATGAGAATATTTCATTCGTTCAGATCTAGGATGTGTTATTTGAATGTTCCCTTTATTTTTTGGAGCTGTGTATATTATTATTTATATATTTAAAAACAGCTGTTGGCCATCGTGATGTGCACAAAATGACAAATTAAAACAATAGTTCAAAGTTAAAAGCAATACAAAAATATGACAAGACAAAATGGAACCGTAAGTCAACTCTCATGCTGTATTAAAGGTCAGTGAGTACAAATGTGTTTTAAAAGATTGAGAACACTAAGAGACCAAGCCTGTCTGATATGTTAGTCCTGGAACGAACGTGACTTTGGGCTATCCTCAGCAGATGGAGACTACATCCATTAAAGTCTCTCAATAAACACAATATGAACACATTTCGTCTCGAAAGCTTCAGAAGAACAATTCATTTTCTTTGTTCTTGTGCATTATCCTGATCATAATTGGTAATGTGATTATTATAACATCTCTCGTGTTTGTCTGAATTTGTTTTTGTTTCACACAATCTGCAGGTTAACAGATGGGTGTCCCTAAAACTGTGTGAACTAGGTGAGAGCATGTGTGATAGTTAGTATGAAGAATTTCTTTTATTGAATAAAAAAACAAAAATCATCTGTAGCTGAACGTTCTTCTTAATGTGGTGTTTTTTTTGGCTGGTATGTATTCTTCAGAAAAGCTGAACTCACTCGCTGCCACAGAGAGAAGCTTCACAGTCAAGATGTTTACATTCCAGTTCTTCACTCTCTTCTCCTCTCTCTTCTATGTGGCTTTTTTTCTGGGAAGGTACGTACCAGCTGTAATGTCTGCACAGACACGACTGATTCCAAACACAAAACATAGCTGCGTACTCCTGTTCACTTTTTCCTTTACTTGCTTTAGAATACTGCCAACATTTTCATAAATATTTCTTGTCTGTATTGCATAATTCTGATCAAACAGGCCTGTTAAGGTAGCATTAGATAAACTATACAGTTTCAATTAACAAGCAAGTCAGTAAATGGAAGTTTTGCGTGCTTTGTATCAGAATAAACGGCCATCCAGGAAACTACGTGCGTCTTGCAGGGTACAGACTGGAAGAGGTGAGGTCCTTCACTGTTTCTTTCTGTCATACTAGAACAGCACTTGCAGATTGTAAACCCTGACATGTCACTTGTGTTGCAGTGCCATCCAAGTGGTTGTTTAACAGACCTCTTTATCCAAATGGCAGTTATCTTGCTGCTCAAACAGACTCTCAACAACATCTTTGAGTTCACTGTGCCGTAAGTGTGATGTAATGTTTTGTTGTGGCTTTGCACGTTGAATTTGGGTCAACTACAGAGACCAAAAATTCCCTGTTTGTCTTGCAGTTTGGTCAAGATCTTTGTGAAAAAGAAATCCTCAAAGCTGCTGAGGAGAAAGTGTGGTCGCTGTTACAGGAAGGCTTGCCGTGATGAGTCGGGAAGTGTTGAACCATGTGATATTTGCAAAATCCAAGACTGGCTGAGAAACTACAACCTGGATAACTCGGATGCCTTCAGCCTGTTTAATGAGTTCCTGGAAATGGGTAGGTCAACTTATGACACCGTAACAACAAGCAGCTGTCGAGAACAGCCAGTAACTGCCTTGTATGCGATCTTCAAAGCTTTACCTTGAGTACATAGTTTCCAACTTGGCGAAATGGGTGTCTTTTTATTGGGCATAAATGGGGCAGCATTGGATACATGTTTGAAACCTTGCTGGTCCTTTACAATGGCATCCCACCTGAATCTATAACAGGAGATGATCGTAGGTTTCAGATGGGCAGCACAACCTCTACATGTTTAGGTTTTATAATAAACCATAGAAAAGACTGCCAGTATTGTACCCCCTGCTCCTGATGTACAAAGGTGAGATCGAAATACTTAATCCATGGGTTCTAGCAACTTCTGATAGCTTGCTCCAATGAAATAAATGTAACCACATTTTAAAACATCATTTACGCTAATGTGTTACTCCAGTCATATAACAATTTCCTGACATATTCCATATGTCATTTTTGCCTAAAACTATTATGACCCCTGACCCTTGTTTTAAATTTCAGTTGCCAAACTTCCATTTATCAGACATAATTGAGTTGCTGTGCCACCAGCAATGTATATTATTTTCCTCTCTGGCACCTTTTTAGGATTGAATGTTGCTGTTTTGTTAATGAATGCTCACTGCTCCATTTGCTCCACAGTGATCCAGTTCAGTTTCACCACCATATTTGTGGCAGCATTCCCCCTGGCACCCCTCCTGGCTCTCTTAAACAACATATTGGAGATCCGCCTGGACGCCATCAAAATGGTCCGCTTGGAGCGGCGGCTTATCGCCAGGAAGACCAATGACATTGGTAAGGCCTGTGTATTTCATGTAAAACTAGTTAATGTTTTAATGCCTCATAAAAAAAACAACTTATTTTTAGAAACAAATCACTACAAGAACACTTTCTGCCAGTCAGTGCAATACATGCAACACAGAAACGGGTGTTTGTATGTAACTTTGTTGTATTTGGGGATTTCTGTGTCTGCAGGAGTGTGGACGAAGATCTTGGAAGCTATTGGTGTACTGGCCGTGATTGCTAATGGCTTGGTCATCGGAATCTCTTCGGACTTTATTCCTCGTCTGGTTTACCGTTACCGTTACGGCCCATGTGCCAGTGGCAGCACTTCCACACAGTCAGTCATGTTTCCAGCTTGAAAGCTCTGACATATCATCCCTGTTCTGTCCTCATGTTTTTTTCTTCCCTGCAGCTGTATGCAAGGCTACATTAATGACACTCTGGCCATAGCCTTTATGAGTAACGACAACCGAGATGAATTTATATTTCCAAAACAGAGAAATCTCTTTAACATCACTGAGTGCAGGTGAGAGAACTGAATGATTCTGCTTTATTTACACACATGTAACCTTCCTTCAGACATGGGTTAAACAGTACAAACTGTCATATCCAGCTACAGAGACTACAGGAACCAGGACAACTCTCTGACCTCTCAGTTCTGGCTTGTCTTGGCTGTACGCTTTGTCTTTGTCGTTCTCTTTGAGGTTTGTTCTTGGAATTTCGCAAACATTCTTTTTTATTTATTTAAAGCAACTGAGTTACAATGTTTACGTCATTTTTCCTTGTGTGTTTTCTTCCCATAGCATGTTGTGGTGCTGTGTAAGTTTGTCGCAGCTTGGTTTGTTCCGGACAATCCCATTGGGGTTAAGAATAAACGCTTGAAGGATAAACTGGATCGACTCAAGGAGGAATTACGGTAAATCATCTGTCAAGGGGAATAAACGTAGATCATCTTAAAAGAAAAACTCACTAAAACTGGTGTTTTGAACTCAGTGTTTTTGTTGGTAATCAAACATCTTGATGTTAAATCCTGTTTATGCAGGGTACCAGAATCATCTGGGTCTTTTTTCCCCTCTAACATCACGTCACACATTGTTTGATCTTGTTTAATTATAGTGTAGGGGACTGCAGTTCATTGTTGGTGTGTTCTTATGATGCAATGCAATGTAATGTGATGTAATTCACTCTTACCTGCAGGATCCAATTCAGTGTATTTCTGTAGCTTCAATTTCCAATTAATGTGATATCAAGACACTTTACCAGACAAACAACACTAATTCATCTTCAGGAATATATAATTAAATCAGTCAAATACAATCAATCATACAGACAGATTTAAATTTCAATTACATATATGACAATTGAGTCCTAGTTGTACAATATTGCAGTCAAATTCAATTTATATCACTAGCATTTTTTTAAAGGCATCTATTTAAGGAAGCCCAGGTGACTGCATTGGGTCACTGATAGTCTCTTCTGAGCATGCATGTGAATAGAGTGGAAAGCAAAACTCTCTTTTAATAGGTAGAATTCTTCTGTGGTAAATATGGCAATCTGCCACGACCAACTGGTGGATTGTTGGGACAGGGCAGACACAAAGACCGTAAAGGACTGGTCCAAATCATCCTGTGGGAAGGAAAAACTGAGTTCTGTAATAGTAGTAGTAGTAGTAACAACATAATTAGGATGAAAAAAAAGCAGAATGAGTGCTCCTAACACCTTAGTTGTCCCCAAGTACAACTTAGAAATTTAAGGAATTTCTGGAAATATGTTTGGCAACTCAGAAACCCAAAACAAGAACTATCACAAGCTGTTTTCCCTTTTTTTTGGGGGGGGGGGCGGGACTGTGGACCAGCTCTCTTTAGGTTGAAGGTTAGTCTCTGCCTCAAGTAGAAGGAATTGAAGTATCTAGGTGTTTTGTTCACAGGTGATTGTAGGATGAAGCAGAAGATGAATGGATAGATGGGGCCTTTGTCTGCAGTAATCTGGTCTGTTGTGGTTAAGAAAGAGCTGAGCCAAAAAACAAAGCTTTCTATTTAAACATCCCTCACCTATGGTCATGAGATTTGGATCATGATTGAAAGGAGTAGATTCATAATAAAAGTGGTCAAAATGAGTTTTTTCCCTAAGGTGGCCAGATTTAGTCTTGGAGATAAAATGATGATCTATCTGTAATTCAATGGAGTGACTAAATAGCTATTTTGGCCTAGAAAACGGCTGGAGAGGGTTGTCAAGGTTTCTGTCCTGTACCTGTCACCCCTGTGACCTGGTCTCAGATATGCTGAAATGGATGGATGGATGGATGGATGGATGGATGGATGGATGGATGGATTGCCTCAAGTGTAGAAAACCACATAGCAGAGACCCATGCCATTATTCACAAAAAAAACATAAAGCCAAATTTTAGTTCCAACAACTAAACAAAACCCTTATTAATAGAAGTGGATGTACTTATTTTTTTTTACCATGACAATAATATGCATCTTAACCCATCTACTGAATATTGTAAAAAGTGTCAGCTATCACCAGAAAATCTGAAGCTGCGAAGTTGATACAATTCAAAGGCCATGACAACTCTTTCTTATTCATTGATTTTCTAGTGGATTAAGTTTCTGTTTTAAATGTAAAAAATATGAATTAATGTATGCAGGATGTACAATTCACTCAGATTCTAATTTCATTCTGTATCTTTTTTTCTTTTTAATTCAGAGAAATGAAAACTGGCAAATCAACAGAAGTGTGACCTTAACAGCAATTGAGTGCCTTGTTGCTGAAAAGCGCTGTATAGACTTGACTTGACTTAACTGACCTCAGCGCTGCTTCCTCTCAAAGGCGCTTTAAAGGAAAAGATGAATTCATGCTTTTTATTAATTTATACCTGTTCTTGGAACACTGTAACTCCGATTAATGTGAGATTTTTGTCCACGAATATTACTAAAAACAGCTTCAGGCTTTGTTTTATTGTGAAATGTAAAAACTTTTATTTTTTAATGTTAGTAATTTGTTGCACAGTTGAACTTTTAACAGCTTAAAGTTGTTTAATCGTTGTTTTTCTCTCAGGTTTGTTGGAAAGAGCAAACTGCTGGGTATTTTTATTTCAATGTTTGTAGCTGAACAAGCAACTTAATGTAATAGTCAACACATTACCTTAAGATAAATGTGGAGCCATCTCTTCTTTTTTTCAGTGTGCAGCAGTTAAACATGTCTTCTTATGAAATAAATTAATCTTGCTCTCAGGTTATTTTCATGTTAGCTGTATATTTTATGCACTGTTATCTAAGGAATAAATAATTGGGAATACATGGAAAAATACTAATTCCGACTCAATGAATGAATTATACAAAACCCAGGAATCTTCATATACATGTAGTTAGGCTGGAAGAAGGCTGCAATGGATTTATAAACTGCACCAATCATCACTTCCTTCTCTCTAACACATCTACGTTCCTTTTTGGGAAGCAAGTTTAGTAACAGTTTTAAGTTACCACTCTTTAGGAATGCTCTGGATCCTCCATACCAGAAGGAGAGATCTAACTCTGAATACATCACCATAAAGATTTTTCATCATCCCATGGGAGCCTTGTTTTTGTTTATTTTCAAACTTTCCAACACATAGTAAAGGACACACCTTGGAGTTAATCTCCGGCCTTAGCATCATCGTGGACAATAATTCAGTTGAACAGCTCCCTATTTCTGATCATTTTTTCCTCTTATTTGCTGCCTCATTTTTTCCCTACTACCATTAAGACACCTTGCCTTGTGTGGTAAAATGGATGAACTCCATTTGCCTAGTTCCAGCTAGAGATTTTACCACTTACCTGTGTTCAAGGAACTAAAGGAGGAGGTGTGGCCTAACCTCCTGTATTTGGGGGTTTCAGGGAAGTGATGTCACAGGAAGGTACCAGGTGAAGAGGGGAGAAGAAACTGTTAAAGTGTGAAGTGAACTTTGGGGTTATGTTTATTAGTTTTGATGTGTTAGAGTTAGGATATAATTGTTAAACCGTAAACACAGGGTTGTTGCTAGATAGAAGTAGCTTCAGTGATTTGACATTATTTCTCATGTTGGAATATACCTGTAAGATGGAAGATTCCATTTCAGTTAATTGTGTTTGGAAGGGCATGAAGGTATTTAAGCAGATCAGGAAAGAAGTTAAGGAGGGAGGACCAGGTCAGGGTAGCTGTGTGCACGTGACGTTAATTTTGGTTGGTTTGAGTATAGTTATGTTTATTTTGTCACTTTTAAGTTTAAGTCATTTTTGTACATATTTGTGGTTGCTCTTTTTGTAAATAAACCACCTGCTACACTGGAGAACATCAGTCTGCTGCCCTTCTTCAGCCACTTTGGCCACAATATACCACACCTTGTCATTTACAAAAACATTAGAAACAAAAGCCCGGTTATATGCTCTTGGGTGTTTTTAAATTCAGTTCATAGACAATTAATCCCAAAGGTAAATTAAGTGTTGCAAATCAAACTATTCAAGTTTCTTCAAAGTGGCATTATTGATGGTTTCCCCCCACTTCTGTTCGTAATTTTGTTTAGCTTCATCTATTGTATAAATCATGCATGCATTGAATGATTGTCAATCTCTGGGATTTTTTGCACACCTTAATGTGTGTGTGCAGTGAGTCCCTGTACAAGCAAATTTGAACCTTCAAGCAATTCCTAATGGAGAGAAGTAGTTTTGTGATCTGTTCTTATGTAAATGAATGTAGGTTTTTCAACTGTGAAGGGAGTGGAAAGGATGTCCAAATAAGGCTTGCAGCATGATTGAGCACCAGCAACTCCCTCTTACTACATGCTGTTGTCTTTTTTTATGTAATTCCCAGACATTCCTACATACTCATTTATGTATCGATCGATAGACATTTTAATATATGTATTCATGTATATATCAGGGTTACATCCTTTTGATAAATCTGTAAACAGATTTATAAGATGTTATTTCCTGAAATATGTACTGGGGCTGCACGGTGGTGCAGTTGGTAGCACTGTTGTCTTGCAGCAAGAAGGTCCTGGGTTCGATTCCCAGCCTGGGGTCTTTCTGCATGGAGTTTGCATGTTCTCCCCGTGCATGCGTGGGTTCTCACCGGGTACTCCGGCTTCCTCCCACAGTCCAAAGACATGCTTGTTAGGTTAATTGGTCACTCTAAATTGACCTTAGGTGTATGAATGAGTGTGTGCATGGTTGTTTGTGTGTTGCCCTGTGATGGACTGGCGATCTGTCCAGGGTGTACCCAGCCTCTCGCCCATAGACTGCTGGAGATAGGCACCAGCTCCCCCGCGACCCACTATGGAATAAGTGGTAGAAAATGACTGACTGACTGACTGTACTGGAATTTTGTTCTACAAGTGCTCTACCAGTATATCCAATGTAACAAGTTTAAATGAATTTTTTCTATACCATACTTGATGCTGCTGATGTTCACAACTCTTATCTATTGTCTGCGACTACTGAGAAACTGCTGTCCTCTCATCACTAGCTCCCTGACACGCAGGAAGAGCTCCAATTACTGATTCTCTATGGGGTTCAGGTCAGGAGAGTTGGCAGGCCAATTGAGCACAGTGATACCATGGTCAGTAAACCATTTACCAGTGGTTTTGGCACTGTGAGCAGGTGCCAGGTCGTGCTGAAAAATAAAATCTTCATCTCCATAAAGCTTTTCAGCAGATGGAAGCATGAAGTGCTCCAAAATCTCCTGATAGCTAGCTGCATTGACCCTGCCCTTGATAAAACACAGTGGACCAACACCAGCAGCTGACACGGCACCCCAGACCATCACTGACTGTGGGTACTTGACACTGGACTTCTGGCATTTTGGCATTTCCTTCTCCCCAGTCTTCCTCCAGACTCTGGCACCTTGATTTCCGAATGACATGCAGAATTTGCTTTCATCCGAAAAAAGTACTTTGGACCACTGAGCAACAGTGCAGTGCTGCTTCTCTGTAGCCCAGATCTGGGGAATGCGGCACCTGTAGCCCATTTCCTGCACACGCCTGTGCACGGTGGCTCTGGACGTTTCTACTCCAGACTCAGTCCACTGCTTCCGCAGGTCCCCCAAGGTCTGGAATCAGCCCTTCTCCACAATCTTCCTCAGGGTCCGGTCACCTCTTCTCGTTGTGCAGCGTTTTCTGCCACACTTTTTCCTTCCTACAGACTTCCCACTGAGGTGCCTTGATACAACACTCTGGGAACAGCCTATTCGTTCAGAAATGTCTTTCTGTGTCTTACCCTCTTGCTGGAGGGTGTCAATAGTGGCCTTCTGGACAGCAGTCAGGTCAGCAGTCTTACCCATGATTGGGGTTTTGAGTGATGAACCAGGCTGGGAGTTTTAAAGGCCTCAGGAATCTTTTGCAGGTGTTTAGAGTTAACTCGTTGATTCAGATGATTAGGTTCATAGCTCGTTTAGAGACCCTTTTAATGATATGCTAATTTTGTGAGATAGGAATTTTGGGTTTTCATGAGCTGTATGCCAAAATCATCCGTATTAAGACAATAAAAGACCTGAAATATTTCAGTTAGTGTGCAATGAATCTAAAATATATGAATGTTAAATTTTCATCATGACATTATGGAAAATAATGAACTTTATCACAATATGCTAATTTTTTGAGAAGGACCTGTATTTTTTTGCTGTGGCTGAAATTGGCTCATACGTTTTGTTAAGGCCCCTGCATCAAGTGAAAGGAGCATAAAATTCTGTCAAGTTACAACCATATAGTTAATTTTATCAGAATTTCATGTGACAGGCCAGCACTAAGTGAAGTGTAACTGTAAAGTGGAAAGATTGCAGTTTTTGTTTTTTATGTATAAACATCTGACAAGTGTGGCATGAACGACATTCAACCATCTTTTATTCCGATGTGTCCAAATAAAATCCAATTTAACTGCTTTCAGAAGTTCTCTAATTACTAAACAGAGTCTCCCTGTGTATAATGTATTCTAACTATAAATCCAGCAGTTCAATGGAGGTTTGTTAGAGAATATCGATGAACAAACAGCAGCATAAAGAACGCAGCAGACAAGTTGGGGAGAAAGTTGTTGAGAACTTGTGACATTTATTCATAACCTAGCCCAGATGTAAACTTCTCGTCAACTTCCAGTCCTTCAAGGTGACATTTATCCATGTTGCTTGTGTATCTT
Organism: Girardinichthys multiradiatus; assembly: GCF_021462225.1. NCBI lineage: Eukaryota > Metazoa > Chordata > Actinopteri > Cyprinodontiformes > Goodeidae > Girardinichthys > Girardinichthys multiradiatus. The sequence continues at coordinate 4,470,307 of NC_061797.1, forward strand.
TTCTACCACACTTTTTTCCTTCCCAAATTTTCATTGATATGGTTGGATAGAGCATAAATGGGGTTTTTATAAAAATTGGTTTCATGCAATGTTTTAATTTGGTGAAAAACTGAATTTGGGTTTTTCATTAGCTGCACACCAAAGTCATCAAAATTAACCGAAATTTCAGGCTTTCACTGCATACTCATCTCAAAAACGAAACTATACATGCAACCCTCCCCCCTAACATCACTTCCCCTCATATACTCCCACATCTTTTACCTACAGTCATGCATCACTACCTGTTCTCATTTGACTGCCCAGAACCCCCCTTAGGCATGACCCCCTCTATTTTAATTGGCTGATTCAAGGGTTCGCCCATAATGACGATACCTGTTGCCAACTGTTCTCTCATACCTCCATCTTTAAAGAGGAGAGTTTCAAAGAGTTTTATTAAAGGGTATCTATATAGTCTCTAAGGTGAATGATGGCATCTTCAACACCAACTTCAGTGATAATCAAACTCTAGAGGGTCCTAATAGTTGCTTGTTTGCTTACTCAGGTGGGCCAACTGGAGTCTCTCTGGGACCTTCATGATGTGAGATGTCAGGGCAACAGGTCTATACACTCACCGGCCACTTTATTAGGTACACCTTACTAGCACCGGGTTGGACCCCTTTTGCCTTCAGAACTGCCTTAATCCTTCATGGCATAGATTCAACAAGGTACTGGAAATACTCCTCAGAGAGTTTGGTCCATATTGACATGATAGCATCACACAGATGCTGTAGATTTGTCGGCTGCACATTCGTGATGTGAATCTCCCGTTCCACCACATCCCAAAGGTGCTCTATTGGATCGAGATCTGGTGACTGTGGAGGTCATTTGAGTCCAGTGAACTCATTGTCATGTTCAAGAAACCAGTCTGAGATGATTTGTGCTTTATGACATGGCGCGTTATCCTGCTGGAAGTAACCATCAGAAGATGGGTACACTGTGGTCATAAAGGGATGGACATGGTCAGCAACAATACTCAGGCAGGCTGTGGCGTTGACACAATGCTCACTTTGTACTAAGGGGCCCAAAGTGTGCTAAGAAAATATCCTCCACACCATTACACCACCACCACCAGCCTGAACTGTTGATACAAGGCAGGATGGATCCATGCTTTCATGTTGTTGACCCCAAATTCTGACCCTACCATCTGAATGTTGGAGCAGAAATCGAGACTCATCAGACCAGGCAATGATTTCCAATCTTCTATTGTCCAATTTTGGTGACCCTGTGTGAACTGTAGCCTCAGTTTCCTGTTCTTAGCTGACAGGAGTGAAACCCGGTGTGGTCTTCTGCTGCTGTAGCCCATCCGCCTCAAGGTTCGACATGTTGTGCATTCAGAGATGCTCTTCTGCATGCCTTGGTTGTAACAAGTGGTTATTTGAGTTACTGTTGACTTTCTATCAGCTCGAACCAGTCTGTACCTTCTCTTTTAACCTCTTGCATCAACAAAGCATTTGCGCCCACAGAACTGCCGCTCACTGGATATTTTCTCTTTTTCGGACCATTCTCTGTAAACCCTAGAGATGGTAGTGCGTGAAAATCCCAGTAGATCAGCAGTTTCTGAAATACTCAGACCAGCCCGTCTGGCACCAACAATCATGCCACGTTCAAAGTCACTGAAATCACCTTTCTTCCCCATTTTGATGCTCGGTTTGAACTGCAGCAGATCACCTTGACCATGTCTACATGCCTAAAAGCATTGAGTTGCTGCCATGTGATTGGCTGATTAGAAATTTGCGTTAACGAGCAGTTGGACAGTTGTACCTAATAAAGTGGCTGGCGTGTGTAGTCACTGAGGACTGATGGGTGAGTTTCCTTCGGTACCAGAACAAGGCAGGATGTCCTCCAAAGCACTGGAACCCAGGTTCAGTTTTCCTCTAAACTTTAGATTAGGTTCATGTTTGTTGGTTCTGTTCTAACAAACAGCAGAGGAATAATTCACAGAGATACAAGCAGCAGGATGTTATTGAGATAGCAGAATGTGCAACGCAACTAGACTAGAACAGTCTCGTACAATAGAAAATCCTTCTAAAACAATGTTTTGAGATCAATGACACATAGAACATATTATTTTACACTAATAGAATAAAGTTCTCTGGAAAACACATTCTGGCTGCAGATCGAGATTTTCTTTGTCCATAAACATCTGATAAAACATTACGTCTTTAGCTTTTTTCAGAGTGGCTTCTTTCCGATAGACATTAGTAACTTATTTAATATTGGAATTATTTCTATACGTGCAACATGTGACACCATCTTTAAGATTTAAATCCTTTTCTTCAATGAATTAGGAGCTCCTATAACAAAATACTATTATGTACCTTAGCTCTTTCAAACACAGAATTTATTGAGCATTCATCATTTATATCATTTTATCCTGTGTTTACACAAGTCTAAAATTTCACAGGCAACAAATCTGTGAGCATGATTCCAAGTCATTTTCAGCATTACTCTAAATCGAATTGGAAATTTCGTTGCACCCATGTGGAGCAATGACAAATAAAGAATTCTGATTCTGATTCTGAATTGGTCTTAGAGAATTGTAGTGCTGGGGCATCTTGGACAGAAATACACCCGTGGACAAACTTGTTGGTACCTCTCGGTTAATGAAAGAAAAACCCACAATGGTCACAGAAATAACTTGAATCTGACAAAGTAATAATGAATAAAAATTCTATGAAAATGAACAAATTAAACTCAGACATTGCTTTTCAAACATGCTTCAACAGAATTATTTAAAAAAAATAAACTCATGAAACAGGCCTGGACAAAAATGATGGCACCCCTGAAAATAATGTGACCAAAGGGACATGTTAAATCAAGGTGTGTCCATTAATTAGCATCACAGGTGTCTACATTCTTGTAATCAGTCAGTGGGCCTATATATAGGGCTACAGGTAGTCACTGTGCTGTTTGGTGACATGGTGTGTACCACACTCAACATGGACCAGAGGAAGCGAAGGAAAGAGTCGTCTCAGGAGATTAGAAAGAAAATTATAGACCTCACAGATTCAAGACACCTTCTGACAGATGCAGCAGAGCAGCCCCAGAACATAACAGAGCCTCCTCCATGTTTCACAGAAGAGACAGTGTTCTCTTCTTCATATGCTTCATTTTTCCATCTGCGAACATAGAGCTGATATGCCTTGCCAAAAAGTTTAATTTTTGTCTCATCTGTCCATAGGACATTCTCCCAGAAGCTTTGTGGCATGTCATTCCAGTCTGGCTTTTTCATGATTTGTTCTCAACAATGGTGTTCTCCTTGGTCATCTCCCATTAAGTCCACTTTCCCTTAAACAGCGTTGGATGGTGCGATCTGACACTGATGTTCCTTGAGCTTGAAGTCCACCTTTAATCTCTTTAGAAGTTTTTCTGGGCTCTTTTGTTACCGTTCATATTATCCGTCTCTTTGTTTTGTCATCAATTTTCCTCCTGCGGCCACGTCCACGGAGGTTGGCTACAGCCCCATGGATCCTAAATTTTTGAATAATATGTGCAACTGTAGTCACAGGAACATGAAGCTGCTTGGAGATGGTCTTATAACCTTTACCTTTAACATGGTATAATGAAATCTCAAGACTATCAAGGGATTCTAGAGAGAAATGTGCTGCCCAGTGTCAGAAAGCTTGATCTCAGTCGCAGGTCATGGGTCTTGCAACAGGATAATGACCGAAAACACACAGCTAAAAACACTCAAGAATGGCTAAGAGGAAAACATTGGACTATTCTATGAGCCCTGACCTAAATCCTATTGAGCATCTTTGGAAGGAGCTGAAACATGCCGTCTGGAAAAGGCACCCTTCGAACCTGAGACAACTGGAGTAGTTTGTTCATGAGGAGTGGGCCAGAATACCTGCTGAGAGGTCCAGAAGTCTCATTGACAGTTATAGGAATTGTTTGATTGCAGCGATTGCCTCAAATGGTTGTGCAACAAAATATTAAGTTAAGGGTACCATCATTTTTGTCCAGGTCTGTTTCATGAGTTTATTTTTTCTTTTATAATTCTGTTGAAGCATGTTTGAAAAGCAATGTCTGAGTTTCATTTGTTCATTTTCATAGAATTTTTATTCATTATTACTTTGTCAGATTCAAGTTATTTCTGTGACCATTGTGGGTTTTTCTTTCACTAACCAAGCGGTACCAACAATTTTGTCCACGTGTGTACAATACATTTGTGTCACTACAGGTTCACTTGTAAAGAAAATCCCTGGGTAATAAATCACTCTCGTCTTAAGATGTCTGAAAATCATTTTGTGTTGCACACACTGTTACATTTGATGCTAATTTAAGCCAAATCTTTCATTTCATGTTAAATGGTGGATTGAAGTGAGTAGCAGTAGTTCAAAAAAACCATGAACACAAACTGAAATATGCTGAACCTTAAACTAGCTGTAATGTGGACTGCCACAAGAGGGCAGCACAGACAGCAAGAATTAAGCATGGATTTCAGTCGGGACACTCCTCCAGTTCTTCAACTTTTATAGTGTTAGTCCTTGAGAGAGAAAACACAGACCCATGCATGACCACACCCTCTGTCAGAATACTGAAGCAACAGTAGATCCGTGAAACCCACATGAACGAATGTTTGTTAAATTTATCACTGAAACTTTAGACATTCAACAAAAGTTGTGTTAGAAATAACCTTTATTAATATGACTCGTATCTGTTTTTCCCATTTATACCATAATGATATAAACTATAAGTTCCAATGTTTCCCTTTTGTTAGAATAGGATAAGAATGCTCATAGACACACATTACAAGGATAAATGGCCCAAGGTTTGTCATAAATGACCTGAGGCTGGGGCACTGGGTTGATAGTGGAGCATCTGGTATAACTGGTTTAATTAGAAATCCACAGCACACTTAGATTAAGTATGGACACCCTCTACTACACAACTTACCAGATAGACACCACAATGGTGACACATAGTCTACTGATAATCACTGAGGGAGGGAACATCCATTGCATTGGAGAACCAGATATAAAACTACATGTGACCTTCTATCGGGGCTCTTCATCATCCTCTAACAGACGGCGACGGTCCGAGACGGGAGCCTCAGCTCTGATCTCTGTAATCATTCCTCTGCCTTAATTTAGATTACAGGAGCTAAAAGTTAGAAACTGTTTGAGATTCGTTCATTTAAGAGTCTTTAGATAGAGTGTGTGATCGCTTCTGGGGACCAAGTACCGGAGGAGCTCCGAGGCGTCTGACCGCCAACAGGGTGCAGCAGAACAGCAATCCTAGAAAAAACAGCTGTTCACAAACTCAGAACAGAATGATTGGTTTAGGAGGGCTGAGATTTCTGACTAAAGACAATAAATCCTAGCAAGGATTTTGTTCAGCTATTTTTGATCACCTTATAACATTTGCTGCAGATGTCACTACGTCATAGTCTACAGGTAACCCTGACCCTAATTCTAAGGTTTTATTTACAGCAGATAATTTGATACAAAGGTCTCAGATCTGGTAGGAAACATGAGTGCAACTTGTTTATACAACTACTGAGTAGCAATGTAAGCCTAATCTGCATTTTAAAAAGCCATTTTACTCCTCTTTCTGCCACTTTTTACTAAACATCTCAACCTCCAGTGAACAGTCTCATCCATCCGTCCGTCCATTCATCGTCTGTATCTGCTGTATTCTGTGTAGGATCATGGGAGCACTGGAGCCGAAGAATCACGGTAAGTAAATGTTGACATAAACACAAAACAATATCCTTTCTCAAGTTTTTCTATGATCCCCAGCCACAAACGTGACAAAATATTTCCTCTTATGGAAGCCTTAGATTGGGAGTGGCCAATGTCCTTTCTCTTGTGCAGAATAAAGCAATTATTGAGTCTCTCTTAGCAAAATTAGCACCAGAAGGCTCCAGCAGGTCTGGGGCATTTTTATTTGGATGGCCTCAAGAAGGTTAAGGAATTTTCACCACCTTTCCATAAATGCTGAGTGAGTTTCACACCAGCCCACACACCAGGATGATTTTAAAGCAGAGTCACAGAGTTATAGAAAGGTTTCAGAGATGCAGGCAGAAGTTCAGCTGTCAAAGTGTTATTTATTCAACAGAACTTTCTGTTCCCTGATCAGCTTCATTATATTTAGAAAACTGCATCCGCTGTTTATGATAAAGTGCAGAATTTGGTTTTCTATATACATTTTCACCATTATACATATTAAAGACACCATGTCGGAGGTTTAAAAACTCAACTCAAAAAAATAAATGAATTAATCAATATAAGGAATATGTAGGACATGGAGAGTACACTGCATGCTCCCTATGTGTCCATTCTCGTAAGAAAACAAAATTCAGGCTTTTCTTTTGGAGTAATCTTTTGAATGAAGCAAGCTTTTTATTTTTTTAAGCATGTAAATATGTATTATTTTAATGCAGTATGTTAATTATCAATAAAGTACAAGAATAAGACTGCCCTGAGTTTATGTATTGTAGCCCTCTTCAAAAACTCAAAATGAACATACTCTTATACAATTCTCACAATAGCATCTCTAAATCTCTACACTTATAGGTTGTGGTGGGGGACATTGTTCTGCACGTCAGAATCTGGGGCTGCTGAGATTTTGGTTCCATCTCCATTAACCCCAAAACAGATAAAACAGGTATGAAACCCACACTAGTAGCTCAGAGTACACACCTGATGTAGAAAGTGGTATTTCATAAGTGTCTATTCCTCTAAGATAGCAGGGCATACGTTTTTTAGCAATAACATCCGCCACTGTGTGCATTCTGTCCCATGATGGAAGCTAAAGCGTTGCCACAAGGTGGCGCTGCTTATCTCGTTAGTTTCTAGGGAGTTTTTATTGTTCCAGAAAAAAAAGAACCCACCCATTTAAATTAGTTTGTTTCAGCATTACACTCTAAAAAATGAACATTTTTGAAACCATTAGCATTTATGTAAGTGCATGTTCTTAATATAGTAGTTATTGGGCTACTGGGTCAAGTCAAAAGTATGATAGCCCAGTAAATCTGGTAATGCTCAGATATCCGAGCTTTTCTCCAGGATTGGTCACATTATCTCATTTGAGAATCACCCCGTGCAGCAATAAAGTCTCAAAAGTCGTAGGCACACGAAAGCTGGTTCGTGCATTTGTGCTGACCGATCCGTCCGCAGATGGCGATTCGCACACGCACATTTGCAGATTTGTATTCGTTATGTATTAGTACTTGTGTAGTTTAAATAGTGTAAATTTGAGAATCTGTTTACACATTTGTGAATGTTGAGGTACCCCTTGTTAAGTTAATAGGTCCTGTTAGGTTAATTGCTCTCTCTAAATAGCCCTTAGGTGTGTAAATGAGTGTGTGTGTGGTTGTTTGTGTGCTGCCCTGCGGATGGACTGGTGACCTGTCCTGGGTGACCCCGCCTCCCGCTCATAGACTGCTGGAGATAGGCACCAGCTTCCCGCGACCCACTATGGAATAAGCGGTATAAAAAATGACTGACTGACTGACTTGCAAATCTTGTTGTATGCTTCTGAATTTTTTTTGAGATAGGTTCCATAGGAACGTTTGTGGACTCATAAGATGACGACGAGTCAGATGTAAATATTTGACCTGCCTGACGCTAGGATTAGCCGTTAAAGGAAAGCTTATGGCTTATTCACCATGCCTTTCAAGTCAAACATGCCTGTAACTACCATTAGTATACATATTAATGTGCGTATGAGTGCTGGCTGCGTGTTATGGCCAATCTGTGTTTAAACCATCCATTTAAATAAAGTTTGTCATAACTTTAAAACACAACTCTTAGCTTAGAGGCCTGTTTGCAATGACTGAGCATATAGCCTGCTAGCACTCCAATAGTTCAACTTTAGAACTACATACAAAGCAAAATAAACAATATTTAGATTTTGTTATTCCTCAACTAATTTTCTCTGCCCAGACACAACCTCTTACATGAACGGTTCTGAAGAACAGAAGTGAAGGACGGTCGAAAGGCATTGGTTTTTTTGGCAGAGGTGGCCTTCTATGGCTGCATGACAGACAACGGACAAAGAAACCGTGGGGGCTGCTGTCAGTAGCAGCTAGAAGGGGGTGGGCAGCTTCACTCGATGTGATTAGAGACACCATCTCTTCTGGTGGCACCTCTGCCTGCAGAAGCTCAGAAAGAAAAGTTTAAGACACTCGTCTTAATTACCCCCTTAGCATGAACGCTAAATTACTTGAACAGCAGATCATTACTTCACTCGGTTATCCTTTTATCGACAGATACAGTACGCTGACATCAGATTGTTGTCAACTCTGGATCCCTGGGATTCTTCAAAGTCTTTCTTGGCAGTGAGTTTCAGACTTTCTTGTGTGCTTTCTCCCTGTTATGAGTAGCTTAACTAACTAGAGGCAGTCACCCAAACAACAATGGCGTTTAGCCTAAAATTCCACACCAATTATCTTTTATATTTTAGTTCTCAGAGCAAATTTTGCTATTACCTTAGGTACTTTAACATCCACATTGTGTACTACTGTTGAAGAATCATAAAGGCAAAAGCAGAGGACATATGGCAGTTTTAAGCCTGCAGGCAGGACTGGGTGACAGATTGATATAGTGTGAGTCCAGTTTGACCCTTCCCCTACCACCATCGCCTACCTTCACATATGTACATTCAAACTGGGACTATTGGTCTCCCTGCTGTTTTTGACAAATAGGGCCCAGTGATACTATGTGGTTCTTCAAAGAGATTTTGGTGGTCCACTTACCAAGGTGTTATCTGGGGTCCAGGCCTTTATTTTGTTTTTCGTTCTCAAAGATGGCTTGATACTGATAAATAACTGATAAATAAATGTGCTGCAAGCCACCACCATTCCAAATAAATAAATAAATAAATAAAAGGCACATAAAGAATTCCTCAACATTTATTAATTGTTTTTCTAATTATTTCAAATAAAGATTTTCTTCATTGGAAATTGCTACATTATCAAGCCAGTTTAACAGATTAACAGTTTAAACAGCTTCAATCACTATTTCTTGCAACTTTGTTCTCATGTCAAACAGGACTTTTAACATCAATTTATCAAAGGCACATTGTTTTATTCAAGTTTTCAGCTTGTTTATTCAGAGTTGTGTTTAACATGAACCCACTCATTTGTAGTACAGGTAACAGCACATTAATGCATTCTTTTGCTTCACCTCAAAACATTATTAGTGATAACACAAAAGCTTGTATTTTCACAAAGTTAAAAAGTTGGAGGCTTCAACACACATTTAATGTTAGAACTACCTACACAGCACACTCTTCAAATCCTTATTAAACAAGTTTTGACAACAATCACATGATGTATAGTGATGACTCATTTCATAATCCACAAAATAGAACCTGCAGTTGTTTTGCACTCCTTTAATCTGCTTTTGGACGTTTTTTATTTTTTGTTTCTACTTTGGAGTAGGAGCTTTAACAAGCATTTTGGCATCTGTAATGCAACTGTGTGGGGATAAGAGGTGCTTTTGTTGTTGTCCCTATGATCTAAGCCCACGGTTCTCAAACTGTGATATAGGTACTGTACCAATTACTGTACCAGCAGTGGTGCTTGAGCTGTCTTACTTGACTCAGATGAAATCTTTTTTATTTTGCAAGGTAATTAGACACACATGAACTGTGATGTAGAGCTTAACAAGCACCAACCAAACTTTCTGCATGAACTGAACTGGATGACAGTGAACCAGAATAAAGAGCTGTTGGCTGTTGCTTCTTTTCATTGCAGAACTTAAACTTTATGCAAGGTAGCCATATTGGATCTAGGGGGATAGGAGAGAAACCTACAACTCCCCCGCTTAGAATTCAGACCTCTAGGAAGTTTTTTATAATGTATTTTTTACCTTCAAACTTCAAAACATCTACTTCTGTGTAAAACAGAATGCATGATTACACTAGCTCCATCAACCAATCATGCAAGTTTGTTGTGTTTGTATTAACAACACACAAAAAGCTAAAAATCCTCCAAGTTGTAGTGTCTGAAAGTCTCTGTCATCATGGTGCTACTTTAATAACGAGCACCACCTCAGTAAAGGTAAATAACCACTGATCAAAGCTAATCGTGATTGGTTAAACATTGTGCTTCACTCACACACTTACAAAACAGAAAAAACATGTTGGGATCTAAAACCTGGAACTAAATGAAACAGTGACCCCCGGAGCTGAGACTGAGAGTGACATAATGGTTAATAATCTGAAATCTAAGGGCTGAGCATGATGTTGTCTCCTCAGCATTCTTTGAGATAGGAACCTGAATGGTTCAATAAGAGTGATATCTCATTGGACCTTACCTAATTTTCTGTACTGCTTTAAGCAAACTGTGCATACATCAGGGTTCGTACACTTTTCCTAGAGTAAACTTTTCAAGCATTTTCAAGGTACATTTTCCAACTTTTCCAGCACCAAACAGTCTGTAGCTCTGAGTGCCTTTTCTTTATTGAGCTTTATAGCCACGGCACACACAGCGTTCCTCATGTGAAGGGAGCCTATCAGCAATTTTATTTTTTATCTTTACAGTTTTACTTTAACATGGAATGAAAAATTTAGGTCTTGCACTTTTAGTTTTAGCCATACTGAGATACGGTCACAGTTTTCATTGGCTAGATCAGGGGTCTGCAACCTGCAGCTCCTGAGCTGCAAGTGACTCGATGAAATAATGTCCCGTTTTTTGTGTTTCATTTGTTTGTCCTGTGCCCCCATGAAAACACACTGGCCCCACCCTGCTCTCCTGTTAAATTTGGTCTAGAACCGCCACTGAATGGACATATAGGCAGGAGGCCAAAAGGAATCAGAGGCACAGCACCCATGACGGAACAAAGCCAAGCCACAGCTACTTTTTGCGAAATTAAACCACTAGTTAACCACCTTTACTAGCATTTTCAATACAAATGTTTTGCTGTTGCACAATTTAAAGTAGAGTAGATAACTTAAAGCCTCAGCGTGATCCATCCTTCAAACAATCTGCAATTTTCCTGCAAAGTTGTAAACTACCTTAAATTTAGGATTCCCTCCCACTACTATGGTTTACCGCTCGAGAACGCTGACTCTTCCATCGCGAAAAGCTGCAGGTCCTTCTTGCATACGTTGCAGGAAGCTACTTGAGGATTTGGTCTTTGTTTCAACCATGTTTTGAATCGAGTCTTTTCGAGCCAGAGGTTATTAAAACAGCAACCACCTGGCATGCTGTTTTCTCCCACTCACCGGCGACGTGCTCAACTAGCAAGGCACAGCTACCTGCTCAAAGTAGGCCTGCTTCATAGCTATGCCAGGGGACGCCACCGGTCCGGCGGCTGGTCTTTTCATCAGGTGAAGTCAGCTGCTCACATGCCGGTTTACGAAAAGGAGCAAACCCTCTCTGAGCGGCAGCGAGGCTTTCTGAGACTCCATTAGAGACAAAACGCTCTCTATTTGGTGCCTTTAACATAAAAATATAAAATTTAGATTTTTAATCAAACGGTTAAAGTGATCTTTATTACAAAACTGTACAGATGGAATATCAAGCACTTTCAAGGACTTTATACAGAAATCAAGCACTTTCCAAACCTTGAAAACACGTTGAAATTTCAGCATTTTCAAGGATTTCAAGCACCCGTACGAACCCTGATGAGTGCAGATTTACACATCTTCACTTGAAATCAGACAACTGGTTTACACAGTCACCACATAGTGTGCTTCTAGCTCGCTGGTTACCATGTGAATGAATCAGAGTATGCAGGAGGGACTGAGGCTGTTGATGTTTGCTTCTGAGACACAAAATAAAGTGATCGACTTTTAGACAACAAGTCATCAGAATTCTAGAGCAACTCAATGTTAAATGCCCAATTTAAATGTATTCACCAACATCTTTGCCAATCCAGCTGTTATCTTGCTTCAATAAGACAAAATGTCCAATTTTAAAGGACAAAAATATTTTCCAATAAATATTCTTAATAAACTTTTTAAACTCTCCAACCAATATTATCTAGTAGTTTTTATCTTTCTCGATTGGTAGTATGAGCAGCACTTCAGTCTCACAAAGAGAGGTGTGCAGAGTATGAAGATGTGGAAAACCTTCAGTAGCCTGAACAATAAGAAATATGCCAGAACTGAGGTGAAATGAATCAGCATTAGGTTTAAAGTATAAACATCAGGTAAACACACTAACTGTTAAAATGCACTTTGATACACACAACACTAACTGATTACCGCAGTCTGACTACCTGTCCGTATGTTTTAACCAACCATATTAATTCTAAATCTATTCTGTTATGGAGAAACTATATATCAATTTCAATAAAAAAGTTTTATGTCAGGAAGACAACACAAATCAGTGAAACGGTTACATACATACAGGGCAAACAGCTCCTGTCTTTTTTTCAACCAGGCAGTCCATATGAGGGGGACGGTCTTTCTGCCTTGTTCTCCTCATTGTAGCCTTCATGTTGACAGAAAAAAGGGACTGCAGACTAAAAGCTGGCGTCCATGAAGTTCTGTCGGGTAAATCCTCTCTGTCAAGCACAAAGAAATTATACAAATACTTAAAGAAGAAACTTCCTGCTGAATTTTGAAGAAACTAAGCGCATACTGCAACCTAGAGTTTACAGAATACAAAGTACATGACAACACTAAAGGAAAATGAAAATGTGAAAAAGCTTAGTTTACAGAAAGTGCACCAAACAATTATCCAACAGATAAAATAGCATAGTTGGAATAAAACAAAGATTCATCCTGCAGGGAAGATCCTTATCATTTAACGCCACTTTGGCCTGTAATCTACCTGTTTTTTGGCTTTAAACCATTTTGTTTATGAGTCAAGAGCCACATGAAGGTGCATTCAGCTCAGCCTTTGCAGTTTGTGTTTGCTGTGTAAAGTTCAGTTTGTAATGATTGTGTGTGTGAGTTTGTTGGTGCCATGATTATACAGGAGAAAATTAATGCTCACTGACTTCCAGGTCCACCTCACCAGAGACAAAAGAACCCTGAGATGGATTCTATACAAGGAATGTTGAGAGTTGTTTTAAGACAGCCGTGATGCTTCCAAACAGTCCACAGAAATGTTTGCTTGTGCTTATCTCTGGACACAGTGTCCAGAGATAAGCCTGGCCAGAGGTTGGCAGGGCAGAAGCCAAAAGAAGAAAAGAAGGGCATCCAAGGGGACGTTTAGGTCAAGCAGAATAAAACAAATGAACAGACCCAAGCAGATGTAAAGTAGAAAACCATCTGGTGGAAACACATGGCTTCCAGCTCAAAGCCAACACCCACACATCTTTAGCTCCATTTAGCCTTAAGTTCAGGTCTTCTTTCATTCTTCTGCCAATAATCTAGCAGAAGGAGAGGAAAACTATTTCTAATGCTGTCAAGGCAAGAAATACACAAATGTCTGCCTTATATTAAATGTTTAATAATGCAAACTTAATGTAAACAACCATTTTCATGGTGCTTTACTAATTAAATTAACTTAATTAGAATGAATGGAACCCTACCCAAACTACTTCATTCAATAAAACTAAAAACCACACCAAATAGGGTGTGGCGCTGGCAGTGTAGGGGTCAAGCATGCGACCCATATGTAGAAGCTACAGTCCTCGAAGCAGCCGTCCCGGGTTCGAGTCCTGGACCCGGAGACCTTTGGCGAATGTCTTTACCCACTCTCTGCCCTTATTTAAATAAAGGCCTCTATTGCTGCCAAGAAAATATATTAAACAAAACACACAGAAATATACAAAAACAGAAGTATTACAGATGTGGCAACCCAACAAACATACATAGCTTCATACTTACAGTTTAAGCCAAATATTTACATACACTGCATAAAAAACACGTAACCTTTTTGTTAAATCAGACCCTCATGTTCCACAGTCCCAGCTAAATGCATTGATGGCACACACAGCCCAGTCTCAGTGAATTTACTTGTATGATGCGAACCAGGTAAAAAATAAATAAATATAAAAAAATCGGTAAAAGATAAAATCATCTAACTACAGATACAGATAAATCTGTTGGACTTGTTAATGAAAATGAAAGTAAATATATAGATAAAATGAGTAAAATTAGAAAATTCTGTTAATCATAGCTCAGAGAAAAAAACAATGTCAAAAAGGCTTCGCATGTTCTCTCTGTGCATGCTCGGGTTCTCTCCGGGAACTCCAGCTTCCTCTCACAGTCCAAAAACAAGACTGAATAGAAAACTTTGAACTTGGCGATAAATCAGGTAGCTTCCTAGCTAACCAGCTAAAAATAGATAAAGAAAAGACAGTAATATTTGGGCTTCCTCCCACAGTCCAAAAACATGACTGTTAGGTTAATTGGTCTCCATAAATTGCCCTTAGGTGTGAATGAGTGTGTGCTTGGTTGTTTGCGCTGTGTTGCCCTGTGATGGACTGGCGACCTGTCCAGGGTGCACCCCGCCTCCTGCTTATAGACTGCTGGAGATAGACACCAGCTTTTCTGCGACCCACTGACTGACAACTATATTTGTTGTTAAAGACTCGACAGGGAATACAGTTTATGATCCTGAAAGAATAAACAGCACTTTCAGAGATTTTCACAAAGCTTTATACTGACCACAGATAGACGATCAGATAACGGCATTGATCAATTTCTAGATAAAGTAACACTTCCTAAATGATCAGATAATCAAGCAATGGCCCTGGATTCACCACTGACATCAGCTGAAATCCAGGAAGCTCTCACAAGCATGCCCAATAAAAAGGCTCCATGCCCAGATGGATTCTCAACAGAGTTCTACAAAGAATTCTGGAATATTTTGGTTCCAATATTCTAGAGAATGTTGCAGGAAACAGAGGAAAATAGCAGACTTCCACCAAATATAAGTTCTACCAACATCACTCTCCTGTTAGAAACAGGCAAAGACCCAGTACTTCTTACCGGCTACCGTCCCTTTTCTCTTATTAACGCTTATCTCAAAATAATCTGTAAAGCCCTCACAAAAAGACTAGAAAAGATAACTCTTCTCATAATACATCCTGACCAGACTGGTTTCATAAAAGGGGTGGCATTCATCCACATGCATCTTCATGCAGATTACCTGATTTAATAGACTATTCCTACAGTAAAAAAAATTGAGACTAATGTATTATCTCTAGATGCAGAAAAAGCATTTAGACCTGCAAAAATCATTCTGTGTGTTCAGTGACCTGAGAGTCAGCAAACCTTTTATTCCTTTTCATTTCCATCTCCGTGTCCATTGTAACTGAAATAATCCCAAAGCAGTTTGTAATAAAGTTTTTTATATATATCAAGCGGAGCATCAATGCATTAGCTGTAATGCTCCATCTGTGAAAGTAAATCTGTTGGGCTTCTTCTAGGAACTCAGACAACAATTCCGAAAGCTACTCTGCTGGACATGACATGTTTAAAAAAAAAAGAAAAAAAGGAATATTCACCCATTATTGAGACACATAATGGGTCAAAAGAGTTCTAAGGAGTTGCCTTCTCCCCAGGGAGAAACATTTGATTTTATGCTGAGAAAATATGGGCCTAAAAGCAGTGAGTGCATAAAATTAACACAAAATATAACCAAAGGCCAAAAATGACAAAAGATTTACAATTATAAAAGTTTAAATGGTCCTGTTAATTGAATTAAATGTTTCCAATTATAACAATGTTTTCTACTTGGAACAAAGGTGATTTGGGAATTTCCATCTTAGAACTGAGCGAGGTGGACCTCGCTGTGTACAGTGAGAAGCAGTTCATTGCAGAAGACCCCTCCCTGGCTCACCGTGGCGGAGCTGGGCTCTCCTAACAATAGCTAGGGGGAAGGTGACAGAGCGCAGACAAGGCTCTGACTCTTGGTCCAGACGTGGACCAGTTTTAACGGAATATTCCCCGTTTACCCAGAAGGCCAGAAGGGTTCTAAGGAATTACCTCCCTTCCAGGGAGAAACATTTGCGTCTATTTTGAAAAAAGATGGACCAAAAAGCACCAAGTGCATAAATGAATGGATTAAAGATTTAAATTGTCCTGCAGGGGGTTCATTTAGACTTATGATTTTACAAAAAATTCATTAATTAGTTCATTTCAATCTGTAGTTCAAATATTCTTTGCTGTCCTTTATCATGCCACTCCAATGTGACCGATGTGATTTTTTTATGTTTTGTTTTTATGTTCTGAACAGCACTTAGCTGCTGAAATGTGCTATACAAATAAAACTTGCCATGAACTTTCTTGGTATCTTGTTCTTGAGTGATAGAATAGAAGATGGATGTGGGCATTTCTGCAGTAATGCAGGCACTGCAGCATCCTGTCACCTTGAGGAAACAGTCATTTTCTATACTGCTCCTTCCATAGTGGGTTGCAGGGAAGCTGTTATCTATCTCCAGCAGAATATGGGCAGGGGTACACCCTGGACATCGCAGGGCAACACACAAACAACCATGCACACACTCATTCACACACCTAAGGCCAATTTAGAGAGACCAATCAACCCTAACAGGCATGTCTTTGGACTGTGGGAAGAAGCTGGAGTACCCAGTGAGAACCCACGGATGCATGGGGAGAACATGCAAACTCCATGCAGAAAGACCCCCAGCTGGGAGTTGAACCCAGAACCTTCTTGCTGCAAGGCAACAGTGCTACCAACTGTTCCACCATGCAGCCCTACATTGAGGAAACGTCTGAGCCAAAAGCCAAAGCTTTCACTTAACTGCTTAGTCTATGTTGCGACTCTCACCTATGCTCATGAGATATGAATCATGACTGAAGGAACTGTTGAGCTGTTCTGGTAGGGAATGCCCACCAGGGATAGACAAACATTTTTTAATGTCTTTCTCAGATTGTGTCAAACTTTAACATAGACCAAATCTAATGGCTCAGATGTCTTTCAGATGGATTTGGTCTGTCTTTGCAGACTAATGATGATTTAGATCTAGAGCTCTTTGTGGAGCACTGCATGGGTTCTCAGTAATAGCTTCCAAAATGCAGATCTCCCTTTTGGAATCAACTCTAGTTGTTTTGGCTGCATCACTTAGAAACCTTAAAACAAAAGCAATAATGTAACCTACACTGGTCTATTAAAAAGTAAATGATGGTGCTACAAATTGGACAAAATAGTCATTATATTGTAGATAGTTTGGGTGGAGTGGCAACCACATATTTTACACCCACTCATTAAGACACTCATTAGAGGTAGCAAGCGCCACTAAAAGTTACAACGTTAAGCTGACTCAGTATAACAATCTATCAAGTTCAATTAGTGCATTGCTTTATATTCCTGGCTCACTATAACATAAAGCATTGATGTTGTTTTTTTCTCATTTTATCGATCAATTTTCTATACTGCTTCTTCCTATTCTAAGAAAATTGAGAACATTAGCATTCATACTTTATCATTCAGGTATGTGTGTGAAAGCTCATCTATAAGTAACAGTATGCACGATTTTTCCTAACTACTCTTCTTTAAAATATTTGATAAAATCTTCATCCTTAAACAATAATATATTGAACCTCGAGCTTTTGCTTTGTGGATTTTCTTTCTTATTTACTAGAGTTAAGGAGATGGGACCATGATCGCTGACAGGTATAGGGTGCATCTCAGTGTCTGAAATGTCAGTCAACAACGAGCTGCTGACTAAGAAATAATCCAGATGAGAGTAAGAGTGATGGACATGTGAGAAGAAAGTATAATCTCTGCGGTTAGCGTGAAGAGATCACCATGCATCGCAAAGTCTGTAATCACTCATGCACTATATTTATGGATTGCCAACTGCGCTGAGTCCCTGTTGTACTCAACCTGTCTTTTCGTTAGACCAAACTTGAGATCGCCCCAAAGAAGTGAGCAATTCAAGTGTTCAGACAGTGCAGAAAAGAAAGTATGGAAGAATGGGGGGTCATCAACATTTGGGGCATATATTCTGATAATACATAACTTTTAGTTATGTATGGATATTTTTATTATTGTCTAATACTGTAAAATTGCTACTCTCCTTTGTCTAGAATTATAGTGGGCAGAAAACTAATAAGAAAACTCAGGTGATTTAACCTGTTAAGCCCGACCACTGGGTTGAGCTGTGTGGCGTGTTTACTTTTCTTTTGGGTTTGATCACAAATTAATCAGACATAGTAACAGTTGCAATAGTGTTTCCACTTGAAAAAATATTCTTTTATGTCTTAACTTTACACAGGTACCAAAAGTTTGCATGTAGACCTTATAACTGTGGGGATATACTGTATTTATTTCTGGTGGAAATCGCAGCTGTGGCAGATTTATGAATCTCTTCTAATAAGACAACGTCTGCCTGTAGTCTATTAACTATTTCTCTCTTTTGCCAGCTCCAGGCACATTCCACGTGACAAACCTTAATGTGCCCATAGTTGTGCATGTGTAGCTAAAGTTGGACAGCGCATGTCACCACAGAAACAGATAGATCAAGGTGAAATCATAGTAAGTGCTTGGGTTTCCCTGATATAAAGTCCAGAAGCAGATATAAAGCAGAGAAAAAGACAGAAAATTAAGAAGGTGCTGGGGGTAAGAGGGGGTGAGAGATATAAGGTTATGTTAAGAAATATTTGTGCGTGTGTCTGTGTGTGTTGTTCGTACTTTAAACGTTTCTGTTTTTCTTGAATTTCTTGGGCTGTTTTACCTGAGTTTGTCATGTTTGTTTGTTTACCAGTAGACCCCCATATTATGCACATCTCTCACGAGATCTCAGCCGCTCTTCAACTCCCTCCTGCCCCGTTTTCTTTGTTTCATTCCTTTGTTCTGTGCCCCCATAAAATAACAATGGCCTCACCCTGGCCTCACTGGTAAATTTGGCCTTTTAAAACTGGTCCACCTCTGGACAAAGAGTTGGAGCCTTCTTGGTGCTATGTACCTTTCTCCTAAGATACTTCTCCTCCTGACCTAAAGACTGACGCCAGACCCAAAAAGAGCAGTTCACCTTTTTTTAGTTCAGAACCATGGCCTCAAATTTTGAGCAGATGACTCTTCCCAGCTGCTTCAACCTCAGCTGTGAACTGCTCATGTGAACACCGAGAGTTATGGGTTGAAAACGTCAACAGAACCGAGCTATTTGCAAACAGCGAAGATGAGACCTTTAGGGTTCTCCTTCCTGGACTACACTTTGAGATTCTATCCATGAACACCACAAGCAGGATCAGTAACCATACCTGAGGTAACATACATTCTGTTGGAAGACTGCAAACAAAAATTTCTGGTTGGCTAATTTTTTTAGAGACCAAAACTGCTCTAACAGCGCCTGGAAAGAAAGCACAGAATCAAGTTTGTTTTGCATATTTACAAATGCATTTGTTGTCACCCTTGGTAATGATGTGTAAAAAGCCTTCAGATACAATAATATTGTGCTCTTAAGCCTTTGTACAACCTAGTTTTGTCATTAGGACAGCACTTGGGCTTCTACTATAACATTTACTCCTACAGAGAAGGGGTCTTTGACCATTCATTCATAGACATGAGTCTTCTCTTCTGCTCTTCAGCTCCCACCAAAGTTTTCTATAAGATTTAGATCTGGAGAATCTGATGGCCATGGAAGAAAGTGATTATTGCGTCTACAAAACCATGTCTGTGTTGATTTGGCCAGATGTTTAAAACCTGCAACCTGCTTTAAGGCTCAATAATGGCCCAGTTTGGGTTTACTGGTAAGGTCCACCCGGTTTTAATTAAAAATGTCCTCGTATTATAAAACGTTAATCATCCCATCCTCTTTTCCAGGGTCTTTGGGAGAGAAAACAGCCCACAGCATCACAGAGCCCCCATCATACCTCCACCAGCCTGTAGTAATCTGAAAACCTCAATCTTGGTCTCTAATCAAAGGACACAATTGGATTCAAAGTCAATGTATTCAGCATTTAGCAAATTCCACCTTTTAATCTGTGATTGTAGGACAGAAAAAGCTTTTTATTCTGACAGGCGGGTAATTTAACATCTAGTAGTTGTAAAAACATGGTGTAAGATTTTGTGGATGAAGACCAAACGCAGACAAGCTGAAGGAAAGTAAATGGTGGATAGATAATCAAGAAAAAGAGTAACTTAAAGGAACATACGAGAAGGGAACCAGAACAACTATGCAGTAAATGACAAAGGAAACCAGGACATGCTCGCCAGTAGAATTCAGCTGTGAGGGTGAGAAAACAGGGCATAAATACTGAGGAGTGATGAGCAGGATAAAACATGGGACAACTAGAATCCTATCTAAACACAGAGACTAAGACAACAGATCTGAATATCAAAAACACAGAAATAACTCAAAATACAAGACCTAGAATACAGAACCCAGATAAAAGCCAACTCAAAGTCTTTGGGATCGTTACACTTGGTGGCTCAAAGTGCCACTTTTTGCTGCAGTGAGATTTGGACATATTTTTTATTTCCCTTACTACTATTTGTGTTGGCAAGATGTGTTCTCAGAAAGTCAGTGATTACTAATTAGAAGTCCTTATAATGTATAAATAGAAATTTATGCTTAATTTACATTTATATTAAAGATATTATTATTCTATGGCGTTTTGCACATCTTTAACAGATGGGGCAGTAAATATGGCCAGCACTGTGAAGAACCGCTTCGATTCTTTTCATTAATTTAACTATTTCCCTTTTTTTTGTTTCTGGGTCCATTTTGAATACCTTCAAGGCCTCCAAAGTTCACCAATGAAAACCTTAAATCTTCCAGTTCAATAGGTCTTTGCAGAACAACTTAGAAAGCAAAAGTAGCTCAGAAATGAGAATATTCAACATATAAAACAAAGCTCAACATCAGATGATGAGACTAAGGGCCGAGATGATCAGATGAAATTGACTGAAAGTGCTCTATACGTATAAGGTTAAAACAAAATGTGTTCTTAGGTTGATATAGTTTGTTGATGTAAAGCACTGCTGGACTCACCAGTTTGTAATCTCTGTGCAGCTTGTTGTACTGGAACATGTTGCAGAGGACGGTGGAGGCTGCTCTGGCAGCTTTAAGACTCCCAGAGCTAAACAGAGACAAAGTAGGCAGTTCAAAATAAGGAGCAGGAGGAAAAACAAGAAGGAAATACCACAGCTAAGATGGGGGCGGAAAATCGCTGATAAACATTTATTAATGACCTGCAAAAATTGTTTTGTGTTCAGTGACCTGAGAGGAAGCAACAGAAGCTTCTAAACAGGAAACAGAAACAGATAACTAGGAAAATTTCAGTTAAAACTGGAAGAAACTAACAACTTGAAGAAAGAATTTTTAACCTTGAACTCCAGCAGCTGTCAGTCCTACCTGTTGTCATGGGATGTCTTTATGCCCATCAACTTTGGAAGGCCATTGAAGTAGGCGATATCTCGGGCTGCTAAAGAACTGCAGGTAACCAGATAATTCAGGGCCCCACAGATGTTGACCACCACCTCACTGGATGGGGTCTTCTGAAGACCATCACTTGGCAGCTGGTACACCAGAACGTTCACCATGATTTTAGCTGCCAAGAAAAAAAGCCAGAGAAAGAATAAGTGAGACACACCTCGAGGGTTTTATGTTTATTTTGTGAAAACATGATTTGTAAAGAGTCATCACTTGAAAGTGAGGGAGTTTCATTTCTTTTTCTATAACAATACTTGTTTGCATCTCACCCGTGTGCCCTTTGTCTGCAGCGTGCCTGGTTAGATTTCTCAGCAGGCCGGTCAGAGGCCTTAGGAGCATTTCACTGCTGCTGTCTAACAGATCCAGCAGCATGGGGAGCATCCTCTCCTGCTCTGTCACCACACTACTCAACACTGCTGACCACTAACCCAAACAGAAACATATTACTCCTGTAATCTTCTCATCTTACAGTTCATTTCTTTTCCAAAGACACTTTATTTTAAAAGCATCAAACAAATTCAAGAACAACTAATATATATCACTGAGTTTGTTTCGGGATAAATAAATAAATATACACGTGCTTCATTTTCGTTTGCTCTGTGAGCTCACCTGTGCCTCTCCAGATGTGATGTTCTGCAGGGCTCCAACAGCAGCTTCCAGAGCAGCTGAGCTGCCTTCACTGTTCTGTAGGACGAGCTTGTAGAGCCCAATCACCTTCGGGTGCCACAGCCACTCAGAGCCCTTGGGGTGCGGCAGTGTGGGCAGATTCCTATAATGAAGCTGTAAGGAAGAGGAAGGGCAAAGCATCACAAAGCCACTTGGGACAATCTTCCTCCACAGAACACGTTAACAGTGTCCCCATGAAAACCCCTCTGCCTTGGTCCCAACACGTCACCCTGAGTGGACAACAATTAGCCCCATGTAGAAATCATAAAAGTATTAGCATCTGGTGACAAAGATTTTACCTCAGTGTTTTTTTTGCTCTGCAGAGTAAAGCAGCCAATCATCTCAGTGGTTCTGGAGGCAGAAGCTCTTGATGGGCCTTCCAGATGGAGGCGGACTGAGGGAGGAAGCTCTGCATACAGCTGGTATGACAGATTCCTCATCACACACAAGGAATTTTCCAAACCCTAAACAGAAAGAAGAAAACACAAAGACGATACAATTGTTTTCATTTTTAGTATTGGTAAATATGGTACTTTGAATTCAAAGCACAGTTAATGTTTTAGTGCAACATTCTTTGAGATGGTTTACATTTTTTGTGTATCACTATCGAACAAATAGCGTTTTAAGACAGAAGCATCTATGTTTAGATACTCTCAAGCAATAAAACCACAGTAAGTAACCTCATTTGAAGTTACATCAGTTGCACAATTTGACCTGACATTTGGGATGAGCCTTAGAAAGCAGGGCAACTAAAAAACACAGAATGAGTTCTGTTTGTATGTTCTAACAATGAGCTTTTCCATCAACAAGCACAAACCAGCTCATACAAAACTGAGAAAAAAGGAAAAACTCCACAAATGACTGCAGGGTTACTGTGGACCGAAGATAAAACACGTTAATAACTTTTGATTACCAACAATAGACAGTTACATTCATCTTTAGAAAAACAAATTCTTTGGAAGTCTTTAATCAGACCTGCATGTGTTGCACAGCTTCCAGATGGGTACCGTTGTTTTTACTTTATTATGTACATGCTTAAGCTTGCCAAACCAAAAAGCAAATGACACAACTTTACCAAAGCTGATGGTTTAGATCCAGATTTTGAAACCTCTAAACCATCCTCAAATTAGTATACAGTATTAGAGTCATCGAGAACCTCTAACTGTCTCATCATTTTGGAGTTCTTTACCTCAGAGTTTCAACATACTGATTTTCTACTATCATCACATTACAGAACAAAGCAATTTGAAATAAATAAGCCCTTGAGCAAAAAATGTCTCATATAGATCCTGATGTACATTATCGCATCAAAAGCTTTTTTGGCTAAAAACAATAAACCCTTTCAAGTCTGAGAAGACTAACTCTGCTGCTGTCAAGTTTCCTCCACTCCTAAGGAACCATTTAGAAGCTGTAATTAATTAGTACACAGACATAGGGGCAGTGGGTGTTGTTGGATCTTCACACAGAATTATCTCTACTAATCAACCATTAGTTAGCTCTGCTTCTGCTAATTTTCCATGGTGTGAGCATTCACCTATTCAATTCAAAAATACTTCATTAATCCTAAAGGGAAATGAAATGTTGTTGTAGTTCATATTATGAAGGTTTCCTCAAAGAGCCGCTGTAGATGCTGATGGCTGTGGGCAGGAAGGATCCCCTGTAGCGGTCTGTCTTACGGCAGATCTGAAGAAGCCTCTGACTGAAGACATTCTGTTGTTGTAGGACAGTCTCATGAAGAGGATGCTCAGGGTTCTCCATAATGTTCTTCTTTTTATGAAGAATCCTTCTTTGTACAATGATCTCCAGAGGTTCCAGAGGTGTGCCCAGAACAGAACCAGCCTTCATTAGCTTGCTGAGCTTTTTTAACCTCTTAAGCCACGCCACTTTTTGCTGGTCTAAAAAACTAGGTACAACTCCAACAATTTGTTTTTCTTATATGTATCACAAGAGGAGGCTTTAATCTTCACAAGACAATTCCCCAAATGAGTTTTGCACAAATACCTTCTAGTTTTACAACTTAAACAACTCCCCTTGCGATAGGCAAACCGAAGGGGGTCCTGATAGTTTACTGTTTGCTTACTCAGGTGGGCCTACAGGAGTCTCTTTATGACCTTCATGATGTGAGATGTCAGGGCAACAGGTATATAGTCATTGAGGACTAATGGGTGAGTTTTCTTTGGTACCGGAACAAAGACAGGAGGTCTTCCACAACACCGGAACCTTCTTCTGGGCCAGGCTATGGTTGAAGAGGTGCTGCAGAATCCCACAGAGCTGCTCTGCACAGGCCTTCAGGACTCTAGAGCTGACACCATCTGGACCTGCAGCCTTGTTCCGGGTCAGTCTTTGCAGTTGTCTCTTCAACTGACTTCTTGAGACACGCAGATGGAAGGTGGAGGCCAAGAGAGCATCAGCATCTTCTGATTTGGTTGAAGGAAAACATGTATAAGCAGAGGGGTCCATGGCTGACGTAGAAGAAAAGACATTTGAGGTGTGACAGGAAAGCTGTGGGTCAAAGGAGGGTGGGATGTCTGTTTGGCTGTGAGCAGGAGAGGAGGATGCTGACCTTGTTTCTGACTGAACCTATTGAAGAATGTATTCAGTTCATTGGCTCTGTCCAGACATCCATTGGTCTGATTTTCCTTCTACTTGAAGCCTGTGATCTTCTTCATCCCTGTCCACACATCTGTAATATTGTTTTGCTGGAACTTTCTCTACAGTTTCTTCTCGTACACCTCCTTGCTGTCTCTTATCTTGACTTTAAGTTGCTTCTGTAAACTCCTCAATAATTATTTGTCTCCCTCTCTGAAGGCTCTTTTTTTCTTGTTAAGCAGGTCCTTCAGGTCACTGGTGATCCAGGGTTTGTTATTGGGGAAGCATCTCACGGTTCTGGTGGGGATGGTGGTATCCACACAGAAGTTTATATAATAAGTTGCACACTCAGTCATGGCATTGATGTCCCCTCCATGTGGCTGACACAGTGCGTCCCAGTCTATAGCTTCAAAGCAACCTCACTGGGCTTCTTCAGCTTCCTGTGACCATCTTCTCACAGTTATTTTTATTACAGGTTGCTTTTGAACAAGGGGCTTATATTTTGAGCAGAGAAAAACAAGATTTGCCTAGAGGAGGTCTTGCTTTAGAGTTGTATGAGTCCTTGACATTTGCTTAAAACAAATCCAACGTGCAGCCAGGTCTCAGTGAAACACATAATACTTCATCCCCGATACTCTGGATGTGTCCTTTGTAGGGCTTTGCATTCATTCAAATTGTTTTCTAACGATCTCACAATACCCATCATAATTGATGGAAGAGATGGTTTGAACTTCCTCCTTCTCTCTCTTCTCTTTGCTCCTGCTCTGCATCCACGGCGCCTCCTTTTCAATTCATCAGGGATTTGGGGTTGTAGTTGAAGTATTATTTTGGCTTTTCAGTTATTAATTAGCTGCTCCCTGTTGTAAAAAAACAACCCCATTTCCATGGTGATGCATTATAACAAATGTCCAAAAGTAAAAAAGTATCAGCAAAACTCCTTCCAGCTGCACAGCATCCGATGCCAGAGTGGATAATCATTAAAAAAACATCAACTGTAAATGTTTAAATATGTATTTTAATAAAGAGCATTGATTAAGTTATTGTTTGACATCTACAGATTTTGACCTCATCAATCTATGATGCTCAAGCTTGTCATGAAGTGATGAGTATCGCCACCCCTCAAGCTTGTCCCCCAATATACCAAGGAATTAGGAGATAGTTGCTAATGGATGGAAGCTGGAGTGGTGGAGGGGCAGAAAAGAAACAGGCAGCAGCAGGTACACAGCAGCAACGGGGCATGACATGCAGAATGATGCAGGACGTTTGCAGCTAAAATAGACCTCCCAAGGTACAGGGGTTGGACAATGAAACTGAAGCACCTGGTTTTAGACCACAATAATTTATTAGTATGGTGTAGGGCCTCCTTTTGCGGCCAATACAGCATCAATTGGTCTTGGGAATGACATATACAAGTCCTGCACAGTGGTCAGAGGGATTTTAAGCCATTCTTCTTGCAGGATAGTGGCCAGGTCACTACGTGATACTGGTGGAGGAAAACGTTTCCTGACTCACTCCTCCAAAACACCCCAAAGTGGCTCAATAATATTTAGATCTGGTGACTGTGCAGGCCATGGGAGATGTTCAGCTTCACTTTCATGTTCATCAAACCAATCTTTCACCAGTCTTGCTGTGTGTATTGGTGCATTGTCATCCTGATACACGGCACCACCTTCAGGATACAATGTTTGAACCATTGGATGCACATGGTCCTCAAGAATGGTTCGGTAGTCCTTGGCAGTGGCAGTGGCTCATCTAGCACAAGTATTGGGCCAAGGGAATGCCATGATATGGCAGCCCAAACCATCACTGATCCACCCCCATGCTTCACTCTGGGCATGCAACAGTCTGGGTGGTACGCTTCTTTGGGGCTTCTCCACACCGTAACTCTCCCGGATGTGGGGAAAACAGTAAAGGTGGACTCATCAGAGAACAATACATGTTTCACATTGTCCACAGCCCAAGATTTGCGCTCCTTGCACCATTGAAACCGACGTTTGGCATTGGCACGATTGACCAAAGGTTTGGCTATAGCAGCCGTGTATATTGACCCTGTGGAGCTCCCGACGGACAGTTCTGGTGGAAACAGGAGAGTTGAGGTGCACATTTAATTCTGCCGTGATTTCGGCAGCCGTAGTTTTATATTTTGTGGATACAATCCGGGTTAACACCCGAACATCCCTTTCAGACAGCTTCCTCTTGCGTCCACAGTTAATCCTGTTGGAGGTGGTTCATCCTTCTTGGTGGTATGCTGACATTACCGTGGATACCGTGGCTCTTGATACATCACAAAGACTTGCTGTCTTGGTCACAGATGCGCCAGCAAGACGCGCACCAACAATTTGTCCTCTTTTGAACTCTGGTATGTCACCCATAATGTTGTGTGCATTTCAATATTTTGAGCAAAACTGTGCTCTTACCCTGCTAATTGAACCATCACACTCTGCTCTTACTGGTGCAATGTGCAATCAATGAAGACTGGCTACCAGACTGGTCCAATTTAGCCATGAAACCTCCCACACTAAAATGACAGGTGTTTCAATTTCATTGTCCAACCCTTGTATATTTGATATGTTCTGTGGAGTGTGCGACGAATCACCTGTAAAGTAGCAGCACAGCTCGAGTTGACAGCCGGAACCAGCTCACTGGCATTACCTAACCGTTCTAAGAGCTGCTGAACCTCACAAGATGTTGCTCTGATCACATAATGCTCATTTAGGATACATGCATGACATGAGTTCAATTTGGTTCTGCTTTACCCATCTAAACAACACTGAATCCAGTAAGGCAAGGAAGGAATGACCTTGATGGATTAAACTGGTTTGTTTAGTAAATTTTACTGATAATCATCTGGATTGGAATTGGGAATATTAGCTAGATCAACATTTCTAACTTGTTATGATTTACAAATCATTCTTGAAAGATTTATGCTGTGTGATCGGGGGCAGGATCCCACCCAAAGCGGACAATGTCTTCACTGCTTCCCATGAAGTGGTAGTCACATGCCAAAGAAAGAGCCACAAAATGTCAGGGAACCATGGATTTTCCAGCTCAATATAGGCCAAATCTTCACACATCACACATTACTTTATTTATTATTTTCTTAATGCATTTTGGTTCCATGATGTCCCTTGGTATCGGGGACACACAAATCTTGACATCCACATGATTTAAGAAATAATTTACCAGACCAGACCGCCTTTGTTCGCGGTTCTGTGGTCCAGTTCTAATGGGCAGGTTTCTATGGTAGAACTATCATAAGTTGAGACAGGTCAGCACAGACAAGCCTTGTCCAACCCATTTTTCTCTTCACTCAAACGCTATTATAAAACTACACTGCTTAAAAAAATAAAGGGAACACTTAAACACTTAAACAACACAATATAACTCCATGTAAATCAAACTTCAGTGAAATCATACTGTCCACTTAGGAAGCAACACTGATTGACAATCAATTTCTCATGATGTTGTTCAAATGAAATAGACAACAGGAGGAAATCTTTGGCGATTAGCAAGACACACTCAATAAAGGAGTGGTTCTGCAGGTGGGGACCACAGACCACTTCTCAGTACCGATGCTTTCTGGCTGATGTTTTGGTCACTTTTGAATGTTGGTGGTGCTTTCACACTCGTGGTAGCATGAGACGGACTCTACAACCCACACAAGTGGCTCAGGTAGTGCAGCTCATCCAGGATGGCACATCAATGTGAGCTGTGGCAAGAAGGTTTGCTGTGTCTGTCAGCGTAGTGTCCAGAGCCTGGAGGCGCAACCAAATGTGCATGTGTCTGCACAAACGGTTAGAAACCGACTCCATGAGGATGGTATGAGGGCCCGACGTCCTCAAACGGGGGTTGTGCTCACAGCCCAACACCGTGCAGGATGTTTGGCATTTGCCAGAGAACACAAGGATTGGCAAATTCACCACTGGCGCCCTGTGCTCTTCACAGATGAAAGCAGGTTCACATTGAGAACATGTGACAGACGTGACAGAGTCTGGAGACACCGTGGAGAGCAATCTGCTGCCTGCAACATCCTTCAGCATGACCCTCCATGTGCTCGCCAGAGGTAGCCTGACTGCCATTAGGTACCAAGATGAGATCCTCAGACCATTGTGAGACCATATGCTGGTGCGGTTGGCCCTGGGTTCCTCCTAATGCAGGACAATGCTAGATCTCATGTGGCTGGAGTATGTCAGCAGTTCCAGCAAGATGAAAACATTGAAGCTATGGACTGGCCCGCCCGTTCCCCAAACCTGAATCCGATTGAGCACATCTGGGACATCATGTCTCGCTCCATCTACCAACGTCACGTTGCACCACAGACTGTCCAGGAGTTGGCGGATGCTTTAGTCCAGGTCTGGGAGGAGATCCCTCAGGAGACCATCCACCATCTCATCAGGAGCATGTCCAGGTGTTGTAGGGAGGTCATACAGGCACGTGGAGGTCACACACAATACTGAGCCTCATTTTGACTTGTTTTAAGGACGTTAAATCAAAGTTGGATCAGCCTGTAGTGTGTTTTTCCACTTTAATTTTGTGTGTGACTCCAAATCCAGGCTTCCATTGGTTAACAAATTTGATTTTCATTGATGATTTTTGTGTGATTTTGTTGTCACCACATTTGTACAAAACAAAGTATTCAATGAGAATATTTCATTCAGATCTAGGATGTGTTATTTGAGTGTTCCCTTTATTTTTTTGAGCAGTGTAGTAACATCCCAAATAACTCCAGTCACAGAGATACTGTTCCCATTTTGTCTAGCCATTCTCATTGTTAAAGTCACAAAAATGCTCACATCAGCTTCATGGACAGAAGACTCTCTTGTTACCAGATGTAACCCAGCCACCACCAGGAGCCTTTGTAATGAGATTATTCTTTTTTCTCATCAGGGGCCATCATTGTATGTCTGCTGGGTTTATATGTGTGATGTTTCTGGCTAGAGAGCAAAATCATGGAGTCTGCAACCACTGTGTGCTGCAATAACAATGTCCGAGGGACTTTGAAATTAGACCTCATTGTTTGTACTACTGCATTATTTACAGCTTGTTAGTGCAGATCAGTGTTACCTTATCATCTCCTTTTTCCTCCTGCTGAATGTAGCACACCAGAGAGTCCACCAGACCCTGCATGCCTCTCATCTTTCGTCTTGTTCTCTCATTTACTGAGCTTATGTTCCTAAACATACAGACACAACGTAAACACACAAAAAGACACATTTCTACCCAGCAGTAAAGATGTCACAGAGGCCACTTTGGCATGGTCATTATAAGACCCAACTTCTTACCTCAGTTTTGGGCCCAGTTTTCTAAGCATAAAGGTATACCTAGTTGACCTGAAAATGCTCATGCTAACTATAGCAAACACTACGCAAAGATTCTCGATGACCTCTCCAGAACCTTCACTTTTTCCTCCTTTAGCCATTGACAGGACAGGACACTACAATAACCTGTCAAGAACCTTCACCTGTTCCTGCTGCAGCCAGTGACAGGTGGACCTGGACTTGTGTTTTTGATCACTGTCATGTTGCAATGTTGAAGTACACTCACCGGCCACTTTATTAGGTACACCTGTCCAACTGCTCGGTAATGCAAATTTGTAATCAGCCAATCACATGGCAGCAACTCAATGCTTTTAGGCATGTAGACATGGTCAAGACGATCTGCTGCAGTTCAAACTGAGCATCAAAATGGGGAAGAAAGGTGATTTCAGTGACTTTGAACGTGGCATGGTTGTTGGTGCCAGACGGGCTGGTCTGTGTATTTCAGAAACTGCTGATCTACTGGGATTTTCACGTACTACCATCTCTAGGGTTTACAGAGAATGGTCTAAAAAAAAAGAAAATATCCAGTGAGCGGCAGTTCTGTGGGCGCAAATGCCTTGTTGATGCCAGAGGTCAGAGGAGAATCGCAAAACTGGTTCGAGCTGATAGGAAGTCAACAGTAACTCAAATAACCACTCGTTACAACCAAGGCATGTAGAAGAGCATCTCTGAACGCACAACACATTGAACTTTGAGGCTGATGGGCTACAGCAGCAGAGGACCACACAGGGTGCCATTCCTGTCAGCTAAGAACAGGAAACTGAGGCTACAGTTCACACAGGCTCACCAAAATTGGACAATAGAAGATTGGAAAGACGTTGCCTGATCTGATGAGTCTCGATTTCTGCTCCAACATTCAGATGGTAGGGTCAGAATTTGGTGTCAACAAATGAAAGCATGGATCCATCCTGCCTTGTATCAACGGTTGAGGCTGGTGGTGTAATGGTGTGGGGGATAATTTCTTGGCACACTTTGGGCCCCTTAGTACCAATTGAGCATCATGTCAACGCCACAGCCTACCTGAGTATTGTTGCTGACCATGTCCATCCCTTTATGACCACAGTGTACCCATCTTCTGATGGTTACTTCCAGCAGGATAACGCGCCATGTCATAAAGCACAAATCATCTCAGACTGGTTTCTTGAACATGACAATGAGTTCACTGTACTCAAATGACCTCCACAGTCACCAGATCTCGATCCAATAGAGCATCTTTGGGATGTGGTGGAACGGGAGATTCGCATCATGGATGTGCAGCCGACAAATCTGCAGCATCTGTGTGATGCTATCATGTCAATATGGACCAACTCTCTCAGGAATGTTTACAATACCTTGTTGAATCTATGCCATGAAGGGTTAAAGCAGTTCTGAAGGCAAAAGGGGTCCAACCCGATACTGGCAAGGTGTACCTAATAAAGTGGCCGGGGAGTGTACATACCAGGTATTTACACCGTGTCCGGTCCGACAGAGTAGCGCTGAGAATTGTTGTCTGAGTGCCAAGAAAAAGCCCAACAGATTTTCTTTCACAAGTGGAGCATTACAGCTAACGCTTTAAAGCTCTGCTTGATATTTATAAAAGAAACTTTATTAGAAACTGCTTTGGGATTATTTCAATTGTTACGGACACGGAGACAGAAATGAAAAGGGAAAAAAATAAGGGAGAGAGAGAGAGAGAGAAAGGGGGCAAAAAGGAAAAGGGGATAGAAGGATAAAAGAATGAAGGAAAGAAAGAAGGATAAAGAGAATACAAGATAACACCCTGTTTGCTTCTACACCTGCAGAAACGTTCATATTAACAGCTTTTTTACCAAAAAGTGCACAGTACTTATGACTGGAAGATGTATTTAGTGGTAAATGCGGCTCACTATAGAACATTTGTGTATCTGTTAACACCTGAATCTAAACAGGCACATCTGTGCCTGAATCAAATAGGCACAGCTTACATGTTGATGAGTTGCACATTTTCTTCCAGTGTTTTCTCATAACTTGCTGCATTATGTTTGTAAGTTCACTGTATCTTTGTAGCTCACACATCCCCAAACCATAAACCCTCGTGTCTCACAGTAGGAGTAGGGCACCACTCATCATAGGCCTTGTTGATTCCTCTCCAAATGTGCTGTTTATGGTTTTGGCTTTAAAATCCGATTTTGGTCTCCCCAGGTTTTGAGGCTTGTCTCTGTTCTGTTTGGAGTATTCTAAGGAAGCTGCTTTGTCGCAGTGGTACTATTTTCTTCTGGCAACTCAACAATGTATTCTAGTTTTTTTCAGGTGCGCCTTTATTGTGCATTTAAAAAAAAAAAAAAACTGCTGTGACTGATGTTTTTGCATAAATACAGACCTGACTATGTCTTAGTTTCAACAGAATCTGCCATTTTTTCCACTTCTTAATTCTGCTGATTGGCCCTTTCAATTCCTTTGATACGTGGGGTCACCCCAGGCCCTGGTTAGCCCCTAGTGTCGTTAGACCTGGGACTTTGTCAATAGACCTGCATCAAAATAAGGCTATTAATTGAATTTATCCTTGGTTGATAATAATGTTAAATATGCATTCCCAAAGCCCCCAAGGCCACAGGTGCACCGTGATTCCTGAACATGCATGTGTGCGAGCACATGCTTTATGTTCTTGTCCGCCTGATGGACCCAGTGAGGCATAGATTACATCCTGCTTCACCTTTAATCCACTAGTGATAGGTTTAAAGTACAAAGCCTATACTAAATAGAACTTTCCATCCTGTAACCCCAGATTGTATGAGTATAGGCGCAGCCCTTTAAGCTCTGGGCCTCACTTGTTTCCAAATGGATGAAGAAAAAACTCTATTTGGAAGCTGATTGTCCAGTCTCAACATTATTTATACTCAGTAAGACCCTGATGGTGCCCACTCAGCAGGTCGGTGTGGACTAACTTTTTCTAGTGCTTGAGACATAAACATAGTGGGGAAAATGCATAAATACAGAATGTAAAGGGTATTTCTTAAAGAGGGGTGAAGAGGTACAAGGAGTCTGGGCTAAAGGATTTCATCCTGATACCTAATGGCAGTCAGGGTTCCGTCACTTATCCTGTACAGGTCTGTGAGTCCCCCCATGGTTATGCTTCCCCAGACCAACAATGACTCACCACCAAACCGATCATGCTGAAAAATGTTTCAGGCAGCATAATGTTCATCGCAGCTTTTTCAAACCTTTTCACATCTATAACATGAGCTCAGAGTGAGGAAAGAACAGGGTGCCAGTGCAGAACCTGGCAATTCTGGTGTTCTCTGGCAAATACCAGTCGAGCTCCATGGTGCTGGGCAGTGAGCCCCGGGCCTACTAGAGGACATCTGGTCATCAGGCCAAAGTTTGGTCAGAGACATTCACATCAGTGACCTGCTTGAGGTCACTTTGTAAGGCTCTAGGAGAACTCTTCCTGTTCCTCACACAAAGGTGCAGAGCCTGTTCCTGCTAATGGGTTGAGGACCTCTGATGGCCCTGTCCAGCTCTCCCAGAGTAACTGCCTGTCTCCTCCATGCTCTTGAGACTGTGCTGGGAGACACAGCAAACCTTGAAATGACACGTATTGACTTGCCATCCTGGTATGGTTGGACTGCCTGTGCAACCTCTGTAGGGTCCAGGTATTGCCTCACGCCACCAGTAGTGACATTGACCATGGTCAAAACTACTGAAAAGCAGTTGAAAAATGAGGAGGGAAAAAATTAACACCAAAACAGGTGACACTGATTAACAACTGATCAGATCAATATTTCAAGAGTTTAACCAACTCGATATTGTACTCTGATTAAAAACTTTTCATTTCATTATTTTGAGCAGTGTATGTGATAATATCAAACATCTTGTTTATGCAAGAATAACCAAAAAGCCTAAATTTTAGATTCCTGCTTTCTGTTTGGTATTAGCTTATACCTGCAACATTGTCAGTCATCCTGTCAGTCACCTTATGTGACAATGCTCAGCAGGTCTTTCTCTGTGATGTTCTGTGAGGTCCTCATCCTGTTCTCACCTGAGGCAGCCGGTGGTGTTGTTGAAGATCTCTCTCTCAGATGGGTTCAGTGGAATGCTCTTGCAAAGTGGAACCAGAATTTTCTCAGTTAAAAGTGGCAGTGCTTCCATAGCCAGCCTCTCCTTCAGGTTGTCTCTGGAGGACAGATTCCAAAGGACACCTAACACACCAAAACAGCCTTTCATCACGTTGTCCGAACAACATGATGTTTAAAACGGGTAACACACATATATTTTATTCCAACACGTAGAAAATCACTGTGATGCATATTAGCTCATATAACAAGCTTACTCCTACATTTCTACCTGTAATGGTCTTCCAAAGCTCTTCATCATGTTGGGTCAGGATGTTTACCAGAGATGTCAGTCCACCTGCTTCTATAAGGGCGACCTTGTTGTCAGCATTCTCATATACAAGATTCCGCGTAGCTGCTGTAGTGTAGCGCTGCACTTCCAAATTGTCACTGGAGAAGAGGCGAACCAACACTGGAACACCCCCGAGAGCACGGACCTTGGGGACAGACAGAGGATTGCTTACACAATTTTAACTTTTTTCAAATTTAAGGCTGTGCTATGATTTTTGCAAATTACTGATATCCCATGTTCTTGTACACAGACCTAAAGAAAAGAGGTTGGTCATTAGAAAAACCGACAAAGCAAGTCGATAAGCACAAGTCATACCTTCATACCTTCAGTACCTGCAGTACTGTGCAAGTTTTAGGCAGGTGTGAAAAAAGGCTGTAAACAAAGAATGTTTTCAGAAATAAAAATGATGATTGTTTATTTTTATCAAAATGCTAAGTGAGCTAACCCAAACATACAGCCAAAGTCAATAAGAACTTCCTTCAGCGCAAAGAACAAGACTTACGTAATAATGCTTTCAAAAATGGAAGTGTTAATCATTTATTTTTATCAACCAACAAAATGCAGTGAATGAACAAAAGAGAAATCTATTTCAAATCAATATTTGGTGTTACCACCCTTTGCCTTCTAAACAGCATCAGTTCTTCTAGGTACATTTGCACACAGTTTATGAAGGAACTCGGCTGGTAGGTTGTTCCAAACATCTTGGAGAACTAACCACGGATCTTCTGTAGATGAAGGCTTTCTCACATTCTTCTGTCTCTTCATGTAATCCCAGACACACTCTATGATGTTAAGATCAGGGCTCTGTGGAGCCAGACCATCACTTCCAGGAAGTCTTGTTCTTCTTTACGCTCAAGATTAGTTCTTAATGACTTTGGCTGAATGTTTGGATTCGCTCACTTAGCATTTTGTAAATTGATAAAAATAAACAATCATCATTTATATTTTGGAAAGCATTCTTTGTTTACAGCATTTTTTACACCAGCCTGAAATTTTTGCACAGTACTGTAATTCTGATTAAAACCACTGAGTAATAATAACAGTCTCATTGGTAA